>NW_020172627.1:1723844-1724849 GCF_003031525.2 Neophocaena asiaeorientalis asiaeorientalis
CCAAGATTACTCTACCCAGCAAGGATCTCATTCAGATTTGATGGAGAAATTAAAAGCTTTACAGACAATCAAAAGCTAAGAGAATTCAGCACCACCAAACCAGCTTTACAACAAATGCTAAAGGAACTTCTCTAGGCAGGAAACACAAGAGAAAGAAAAGGCCTACAATAATAAACCCAAAACAATTAAGAAAATGGTAATAGGAACATACATATTGATAATTACCTTAAAAGTAAATGGATTAAATGCTCCAACCAGAAGACACAGACTGGCTGAATGGATACAAAAACAAGACCCGTATATATGCTGTCTACAAGAGACCCACTTCAGACCTAGAGACACATACAGACTGAAAGTAAGGGGATGGAAAAAGATATTCCATGCAAATGGAAATGAGGAGAAACCTGGAGTAGCAATTCTTATATCAGACAAAATAGACTTTAAAACAAAGACTATTACAATAGACAAAGAAGGACACTACATAATGATCAAGGGATTAATCCAAGAAGAAGATATAACAATTGTAAATATTTACTCACCCAGCATGGGTGCACCTCAATATATAAGGCAAATGCTAACAGCCATAAAAGGGGAAATCGACAGTAACACAATCAGAGTAGGGGACTTTAACACCCCACTCTCACCAATGGACAGATCATCCAAAATGAAAATAAATAAGGAAACACAAGCTTTAAATGATACATTTAACAAGATGGACTTAATTGATATTTATAGGACATTCCATCCAACAACAACAGAATACACATTCTTCTCAAGTGCTTATGGAACATTCTCCAAGATAGATCATATCTTGGGTCACAAATCAAGCCTTGGTAAATTTAAGAAAATTGAAATCATATCAAGTATCTTTTCTGACCACAATGCTATGAGACTAGATATCAATTACAGGAAAAAATCTGTAAGAAATACAAACACATGGAGGCTAAACAACACACTACTTAAAAACCGAGAGATCACTGAAGAAATCAAAGAGGAAATCAAAAA
>NW_020172627.1:1727441-1731227 GCF_003031525.2 Neophocaena asiaeorientalis asiaeorientalis
AGCAATTCTTATATCAGACAAAATAGACTTTAAAACAAAGACTATTACAATAGACAAAGAAGGACACTACATAATGATCAAGGGATTAATCCAAGAAGAAGATATAACAATTGTAAATATTTACTCACCCAGCATGGGTGCACCTCAATATATAAGGCAAATGCTAACAGCCATAAAAGGGGAAATCGACAGTAACACAATCAGAGTAGGGGACTTTAACACCCCACTCTCACCAATGGACAGATCATCCAAAATGAAAATAAATAAGGAAACACAAGCTTTAAATGATACATTTAACAAGATGGACTTAATTGATATTTATAGGACATTCCATCCAACAACAACAGAATACACATTCTTCTCAAGTGCTTATGGAACATTCTCCAAGATAGATCATATCTTGGGTCACAAATCAAGCCTTGGTAAATTTAAGAAAATTGAAATCATATCAAGTATCTTTTCTGACCACAATGCTATGAGACTAGATATCAATTACAGGAAAAAATCTGTAAGAAATACAAACACATGGAGGCTAAACAACACACTACTTAAAAACCGAGAGATCACTGAAGAAATCAAAGAGGAAATCAAAAAATACCTAGAAACAAATGACAGTGAAAACACAATGACCCAAAACCTATGGGATTCAGCAAAAGCAGTTCTAAGAGGGAAGTTTACAGCTATACAAGCCTACCTTAAGAAACAAGAAACATCTGAAATAAACAATCTAACCTGACATCTAAAGCAATTAGAGAAAGAAGAGCAAAAAAACCCCAAAGTTAGCAGAAGGAAAGGAATCATGAAGATCAGATCTGAAATAAATGAAAAAGAAATGAAGGAAACTAACAAAGATCAATAAAACTAAAAGCTGGTTCTTTGAGAAGATAAACAAAATAGATAAACCATTAGCCAGACTCATCAAGAAAAAAAGGGAGAAGACTCAAATCAATAGAAATGAAAAAGTAGAAGTACCAACTAACACTGCAGAAATACAATTGATCATGAGAGATTACTGCAAGCAACTCTATGCCAAAAAATGGACAACCTGGAAGAAATGGACAAATTCTTAGAAATGCACGACCTTCCGAGACTGAACCAGGAAGAAATAGAAAATATGAACAGACCAATCACAAGCACTGAAACTGAAACTGTGATTAAAAATCTTCCAACAAACAAAA
This sequence comes from Neophocaena asiaeorientalis asiaeorientalis, assembly GCF_003031525.2. Lineage (NCBI taxonomy): Eukaryota > Metazoa > Chordata > Mammalia > Artiodactyla > Phocoenidae > Neophocaena > Neophocaena asiaeorientalis. The sequence goes on from NW_020172627.1 coordinate 1,728,620, forward strand.
GCCCAGGACCAGATGGCTTCACAGGCGAATTCTATCACACGTTTAGAGAAGAGTTAACACCTATCATTCTCAAACTCTTCCAAAATATAGCAGAGGGAGGAACACTCCCAAATTCATTCTACGAGGCCACCATCACTGTGATACCAAAACCAGACAAAGACGTCACAAAGAAAGAAAACTACAGGCCAGTATCACTGATGAACACAGATGCAAAAATTCTCAAAAAAATACTATCAAACAGAATCCAACAGCACATTAAAAGGATCATACACTATGATTAAGTGGGTTTTATCCCAGGAATGCAGGGATTCTTCAATATACACAAGTCAATCAACATGATACACCATATTAACAAATTGAAGGAGAAAAACCATATGATCATCTCAATAGATTCAGAGAAAGCTTTCAACAATATTCAACACCCATTTATGATAAAAACCCTGCATAAAGTAGGCACAGAGGGAACTTTCCTCAACATAATAAAGGCCATATATGACAAACCCACAGCCAACATACTCCTCAATGGTGAAAAAAGTGAAAGCATTTCCACTAAGATCAGGAACAAGACAAGGTTGCCCACTCTCACCACTATTATTCAATATAGTTTTGGAATTTTTAGCCACAGCAATAAGAGAAGAAAAAGAAATAAAAGGAATCCAAATCAGAAAAGAAGAAGTAAAACTATCACTGTTTGCAGATGACATGATACTATACATTGAGAATTCTAAAGATGCTACCAGAAAACTCCTAGAGCTAATCAATGAATATGGTAAAGTAGCAGGATACAAAATTAATGCACAGAAATCTCTTGCATTCCTATACATTAATGATGAAAAATCTGAAAGTGCAATTAAGAAAACATTCTCATTTACCATTGTAACAGAAAGAATAAAATATATAGGAATAAACCTACCTAAGGAGACAAAAGACATGTATGCAGAAAATTATAAGACAGTGATGAAAGTAATTAAAGATGATACAAATAGATGGAGCGATATACCATGTTTTTGGATTGAAAGAATCAACATTGTGAAAATGACTGTACTACCCAAAGCAATCTACAGATTCAATGCAATCCCTATCAAACTACCACTGGCATTTTTCACAGAAATAGAACAAAAAATTTCACAATTTGTATGGAAACACGAAAGACCCCGGATGGCCAAAGTAACTTTGAGAAAGAAAAACGGAGCTGGAGGAATCAGGCTCCCTGACTTCAGACTATACCACAAAGCCACAGTAATTAAGACAGTACGGTACTGGCATAAATACAGAAATATAGATCAATGGAACAGGATAGAAAGCCCAGAGATAAACCCACGCACATATGGTCACCTTATCTTTGATAAAGGAGGCAAGAATATTCGGTGGAGAAAGGACAGCCTCTTCAGTAAGTGGTGCTGGGAGAACCGCACAGCTACATGTAAAAGAATGAAATTAGAACACTCACTAACACCATAGACAAAAATAAACTCAGAATGGATTAAAGACCTAAATGTAAGGCCAGACATCATCAAACTCTTAGAGGAAAATATAGGCAGAACACTCTATGACATAAGTCACAGCAAGATCCTTTTTGACCCACCTCCTAGAGAAATGGAAACAACAAACAAATGGGACCTAATGAAGCTTCAAAGCTTTTGCATAGCAAAGGAAACCATAAACAAGACCAAAAGACAACCCTCAGAATGGGAGAAAATATTTGCCAATGAAGCAACTGACAAAGGATTAATCTCCAAAATATACAAGCAGCTTATGCAGCTCAATAACAAAAAAACAAACAACCCAATCCAAATATGGGCAGAAGACCTAAATAGACATTTCTCCAAAGAAGTTATACAGATTGCCAACAAACACATGAAAGAATGCTCAACATCATTAATCATTAGAGAAATGCAAATCAGAACTACAATGAGATACCATCTCACAGCAGTCAGAATGACCATCATCAAAAAATCTACAAACACTAAATGCTGGACAGGGTGTGGAGAAAAGGGAACCCTCTTGCATTGTTGGTGGGAATGTTAATTGATAAAGATACTATGGAGAACAGTATGGAGGTTCCTTAAAAAACTACAAATAGAACTACCATATGACCCAGCAATCCCACTACTGGGCATATACCCTGAGAAAACTATAATTCAAAAACAGTCATGTACCAAAATGTTCATTGCAGGTCTATTTACAATAGCCAGGACATGGAAGCAACCTAAGTGTCCATCATCAGATGAATGGATAAAGAAGATGTGGCACATATATACAATGGAATATTACTCAGCCATAAAAAGTAATGAAACTGAGTTATTTGTAGTGAGGTGGATGGACCTAGAGACTGTCATACAGAGTGAAGTAAGTCAGAAAGAGAAAAACAAATACCATATGCTCACACATATATATATGGAATCTAAAAAAAAAAAGAAGAAAGAATGTCAGAAGAACCTAGGGGCAAGACGGGAATAAAAATGCAGAGTACTAGAGAATGGACTTGAGGATATGAGGAGGGGGCAGGGTAAGCTGGGACAAAGTGATAGAGTGGCATGTACATATATACACTACCAAACATAAAATAGATAGCTAGTGGGAAGCAGCCTCATAGCATAGGGAGATC
>NW_020172627.1:1732845-1870975 GCF_003031525.2 Neophocaena asiaeorientalis asiaeorientalis
CTAACACCATAGACAAAAATAAACTCAGAATGGATTAAAGACCTAAATGTAAGGCCAGACATCATCAAACTCTTAGAGGAAAATATAGGCAGAACACTCTATGACATAAGTCACAGCAAGATCCTTTTTGACCCACCTCCTAGAGAAATGGAAACAACAAACAAATGGGACCTAATGAAGCTTCAAAGCTTTTGCATAGCAAAGGAAACCATAAACAAGACCAAAAGACAACCCTCAGAATGGGAGAAAATATTTGCCAATGAAGCAACTGACAAAGGATTAATCTCCAAAATATACAAGCAGCTTATGCAGCTCAATAACAAAAAAACAAACAACCCAATCCAAATATGGGCAGAAGACCTAAATAGACATTTCTCCAAAGAAGTTATACAGATTGCCAATAAACACATGAAAGAATGCTCAACATCATTAATCATTAGAGAAATGCAAATCAGAACTACAATGAGATACCATCTCACAGCAGTCAGAATGACCATCATCAAAAAATCTACAAACACTAAATGCTGGACAGGGTGTGGAGAAAAGGGAACCCTCTTGCATTGTTGGTGGGAATGTTAATTGATAAAGATACTATGGAGAACAGTATGGAGGTTCCTTAAAAAACTACAAATAGAACTACCATATGACCCAGCAATCCCACTACTGGGCATATACCCTGAGAAAACTATAATTCAAAAACAGTCATGTACCAAAATGTTCATTGCAGGTCTATTTACAATAGCCAGGACATGGAAGCAACCTAAGTGTCCATCATCAGATGAATGGATAAAGAAGATGTGGCACATATATACAATGGAATATTACTCAGCCATAAAAAGTAATGAAACTGAGTTATTTGTAGTGAGGTGGATGGACCTAGAGACTGTCATACAGAGTGAAGTAAGTCAGAAAGAGAAAAACAAATACCATATGCTCACACATATATATATGGAATCTAAAAAAAAAAAGAAGAAAGAATGTCAGAAGAACCTAGGGGCAAGACGGGAATAAAAATGCAGAGTACTAGAGAATGGACTTGAGGATATGAGGAGGGGGCAGGGTAAGCTGGGACAAAGTGATAGAGTGGCATGTACATATATACACTACCAAACATAAAATAGATAGCTAGTGGGAAGCAGCCTCATAGCATAGGGAGATCAGCTCTCAGCTCGGTGCTTTATGACCACCTAGAGGGGTGGGATAGGGAGGGTGGGAGGGAGGGAGATGCAAGAGGGAAGAGATATGGGGACATATGTATATCTGATTCACTTTTGTTATTAAGCAGAAACTAACACACCATTGTAAAGCAATTATACTCCAATAAAGATGTTTAAAATAAAAAGAAAAACTGGATTATTTTTCTTTTTATTGTTGTAATAGTTACTTATGTATTCTAAATACAAATCCCTTGTTAGATATATGCAAAAATGTTCTCCCATTTTGTGGGCTGTCTTTTCACTCTCGTTTCTTTTGAAACACAAACCTTTTAAATTTTTATTTAGTCCAACTTCCGTATTTTTTCTTTTACCATTTTTACTTTTATTGCCATAGCTAAGAATCTCTTACCAAGTCCAAGGTCATGAAGAATTTTTTAATTTTATTTTTTATTGTGGTAAATTATGCATAACATAAATTTTTGCATTTTAACCAAGTGGACTTTTCAGTGGCATTAAGTACATTTACATTGTTGTTCAATCATCACCATTACCCATCTCCAGAACTTTTTCATCAAACCAAACAGAAACTCTGTCCCCATTAAACAGTAACTCCCTGTACTCCACTCCCCCGTCCCTGGTAAACACTGTTCTACTTTTTGTCTCTATGCATCTGACTATTCTAGGTACCTCAGATAGGTAGAATTATACAATATGTGTCCTTTTTTATCTGGCTTACTTCACTTAGTATTGTCTTCAAGGCTTATCTATGTTGTAGCATATATTAGAGTTTTCTTATTTCTTAAAGCTGAATAATATTCCAGTGTATGCATATCACATTTTGTTGATCAGTTCATCTGTTGATAGATATTTGTGTTGTTTCTTCCTTTCGGCTATTTTGAATAATGCTGCTATGAGCATTGTTGTACAAATATCTGTTTGAGTCCCAGGTTTCAAGTCTTTTGTATATATACCCAAAGTAGAATTGCTGCATCAAATGGTAAATCAATGTTTAATTTTTTGAGGAACTGCAAGGTCATCAGGATTTACATCTCCATTTTCTTCTTGGAGTTTTATAGTTTTTGCTGTTACATGTAGGTCTTTGATTCATTTTCGGTTAACTTATATGTATACATGGTATGAGGTAAAGTTCTAAATTCATTGTTTTGCATGTGGCTATCCAGTTGTCCTGTTACCATTGTTGAAAAGACTATTCTATCCCCACTAAATGGTGTTGGCAACCTTACAGAAAATCAGTTGACCACAGATGTATGAGTTTATTTCTAGGCTCACAATCTGTTACACTGATCTATATATCTATCCTGGTACTAGTTTTGAAACTGGGAAATGTGAGTCCTTTTACTTTTTTCTCTATTTTCAGGATTATTTTGGCTCTTCTGGTTCCTTTGCAATTCCATGTGAATTTTAGAATCACCTCATCATTTGTATAAAGAAGTCAGCTGGAGTTCTCTTAGGGATTGCACTGAAACTGGAGATCAGTTTGGGGAATACTGCTATCTTAGCAATATTGTCTTTTGATCATTGAAAGTGGGAAACTTTTCCATTTATTTAGATCTTCTTTAACTGCTTTCAACAATGCATTGTATTTTTCAGAGTATAAATTTTGCACTTATTTTGTTAAATTTATTCCTAAGTACCTTATTCTTTTTGATGCTATTATAAAAGAAATTCCTTTCATAATTTCATTTTCAAATAGACCATTGCAAGTGTATAGAAATACAGTTAATTTTTGTACATAATCTTGTATCCTGAAACCTTGCTGAACTTATTTCTTAGTTCTAAAAGTTGTCAGTGGGTTCCTTAGAATTTTCTATGTATAGGATCGTACCATCTGTGAATAGAAATACTTTCATTTCTTCCTTTCCAAACTAAATGCCTGTTCCTTACTTTTCCTGTTTAATTGCCCAGGATAGAACCTCCTGTACAGTGTTGAATAGAAGTGGTGAAATCATAAATCCCTGTCTCATTCCTGATCTTATGGGAAAAAAAAGATAGTCTTTCATCAAGTATGATGTTACCTGAGGGTCTTTTGTAGATGTGTTTTATTAGGTTGAAGAAATTCCCTTGTATTTCTAGTTTGCTGAGTACTTTCAATCATGAAAGGATGTTCAATTTTGTCAAATGCTTTTTCTACATCTATTGAGATTATAAGGTGATTTTTGTTTTTATTCCATTGATATGATGTATTAAATTAATTGATTTTCAGATGTTAACCAAACCTTGCATTCCTGGGATAAATCCCACTTTGTCAAGGTGTATAATTTATTTTATATGTTTGCTGAACTTAGTTTGCTAGTGTGTTCTAGAGGATTTTGCTTCCATATTCATAAGAGATATTGGTGTGATGTTTTCTTGTACTGTCTTTGTCTACTGTTATTATTGGAATAATACTTGTTTCAGAAGGATTTGGGAAGTTTTACTGCCTCTTCTATGTCTGGAAGACTTTGTGAAGAATTGGTTGGTATTAATTCTTGGAATGTTTGGTAGAATTTAGCAGTGAAGCCGTATCAGCCTAGGCTTATCTTTGTGGTTAGTTTTGAAAAATTATCTATTCAATATTTCTACTTGCTATAGGTCTATTCAGATTGTCTCTTTCTTCTTGAGTTAGTTTCAGTAACTTGGGTCTTCCTAAGAATTTGTCCATTTCACCTAAGTTAGTTAATTTGTTGGCAAATAATTGTTCATGGTATTCATAATTATTTTTACATCTGTAAGATTAGTGCTAATGTCCCTCTTTCAATTCTGATTCTAGTAATTTGATTCTTCCCTTTTCTTCTTTGTCAAACTACCTAAAGGTATATCAATTATGTTGAACTTTTCAAAGAGCCAGATTTTTGTTTTGTTAATTATCTCTATTGTTTTCTGTTTGTTGTTTCACTTTTTCCTGCTCTAATCTTTATTGTTTCCTTTCTTCTATTTGTAGGTTTAATTTGTTCTGCTTTTTCCAGTGTCTTAGGGTGCAAGGTTAAGTTATTGATTTGAGATCTTTCGTTTTTCTTAGTGTAGGCATTTACAGATACAAATTTGTCTCTAAGAACTGCTTTAGTTGCATCTCATAAGATTTGGTATATTGTGTCTTCATTTTTATTCATTGCAAAGTATTTTCTGATTTTCTGTTTGATTTCTTCTTTGACCCATTGGTTATTTAGGACCACTAATCATTAGAATATATATGTTAGAATATATATACATACATATAATATATATTTCCATTCATATTTCTATTCTTTGAATGATTACTCATGAAATTTTTAACATCCGTATTAAACATTTATATTTAACAATAACTTATACCTCCACTTGAAAAATACAAGAATGTGAAAACATTATTTCTGATCACTTGCCTCCAAAATTCCATGTGATTGTTACCCATTATTTTACTTTAGTCCTTATTTTTAACTTTATGAATTAGGCATTAATGTTTTTCTTGCTTTTAAAATTATATTTACATATACATTATTATTTTATTTCTTCATCACTCTTCCTAAAGTATATCCCTTTAGAGTTTGCTTTAGTAAAAGCTTGATATGGTAAACACTTAATTTTTGTTTTACCTAAAAATAGCTTTATTTTCATTCTTGAAATGTGGTCAAGTGGGTTAACAACTATTCTTCCAGCATGTAAAGATGTTATTTCATAAATTTTATTCATTAATATATTATTTTTATTAATGTCCAATGAATAAAAGTCAAGACACAATATACAAAAATTTATGATTATAGTAATATAATTATATTTGTTATAATAACATTCTTATTTCATTAAATTTTTTTTTAAGAGAGTATCACTCTTTTCTATTTTCCTGCTTTTAAGATCTGCTTTTAGTCTCTGCTTTAGTTCTGCAGTTTCACTCTGATGTTTTTAGGAATGTATTTCATTAGTCCTAGAAAATGATCTTCAAGTATTGCCTTTGCCCCACTGTCCCTATTCTTTTCTGGGACTCCGATCAGACCCATTTAAATCTGAGTCTATCCTCCACTTCTCTTAGTTATTTTTATTTATTTATTTATTAACATCTTTATTGGAGTATAATTGCTTTACAATGGTGTGTTAGTTTCTGCTTTATAACAAAGTGAATCAGCTATACATATACATATATCCCCATATCTCCTCCCTCTTGCATCTCCCTCCCACCCTCCCTATCCCATCCCTCTAGGTGGTCACAAACCACCTGATCTCCCTGTGCTATGTGGCTGCTTCCCACTAGCTATCTATTTTACATTTGGTAGTATATATAAGTCCATGCCACTCTCTTTAGTTATTTTAAATTTAAACTTTTTCCATGTTAAAAAGAAAAAAATTTATTGTTTCCACCTTGTTCACAGCTTGGAAAAGTGTCTGGAGGAGTATATAAACAACTGCCCTTGGGATGGGAGCAGAAGTTCAGGTGGAGTCCCTGAAGCCAGGGGAATGTAAGAGTGCCCCTCAAGGGCCACTGGATTCAGGAGGTCTCTAATCATGCTTGAGTGTGAGTCTTTCAAAGAGGTACTACCCAAGCCTGACTTGTAGAGGTTGGTCAGGTGGAAGCACATCTTCTTGATGCGTTTCACTTCCTGCTTTAGGAAGTGGTGCTTTCAGAAGTCACAGACATGAGGAGCTGTGCTGTCAGAGCCCAGAGGATGCAGATCTATTAGGGCCAGCTTCAGTTCTTCTCCTCTAAGGCATCCAAGGTGTAACCTGACTCATCTTGAGATGGCTTCTGTTTATCCTCAAAAGAAGGCACCATCACTAAACTAGTTTTGCAAGGAGGCATTTGGTGCCTTTGTGTTTCTGCCTTGACAACTTCCAGAAGTGGCACACACACTTTAGAGGGCCACATTGTTGCAATTAAAATAGTAGCCCAGGGACTTCTCTTGTGGTGCAGTGGTTAAGAATCCACCTGCCAATGCAGGGGACACAGGTTTGATCCCTGGTCCAGGAAGATCCCACATGTTGTGGAGCAACTAAGCCCATGTGCCACAACTACTGAGCCTGCACTCTAGCGCCTGCGTGCCACAACTACTGGGCCCACGTGCCCTAGAGCCCATGTGCTGCAACTACTGAGCCCGCACGCCTAGAGCCTGTGCTCTGCAACAAGAGAAGCCACTGCAATGAGAAGCCTGCGTACTGCAACGAAGAGTAGCCCCCACTCGCTGCAACTAGAGAAAGCCCATGCGCAGTAATGAAGACCCAACATGGCATAACTAAGAAAGAAAGAGAGAGAGAAAGAAAGAAATAAAGAGAAAGGAAGAAAGGAAGAGAAAGGAAGGAAGAAAGAAGCCCAGAGAGTCAGGTGTTAGAGATTCACAAATGCACCTTGGCCAGATAGTGGATAGTGAGTGGCCTTGGCCTTATTTGAATAATTCTGAAGGATCTGGGAGCTCTTGTTGGAGACAAGGCACTCTGGCCACAAAATACAGTGTTAGCTGGTCTTGGAGGCATGAGACATGAGCTGGTTCAGAGGTACTTTGGAGGCTGAGGTTGGACAGAACATTGAAGTGTGGTCAGAGCCTAGAAGGAGAATAGTCCTGGGTTATCTTCCATCCAAATACTGTTGAATCAAAAGACAGATCTGTGAAGGCCGTCAAATAAACCATCTCATTTAATTTTTATCCATTGACTTGCCTCGCTGTATCTCACTTTTGAGTAATCAGATATAGCTGCCAATCTCAAATCTCTTCAACTGTGTCTAATCCATCATTTAACCAATTTTATTTTCCATTTCTTTTGGTTTTAGTTGATTCTTCTTCTAATCTGCCTAGTCATTCCCCCTTCTTTATTGGCCCAAAGTATAGTAATTCAAGTTATAGTGCAATTTTTGGCACTCACCCTCAGGACAGCCCTTTCTCCCCTTTGCTTACCATTTACTATTCCTAGATTGTTTTAATTCACTTGGGGGGAGGCTGAAAGGAGGTGGGACTTTTCAAGAACAAAAAAATCCATAAAGGTGTGTTATATCTAGAGTATAGTTGGGTTTTTAAATTTAATTTAATTAATTAATTTATTTTTGGCTGCATTGGGTCTTTGTTGCTGCGCGCGGGCTTTCTCTAGTTGTGGCGAGCGGGGGCTACTCTTCGTTGTGGTGCACGGGCTTCTCATTGTGGTGGCTTCCCTTGTTGTGGAGCACCAGCTCTAGGTGTGCAGGCTTCAGTAGTTGTGGCTCGCAGGCTCTGGAGCGCAGGCTCAGTAGTTGTGGTGCACGGGCTTAGTTGCTCCGCGGCATGTGGGATCTTCCCGGACCAGGAATTGAACCCATGTCCCCTGCACTGGCAGGCAGATTCTTAACCACTGTGCCACCAAGGAAGTCCTGGGTTTTTTAAAAAATCATTTACTCTACCTTACTGATAGAAGTAGAATTCTCTGGGCCCCTTCATTTCCTTAAGGACTGATAAACTCTTAAAATTCCAGTATTTGGAGCAAATGTTTGTTGAATTTAGGCTTACTATTTAATAAAAGGAAGGGGGAGTTGGTATGTTCATAGACACATGAAGGTACAGAGAATTACATTTCAGTAGACTAGTGAAAAAGTCTCAAGACCTCCATCATCCACAAGAGGCCTGGAAATAGCAGATGTTCAACCCTAAACCTTGACACTGGGTACCTGAGTCCTATCAGTGGCACCCCATTGTTTTTAGACAGTGAAATCTTCAACGCAGCTCAAAGCCATGCGAAGTCCGGCCCCACAATCAACTCATACTATTCTCTCTCTCTCTTTGCCTCCCCCTGCCTCCCTCCCCCTCTTTTAAAAGAGAGTTTATTTTTTAGAGAAATTTTGGGTTTACAGAAAGTTCACAAGATAGTATGTGTAGTTCCTGAACACTCCCTCTTCCCCAGAGTTTCCCCTATTCTTAACTTCTTGTATTAGTGTGGTACATTTGTAACTGGTAAGTCAATATTGCTACTTATTATTATTTTTTAATTAATTAATTTTTGGCTGCATTGCGTCTTCATTGCTGCGCGCGGGCTTTCTCTAGTTGTGGCAAGAGGGGTCTACTCTTCGTTGTGGTATGCAGGCTTCTCTTTGCAGTGGCTTCTCTTGTTGCGGAGCATGGGCTCTAAGCATGCGGGCTTCGGTAGTTGTGGCACTCGGGCTTGGTAGTTGTGGCTGTCAGGCTCAGTAGTTGTGGCACACGGGCTTAGTTGCTCTGCGGCATGTGGGATCTTCCCGGACCAGGGCTCGAACCCATGTCCCCTGCATTGGCAGGTGGATTCTTAACCACTGCGCCACCAGGGAAGTCCCAATATTGCTACTTATTATTAAAGTCCCTAGTTCACTTTGGTGTTCACTGCTTGTGTTGTACAGTTCTGTGGGTTTTCACAAGTGCATAATGTCATGTATCTAACATTACATTATCATATAGTCTGATCACCCTAAAATTTCCATGCCCCAATTTTTCACTCCTTCCCCCATCTCTGTTCCCGACTCCAAACTCCTGGCAACCACTGTTCTTTTTACTATCTCTGTAGTTTTACCTTTTCCAGAAGTCACAGAGTTAGAATCACACAATATGTAGCCTTTTCAGACTGGCTTCTTTCACTTAGCAATGTGAATTTGAGGTTCTCCCGTGTCTTTTTGTGGTTTGATATTTCATTTGTTTCTATCATTGAATAATATTCCAACGTATGGATGTTCCACAGTCTATTCACCGACCAGAGGAGCTCTTGATTGCTTCCAGTTTTGACAACCATAAATGAAGCCACTGTATACGTTCGTGTGCAGAATTTTCTGTGGACATAAGTTTTCATCTTACTTGGGTAAATATGTAGGAATGTGATTGCTGGATCATATGATAAGACTAAGTTTACTTTTGTAAGAAACTACCAGACTGTCTTCCAAAGTGGCTGTACTGTTTCGCATTTCTACTAGCAATGACTGAGAGTTCCTTTATTTCCATACCCTCACCAGCACTTGATATTGTTAGTGCTGCAGATTTTAACCATTCTGATACGTGGGTAGCAGTTCTCTTGTCTGTTTTTTAATTGGATTGTTATTGTTCAGTTTCTAAGAGTTCTTCATACATTTTGGAATGTACAAGTCTTTTATCAAGTGTGTGTTTCACAAACATTTTCTCCCAGTCTGTAGCTTGCCTTTTCATTTCATTTATAGTGTCTTTTGCAGAGGAGGAGTTATTCGTTTTAACCTATTTTTTCTTTCATGGATGATGCTTTTGGTGTTGTATCTAAAAACTCATCACCAAGCCCAAGTCGCCTAGATTTTGGCTTGTGTCAGCTTCAAGAAATTTTAGAGTTTTACATTTAGCCTATGACCTATTTTTAGTTAATTTTTGTGAAAGGTGTAAGGTCTGGATTAATTTTTTTGCATGTGGATGTCCAGTTTGAACATCTGTTGAAAAGGCTATCCTTTCTTCATTGAATGGCCTTTGCTCTTTTGCCAAAGATCAATTGGCTGTATTTATGTGGTTCTATCTCTGGGCTCTTTATTCTGTTCCATTGATCTGTTAGTTTATACTTTTGGCAATACCATACTGTCTTGATTACTGTACTTTATAGTAAGACTTGAAGTCAGGTAATGTAAGCCTGCTGGTGGTGCTTTTTTTGTTTCGTATTATGTTGGCCATTCTGGGCCTTTTGCCTTTCCATATAAACTTTAGAATCAGTTTGTCTATATCCAAAAATAACTTGCTGGGATTTTGACTGAGATTGCATTGAAATCTATGGATCAATGCATATTGTGCCGTCCTAACAATATTGAGTCTTCCTATTCATGAACATGGATTATGTCTCCATGCATTTAGGTCATCTTTGATTTGTTTAATCAGTTTTGTAGCTTTCCTCAGATCCTGTACATATTTTGTGACATACCTAATTATTTTATTTTTGGGCTATTAATGTAAATGTCATTATATTTTAAATTTCACATTCCAATTGTTTATTGCTGGTATATAGCAAAGGAATTGATTTTTTAAAATTTATTTATTTTATTTTTGGCTGCGTTGGGTATTCGTTGCTGCACGCGGGCTTTCTCTAATTGCAGTGAGCAGGGGCTACTCTTCGTTGCAGTGCACGGGCTTCTCGTTGTGGTGCCTTGTTGCAGAGCACGGGCTCTAGGCATACGGGCTTCAGTAGTTGTGGCACACAGGCTCAGTAGTTGTGGCGCAAGGGCTTAGTTGCTCCATGGCATGTGGGATCTTCCTAGACCAGGTCTTGAACCCATGTCCCCTGCACTTGCAGGCGGATTCTTTTTTTTTTTTTTTTTTGCGGTACGCGGGCCTCTCACTGTTGCGGCCTCTCTCGTTGCGGAGCACAGGCTCCGGACCCGCAGGCTCAGCGACCATGGCTCACGGGCCCAGCCGCTCCGCGGCATGTGGGATCTTCCCGGACCGGGGCACGAACCCGTGTCCCCTGCATCGGCAGGCAGACTCCCAACCACTGCACCACCAGGAAAGTCCCAAAGCAATTGATTTTTGTTTATTAACCTTGTATCCTGAAACCTTAATACAGTGGCTTATTAGTTCAGGAGTTTTTTGTTCATCTTTGGGATTTTCTACAACAATAATCATGTAACTGGGAACAAAATCAGTTTTATTTCTTCCTTCCCAACCTACCTGTATACCTTTTACTGTTATATTGCATTAGCTAGAACTTCCAGTATGATGTGGGATAGACGTAGTGAGAGATCCTTGCCTTGTTCCTGATCTTAGGAAGAAATCATCTAGTTTCTAAACATTGAGCAGTGTTAACTGTAGACTTTTATAGATTTTGTGTGTGTATGTCATGTTGAGGAAGTTCCCCTGTATTCTAGTTTGCTGAATGTTTATCATGAATATGTCTTGGATTTTGTCAAATGCTTTTTCTGCATCTTTTGATATGATCATATGACTTCCTTAGCCTGTTGCTATGATTACATTAATTGAACCAGCTTTGCATACCTGGGATAAATCCCACTTGGTCATGGTGTATAATATTTTACTATATTGCTGAATTCTATTTGCTAACACTTTGTTAAGAATTTTTCTATCTCTAATCATGAGAGATATTGGTCTGCAGTTCTGTTTGTGTTTTTACTGTCTTTGGCTTTGGTATCAAGGTAATAAAACAAATTGGGAAGTTTTCCCTCCTCTTCTATTTCAGGAAGAGTTTGTATAGACATGTTAATTCTTCTTTAAACAGCTGGTAGAATTCTCCAGTAAAACCATGTAGGTGTGAAGATTGCTTTGTGAGAGTTACAAAATTACAAACTCAATTTCCATAATAGTTATATGGTTATTCAAATTATACATTTTATATTTGATGAGTTGTAGTAGTTTGTACTTTTTGAGGAATTGCTCCATATAATCAAAGTTGTCAGATATATGTGTAGAGGTGTTTGTGATATTCCATTATTATATTTTTAATGTCTGCAGGGTCTATAGTAATATCCCTTATTTTATTTTTGATGTTAGTAACTTGAGTCTTCTCTATTTTTCCCTTTCAGTCTTGTGAGAGATTTGTCAATTTGATCGAACATTTCAAAGCTTTTTGTTTCATTTGTGTTTCTCAGTTAACTTTTTTCTGTCCCATTCATTTCAGCTCTTTATTTTTGCATTCTGCTTGAGTTTATTTTGCTTTTTTCCCCCTAGTTTCTTGAGGTAGTAGCCTTGATTTGCGATCTTTCCTCTTTTTAATTGAAATATAGTTGGTTTCAGGTGTACAGCAGTGGTTCATATATATATATATATATATATATATATTTTAGATTATTTTCCCTTATTGGTTATTACAAAATATTGAATATAGTTCCCTGTGCTATACAGTAGGTCCTTGTTGGTTATCTGTTTTATATACAGTAGTGTGTATATATTTTCACTTTCATTCTGTTAAACATATATCTTAAAATTTCCCTTGAGACTTAACCCATGAATTATTTAGAAGTGTGTTGTTTAGTTTCTAAGTGTTTGGAAATTTTCCTTTTAGCTTTCTGTTATTGATTTCTAATTGATTCCATTGTGGCCAGAGGACACATTTTATATTATTTCAATTCTTTTCAATTTGTTGAGGTTTGTTTTATAGCTTAGGAATGGTCTATCTTGGCATATATTCCCCAGGTACTTGAAAAGATTGTGCATTCTGTCATTGTTGAGTGGAGTGTTTTTTAAGTGTTTAGATCACATTGATTGATTGATGGGATAATGTTGAGTTCTATATCCTTGTTTTTTTTTTTTTGGCTGCACCACATGGCTTGTGGGATCTTAGTTCACTGACCAGGGATTGAACCCGTGGCCTCAGCAGTGAAAGTGCAGAGTCCTAACAATTGGACCGCCAGGGAATTCCCTTTGCTGATTTTCTATCAAATTGTTCTATCAATTGTTGAGAGAGGGATGTTGAAGTCATCAACTATAATTTTATATTTGTCTGTTTCCATTCATTTCTGTCAGTTTTTGCTTCACATATTTTGCATCCTTATTACTTTGTACATAAAAATTTAAGATTGCTGTCTTCTTAGTGGACCCTTTTATCACTATGACACATCCCTCCCTATCCCTAAATTTCTTGCTCTAAAGTCTACATTATTTGATACCCATCTAGCCACTCCTGCTTTTTTTTTTTTTTTTGTGGTACGTGGGCCTCTCACTGTTGTGACCTCTCCCGTTGCGGAGCCAGACTCCAGACGCGCAGGCTCAGCGGCCATGGCTCATGGGCCTAGCCGCTCTGCTGCATGTGGGATCTTCCCGGGCGGGGCACAAACCCATGTCCCCCGCATCGGCAGGCGGACTCTCAACCACTGCGCCACCAGGGAAGCTCTAGCCACTCCTGCTTTTGATTAATGTTTCAAAGTATATCTTTTATTCCATCCTTTCACTTTCAACCTCCCTTTATCATTATATTTGAAGTGAGTTTCTTACAGATACCATATAGTTCATATAATTGGGTCATATTTTTAATGCACTGCCAATCTCTGTCTTTAATATTTAGTGTCTTGTTATTTAATGTAATTATGATGTATGCATATTTAAGTCTGCCATTATTTTTTATTTTCTGGTTCTCTATGTTTAATATTTTTGTTTTCCTGCCTATCTGTGGGTTAATTGAACAATTTTTAAAAATTCCATTTTGATGTATCTATCGCATTTTTGAGTGTACCTCTTTCTATAGCTTTCAGAGTGGTTGCTCTAGGTATTACCTTGTAAGTACATAACTTGTCACTGTCTACTGGCGTCAATATCTTACGTTTGAGTGAAGTATAAAAAACTTACCTCTCTTTATGCCCTTGACCCTCCCATTTATAATTGTCTTATTTCCTCTATATACATTGAAAACCACAATAGACAGCTATAATTTTTGCTTCAACAAACATAATTTAGAAAACTCAAGAAAAATACAGTGTACTGTATTTATCCATATTTTTACTCTTTCTGTTCTTCCTGATGTTTCAAGATTCCTTCTTTTATCATTTCCTTTCTGTTTCAAGAACTTCCTTTAGTCATTCTTTTAGCGCAGGTATGCTGGGAACAAGTTCTCTTAGTTTTCCTTCATCTGAGAATGCCTTGATTTTTCCCCCTTTATCCCTGAAGCATATTTTTACTAGATATAGAATTCTGCGTTGGCAGTTCTTTTCTTTCAGAATTTGAAAAGTGTTGTGCCACTTCCTGCTGGCCTTCATTGTTCCTGATGAGAAACCAATTGTAATTTTCTTTTACACACATAAAATGAGACATTTATTATGCCAAAGAATGGGCTTTATTTTTCATTTTCCCAAAACACTAAAATAGCACACGGCATAGTAATTTAGCACACAATATAAATATATGCAGTCAAATAATTCTGAAATTGGTTAAGTCTTACTTTGGGACTCCTTAAAAACTTACACTCTTAAGTGCCTTTTATCAAAGTTATCAACACACAACAAAAGGAGTTAACCCAGAAAAATCTAAGTGTAGAGATACCTTGACTCCTATAAACTGGAAACCTTCTATAAAGGAAATACTTGATTTGCCTCTCTATAACTGAGCAACGACAGATAGCCTCAAGCTCCTTTTTATTTCAAATAACACTGCTAGGGTTCCTAATTAGAGAAAGGTTTATCTAAAGGTAAGGTTAATGTTGCAACTTTCACTGTAGGGCCTCCATTTATTGCATTTGAAGTGGAAGGAGAGGCATGTGAGAAGAGAAATCAAATTTTGTTGACAAAAATTCTACAAAATGCAGAAATGGGGCTTCCCTGGTGGCGCAGTGGTTGAGAGGCCGCCTGCCGATGCAGGGGACACGGGTTCGTGCCCCGGTCCAGGAAGATCCCACATGCTGCGGAGTGGCTGGGCCCGTGAGCCATGGCTGCTGAGCCTGCGCATCCGGAGCCTGTGCTCTGCAATGGGAGAGGCCACAACAGTGAGAGGCCCGCGTACCGCAAAAAGAAAAGAAAAAAAAAATGCAGAAGTGGTAACAGCTTACCATCAACTCAGCCTGGCTCAGAGCAAGTACAGAGGGGTTGATTTTACAAATATCTACTTCCATTAGATGGTCAGAGACAGTCTGGAGAGACAGTATCTGGGACTGTAGCCCTTTAGAATGGGTGTTGAAGGCATATTAAATGCTTCATGTTAAATCTTTAGGGTCTAATCTGATATTTATGTAGGATATATCAGTATTCTCCTTGAAATGGTTTCCCAATCCTGAATGTCTTTCAAGCACAATTTAAAAGTCAAAAATTTCCTTCCATATCAACCAGCTTTCCATGAATTTGAATTCCACTTACTTTAAGTCTATCTGGTCATACAAACCAAAGCAGGAGCTTCATGGCTGCATGGTTTGCATCCAGACTTAATGCAAAAGAAATCATTTAGGACTTTAAAAAATTTTATTGTTCTGCTTGTACCTTAATTATGACATAACAGATTTGCAAATTCAAAAGCTTGTAGAGCCAGTAATGCCAGTGTTATCTGCAGATCATTTGAAGTACTTTTTTCACACGAAAGCATTTTCTTGTATTCTACTGTTTGCTCTGAAAACATGAGCTTTGAATGGCCAGGGAAAACACATTTTGTCTCATCATTCAAGAATATTTGGGGATGTGCTGCAGCAGTGTAGACAGGATGGAATGCAGGCAAGACAGTTCCAACTCAGAGTCTTGCCTCTCCAGAAAAGCACTTGGTGGTTCATCCTCACAAATCCCCATTTCTGACCATTTTTGAGAGGATGGTAGTCCTGACTCCCCAGGCTCTCCTTTGTGGCTCTGTCCTCTGTGGCTCTCAGTGGCTGTGGGCCCTCCTCCCAGCCAGTGCCTCACCTGAGCTTCTCCAGAGCCACAGGACACCCCAGCAAAACACTCTTTTGCAGGAGCAAAGAACAGATCCAGTCTTCCTCTGAACAGCTGCTGAAGCTGAATTTTTTCTTATTGATTCTTGCAAACATGGAAGTGCTTTGTTGCCATCGTGAAGCAAGAAGCTGACCTCACTCAGATCATTTTCATTTCCAATGTTAACTCATTTTGTGAATTACCATTTACATCAACTGCAAGCTTATTCGTCCTGGAAGTTATATCTGATGGGCAAGGGCTCTCCTTCTGCGTTAAGTCTATACAGCATTTTGTCTGAGTCATCACCTGCTCCCTTCTCTTCTGCGAGGCGGATGCTGAGAGTCCCTCATGCTAGGTGTTCTCTGATGCCCTGAGCCTAAGGACACGTCTGTCAGTCCAAGGAAGGCCTTCGATGGATCTCAATATGAACCTGCATGTGGACTTTGAGCATCATGGAAGCTATGATGAAGACGTAGGGGAAGTTGATGCGCAACCACCAGGCCAGGTCTAAGACGAGCAGTATTTGGGTCAGCCCCTTGCACAAGGAAGACACTGTAGGAGCTGGTGGCGGCCGAGTGTAAGAGCCAGACAGCCCCACAGAGCTGCTGCCATATAGACCCACCACCGTGATGTCTCCTGGCCTCTGCCCTGGCAGGTAAGATGTCATTTTTGACTGCTTTCAATAATTTTTCTTTTTTTGTTCCAGAAGTTTGACTATGATGTGCTTTTGGTGTGGAATTTTTTTAGTTTATCCTGTTTGGAGTTCATTCAGCTTTTTGAATCTATAGGTTTTTATGTCTTTTGATAAATTTGGGAAATATTTTTAGAAACTGTTTCTTTGAACACTTCTTCATCCCACACCATCTTTCTCCTCTTCTGGAATTCCAATGATATGAATGTTATATGTTATAGTCTCAGATTTTCCTGAGGCCCAATTTTTTATTATTTTTCAGTCTATTTTTATCATTGTTCAAATTGGCTAATTTCTATGGTTCCATTTTCAAGTTCACTGATTCTTTCCTCTATCCTCTTTATTCTGTTGTTGAGCTCATTCTTGGAGGTTTTTTTTTTAATTTGTTATTGTATTTTTTTTAGTTTTAAATTTTTAAATTGGTTTTTCGTATATATCCTACCTCTTGGTTGAGACTTTCTGCTTCCTTGCTGAGACTTTTTCATTTATTTCAAGTATTCATAATTGTTCGTTGAAGCATTTTTATGATGGCTGCTTTAAAATCCTCATCCGGTAATTCTAACATTTGTGTCATCACCGTATTGCTGTTTGTTGGTTGCCTTTTGTCACTCAAGTTGAGATCTTCCTGGTTCTTGGTATGATAAGTGACTTTTCATTCAAAGTGATTTTTCATTGAACATTTTGGATATTATGAGAATCTGGATCTCATTAAATCTTGTGTTTTAGCAGGCCTCCTCTGATACCTTTTTTTTTTGCGGTACGCGGGCCTCACTGCTGTGGCCTCTCCCGTCGCAGAGCACAGGCTCCAGATGCGCTGGCTCAGCGGCCATGGCTCACGGGCCCAGCTGCTCCGCGGCACGTGGGATCCTCCCGGACCGGGGCACAAACCTGCGTCCCCTGCATCGGTAGGCAGACTCCCAACCACTGCGCCACCAGGGAAGCCCTGATACCTGTTTTAGCTGGCCTCAGGTACTGCTCCAGCTGGGGAACAAGACACTGCCTCGTTACAGCCAGATGGAGATGGATGTTCAGGTTCTCCTCTCTGCCTCAGTTGACACACAGAGGGGAGGGCTCCTTGTCACTGCTTGGTAGAAATTGGAGTTCAGGCTCCACTGTAGGCTGTGCTGACATAATTCTGGCTAGGAAGGGGAGCGCCCTGATGCTCTTCACGTATTCTCCATTGACAATGCAGAATGGTAGATGGAAGTGCATGAATGGCCTCAGTTCTGCTGAGAAGTGGGAAGAAGTTCTGACTGTCAGTTAGCCTTCCTCTGACACTTCCTAGTGGAAGGGGCAGGGCACCTAACAGGAAACGGGAGAGGAGCCATGTTAGCCCAGGTGGAGATAGAAGTCCAGTGTTCGCATGTGTTCTCCACTCACACTGCGTTGGGAGAGACCCCCTTTAACATCTGACCTACTGGAGCATTTTGTTGTAACCTGGAAAGGGTGAAAGTCTAGGCTCTAAACATTATCTTTGCTGGTAGGGTCTTAGTTTTGTTGTTGTTTTTGTGTGTTTGGCTTGAATAGAGGGTTTATTACATAAAAGTTTCTGTCTTGTAGGCTGCCCCTTTCCTGGTCCATTGGCTAAAGGGAGTAGGCTTTTCTTGGGCCTTTCTTTATCTGCACTCAGAATTTCCAGGTGGCTGCCTTTTCCAGTAATCACTATAGAATATAAGACCAATAACAAAATCCAGGGAACTTACCACTGTATTGTTCCTTGGTTCCCAGGATTCCCCTAACCAGTCTGCCTTCTCTCTTCCCCCTTTCAGAATTTTATATTTGTTTTATATATCATGTTCATGGTTTTTAGCAGTACTTAGCAGGAAGAATAGGGAAATGTTTGTGTACTCCATCTTTTGGAAGAAGAAGTCCTTTCTATTTTAGTGTGATGGTATTGTGGTACAGTCTTTAAAGACATGTATTATGTCTGGGGTGAACTTCAAAAAATTGGGGTGGGTAATAGGTAGGAATATGGATCAAACGAGATTAGCTATGAATTGGTAATTGTTGAAGATGGGTGATAATACATATATGTAGGTTTATTACCCTACTTTATTTTTGTATATGTCTGAAATTCCCCTTAAAAAGAAAACCATTTCCTGACTACCCAGTCTAAGTCATGTTACAAGCTCTTGTCTGTGTTCTCCACTACAGTGTAAACTTGATAACAAGGACCCAGTCTATCTTGGTCACAATTACAGCTCCAAAGCTTAAAACGGACTGGTATATAGCTGGCATTCTAATTACCATGTTTCCTCAAATATAAGATTCCATAGATTATAAAATACATTTATTTTATGTACCATTAAAAAATACTGCAAATTAAATTATGATATACCACCAAGTTTTAGAAGTATTTGGATTTCAGATGCTACAATGTGAAAAAAATGTTTTAGGATTAATGAAATATGATATCTGTGGAATAAATGAATACTCTAAAATACTGCAAGGTCAAGATTCTGATGACGATGCTTCATAACATGTTCAAGAGCAGATCAGGGTATATTTTTGAGAGTATTATCAATTCTACAGTGAGTATATTTCTTCCCAAATATTGAAATTTTTTATGCCCAACTTTATAGGTTCTTGTTACAAATCTTAATAGAAAATGCAACATTCTGCCATGGTCTCCCATCTTTTCACCACCAAGGACCCTTTTATTATTTTATCCCCAAGGTTCCCATATTTTGAAATATTTTGATGCCAAGTAAAATTTATTTTTTCCTTGATATCAAGTAAAAGCTAATTTTCATTTTTCATCTATTAAATGTATAGTATTCAAACTGAGGCAATATAATTCCAGCTAAAATAAACGTGACCTTCTACCTACCCTGTGTGGACTCACCATAGGGAAAAGTAACATTTCTATTAGGAAATCTACTTTTTAGCATCCAGTGCCACTTTCTCAGAATCCAAGAACCAGAGATGGCAGGCACTTGAGATGATAGGAATCAAGATGGCAAGAAGCCACATGCCAGCTCCTATATTAAGTCAAGAAAGGGCATTTAGGTAGCCCATCTAAACGTTATAAGTTAGGCCATTTGTTTATACAACTCTCCAACAGAGAAAGTTGTGTAAGGGCATTAAACACTCTGGTGAACTGACATCGTCCAGGGGCCTATTCGAATTTCTAAATTGTTAGCATAAAAATTCAATTCGTTTTTCTAGGTTGAAGTGCAACACAGTAGTGAAAAGAAAATGATACTTGTGGGGTTTTTTGTATCACCCTCTCTCTGTGCCTCAGTTTAGATCTGAGTGCAGAGGACAAGTCATTCATCTTTGCATCCCTGAGCAGACAGTTCAGTGGTTGCCCAGAGAAGGCACTTGTGTTTGTGAATATGTGAATGAATGGAAGGACGGTGGGCCTCAGAACCTTCAAGACATCTTCTTATTTGAGCTCTCTTGAGGGAAGATGGAAACTAGGAAAAGGAAATGAACAGGAAACATGACCTCAGGAACCTGGCAAGGAAGAAAAACTAATGCATCCTGAATTCTCTTTACCTTTGGAAAGTTCCTTATGCCTGTGACCATTTCTACATGCCTAACACCTAATGTGGAATAACAAATCTATATGCAAAAACTTGAACCAAATACCTAAGACACACAATACATTTTTTAAATGAGAGCATGGGGCTTCCCTGGTGGTGCAGTGGTTGGGAATCCGCCTGCCAATGCAGGGGACACAGGTTTGAGCCCTGGTCCAGGAAGATCCCACATGCCACGGAGCAACTAGGCCTGTGCACCAAAACTACTGAGCCTGTGCTCTAGAGCCCATGAGCCACAACTACTGAGCCCGCATGCCACAACTACTGAAGCCCACGCACCTAGAACCTGTGCTCTGCAACAAGAGAAACCACTGCAGTGAGAAGCCCGCACATTGCAACGAAGAGTAGCCCCTGCTCTCTGCAACTAGAGAAAGCCCATCTGGAGCAATGAAGATCCAACAGAGCCAAAAATAAATAAATTAATTAAAAAAAAATGAGAGTATGTATATTAGGTGGTACCAAGGGGATCAAAATTTCTTTATTCTCTTCCTAGAAAAATCATGTAAACATTAGCACAGATCTCTCCTTATCCCCCAGGTTCAAAATCATCATGACCTGTTAGCCCTACATTTAAAATAAACAGGAAAAATAAAACCAGTTACCAGATGAACAGTTTTGGTTGTCTTCTTTGGGAAACTTTCCACTTTAAAGGCTCAGTAGGTCTGTGTGAATCTGGTGAGGAGGGACTAAGGGGACTCCAGTGGGCACGGAGCACAGCAGTGGGTCAGTGGATTCCGGCAGTTTGTTCTAGTAAGTATCACATTAGGACCCACTTCCAGCCCCCAAAGGACAGGATTAAATATTCTGAGCTCACGTTCCAGGAATGGCTGGTCTTTCCCTTCCCTCCAGAAAAAGGACTGGGGCAGATCCACAGGGTTGAGAGGAGGAAGGACACACCTTCTTAACCTTTGTTTGTCTTTAAAGCAGACTTCCTAGGAGGCGCTTCTTCCTTACATCAGAAAAAGCCATGAATATGCAGCCACATGGATTGGGGATGACAGAAGAAAACAGGTGAGAATCTATGCAATTGCTTCTCTTCCTGTTGAAGTGTTAAAGAATATAATCCAGTGACTTTTTTGTTCCGTCATATTCTTGGAGTGGGGCAACTTAATGCTTGGTTTCCAAAGCAATATATTATTGGATAAGTACCTGACATAGCAATCCTGGAGCTTGGTTAGATCTTCTTTTCAATCTCGCTTTCAAATACCTATCTTCTTGCCTTTAGTGTCACTTCAACCAGGAAGAAAAGAGGTAAGTCTCTCAGAGACCATTTAATATACCCCACTGAGAACTAGTTATTTATGATGAAGAATAAGCTGTACTACGAACTTGGTAGAGAACAAGAGTGTCAGAACCTTTGCTCTACCAGATTACAAAGTAAGTCTCCTTTCATAATGAACTCCTGGAAGTTGAGATGGTACTCCCTAACGTCTGGGCATCTGTTAGCCCATGGGTAAAACGGGCTAAAATATATAAAGCAATGAGCACAGTCCCTAGTGTACAGTAGGTGCCCCATACATGTTTCTGGTCAACTAAAGTAGTTGGCATTTATTAAGGACCAACTGAGTGCCAGACCCTACGTTCGTTGCTTTATATACAGTATTTCTTGGTAGGTGCTAATAACCCATTTTCTAAATGAGTTAATAAGTAAGGCTCAGCAATTCAGTTTATCCAAAGAAGGTTAAAATGTTAGCTGGGGATACAGTTAGCAATTGAACCCAGCCGGTCTGATTTTAAATCTCACGCCCTTTCCATTAGTCCACATTGTTTCCTTAAACTGTTATTGTACATTTGAGTGAGCTAGATAGAAAGTGAAAAGCAAGTGAGTTATATTAAAAACCTAAGAATTCTAAACTGAAAATATCCTTTCATGCCTCAGTAGATTAAAGAAGGGAAGGGTAAACAACATGTAATAAAAGAAACCCTAAATGAAAGAGAACAAAAAGGTGCTGTTAAATGTCTTAAAATAGATACAAATGTTAGTTCAGTGTCTGATTTTGTCCCTCTTTTTACAGAGGGCCTTTAGGAACAAAGTAATCATGTTCTCTCCACCACCCTCCCCACCACAAAAAATGGACATTATTTCTCTCTATACATTCCTCATGATTAAACCGTCCCAATTCAAGAATGTACTAGGACAAAGAAGTAGGCAGGTTTTTATTCTTGAAAACCCCTCAACAGAAGAAAGGCAGTCAGGAAGATGGCCTGGTCACCAACCTGTTCAGTACTAAGAGCTGAGTCTTAGTACCTGTATTCTGTAATATTAGGCTGGGAGGTCTTCTTACTTGGACTCAGTGATTTGTCTACCACATGAACCTCCTAAACTGTTCATGCAACGTTTTAAAGAACTGTTTACTTAGTCTTGGGGCTAGATAAGAGGGAAAGAATACAGAGATAGATAAAAAGAAATGAAATATACCATGAATGCTTAACCAAAGCATGGAATGGGTTGGGAAGGAAAGAAAAGACTTTAGTACCAGTAGAAATAAAGCCAGACACCTTGGACTCAGAGATGATGAAAAATCTTAAAAAACGTCATCATTGACAAGTGGCTGCCTTCAGGTGCCAAATTCCACTAACCTCTCAATCTCTATATAAACAAAAAGAGTTGCAGATGCTGGCCAAGGCCCCATTTTTTCCCTGCCAATATTGATACCAGGTGTTTGGACCTTCTACTTAAAACTCCTTATTAATAGGATTTGACCACCAATAGCTTTTCCTGACAGTTGACTATAAACTAGAACTTCAACAGTATGGTTTAGAATTACTTTAGAAATATAAGTAAGTGCTTCTGTGATTAAACTCTACTCTCAGTTAACACAGAATTGACACTGGCTTTAACTTCTGAGAGACATTATTATTTATGTTTGTTGCCCATTTTAAATGGACACAATTGTAAATAAAGAATTTTAAACAGAGCCCCTAATAAAGCCTAAACCTAATCATTTCCACAATTCCAGTTTTATTTAGATTTTATGTGCTTGCATGTAGACACACTTAAAGAACATATATTTTTCATATATATGAAATATAGATGATATGGGAGTTTGACAAATGATTTGTTAATGAAAATTTATTAACTGTATAACCTTTGAGTACCAGAGAAACTTCACTATGTACAGATCACCATGAAGTTCCCAGTTTCTAAACTCTGGTTATATGAATATGCCTCAAGTACCAAGGAAAAAACAATAATCCTAATTCAAAAAGAAAAAGAAAAAAAAAAAAACCCAAGAAACAAAAGATCCTTCAAGTCTCTTGAATCTGTTTGTTTTTTAAACACCATTTGGGAAACTCTTTTATTCTACATTTCCTTCCATTTAGGTCAGTTTCCAAAAACAGTATCAATAAAAATTGATCAGGGAAAAAGGAGAGACAAACCATTACAGATAAAGGTGATGTCACTAAATAACTTTCTGGAAATTATTCTGCCTTAAATACAAAACTTTTAACGTAGGGGATCTGCATTGTGTAACATGTATGGAAAAAAAAAACCCAACTCTTAATTTTCAAAAATCAAAAACTCCAACAATGCAATCATAAGAAGAGTAGGGGGTGAAAGGCTCACAGGGAGATCTTTAGCAGACCCAGTTAGTTAAACAGATTCTAGGATTTCACCTTCTTCCCTGGCATCTGCTAGCTGCAGAGGCAATTTGTATAATATACAGGCATCAAAAAAGAGACCTGACAGGCTGAGCACAAACTTTCATGAAATTTCACAAGAAATCTTAATGGGCAAAAGAAAGAAAAATCAAAGAATGAAGACTGAAATAGAAAAAAATGGAAACAAAATATGTCTGAATCTATGTTTGTGGAAGGGACTGCATCCTTGCCTACAAATGTGGATTATATACACATTTATATTAAGTCAGTTCATATGTTACACCTGACAGTTCAGAAAGGATGTTTCTCATGAGAGGTGGAAGGAGGTTCTATTCACTTGGATCCTCAGGCCCCAGTCCTTTGTCCTGGCTGGTTGGTGGTCTCCGCACAAGACTCAACAGCTTGGTATATGAATGGATAAAGCTTGATGTCTGGTCCAGGGGTGGAACAGTTTCTACATTCTTCATTGTAATATCGTAGCAACAGCTTATATACTTCTCCTGAAGAGCAGAAAGCCAGACCAATTTGCACATTAAGGTATGTAGATGGATAAAACTACTACAGAACACTTCAGTTTTGCCTTAATCTAAATAATATATGCTCACATTTGGCTTTTGAAAATAGAGCATGAAGGCTTTATTTTAAAAAACAGCCTGGAAGGCTTTCCTGATATAAAGTTAAAATTTTTTAGAATACCTTAAAGAAACTACTTATTAGTTCATAATTACAGCAGGCTATACATGGTACATCATCCATGCATTGTTTTGGGAGTTCGTGGCAACTCTAATTTTACATTTAGCTCCCATATAGCAAGGCCTTTCAGGTCCAGCTGAAACAGTAGATGGAGGATGCTGGCATGTCTGATAAACATGACTCAGAGTGAGGCCACTTAGGTTTTAACTTACCTGCCAATACCTTCCCTCTTTCAGTTTTCTATACACACAAAAGTAAAAAAGGGACACTAATTCCAACTTCTCAGCCTTAAATTAATAAGCTGACATACTCATTCAAGATTGAGGATGAAAGTTTGCCAGAAAAAGATTCTGCAAGTGTTGCCCCTCTAAGACCTTGTTGCCCCATCAAAATCACACTTCCATTTTTTCTTAGCCACTATGATCTATCCAGATTTAGCAAGTGCTCCTCCTGGATGGTATACAATCCATTTAGATACCAAGTGTCAAGACTATCCCCTACTTACCAACAGTCAGTTTCCTTTCAGTAAG
The DNA here is from genome assembly GCF_003031525.2 of Neophocaena asiaeorientalis asiaeorientalis. Lineage (NCBI taxonomy): Eukaryota > Metazoa > Chordata > Mammalia > Artiodactyla > Phocoenidae > Neophocaena > Neophocaena asiaeorientalis. Next base: position 1,757,292 of record NW_020172627.1, read on the forward strand.
AAATGTGTGCATGCTGTAAATGTCTCTCATCAATTCCGAGTCCCCAAAGGTGAAATAAACCACATCTCGCTCCGCTACAGCAGCTGCCAGTATCTGTATTAAGGCTGTAGCAAAGGGAAGAAACACAACCATATTATGACACTTCACATCAAGAGACCTTCTGTTCTCTCAGCCAGGTAAATTATAGCTGGTGTGCCATAGCTTTATCCTGGATTAGAGATTTATAAACCTAATATACACGTTATTAGCAATGGCAAATACAGGATGAATATAAATCATCTAGTTTTGTGACTGAACAGACATGCCGCTGAGAATATCATCAAGCCACAGAATTCCCACGTAAGTAAGCATCTTTGTGGGAAAACAAAGGAAGGTGCATCTGAGGCAGCACAGTTAAGGCACTGAAGTGGTTTTTTCACTTACACTAATCTGGAACTAAAATTTTTGTGTTTGCTCGCTTGATTTAATTATTTTATCTTATACATAGTCATTGTTTTTTTTTTCTGTCAAAGGAGTCTCTGTGATTTCCCATGACCAATATACTTGGGAGGTTCTACTGTTCTCATTAACCCTACAGCAAGCAAGCATTCTCAAAAATGGGTTAGAGAAGACACCCTTATCCCTCCTGCACTCCCACCTCCACCCAATCACTACAGCATGGAGTGAATGTTACTGAAAACATTGGACAGTAACTCTGGTGTACTGGAAAAGGAAAATCATTGAGGACCACTGTCCCCACAAATCACTCAGCCTGGAGTATATTTCCAAAAGTTAAATTCCTTTATAATCTTAATCTCAATAGACAAAATTTATTTTTTTATTATTTTTAAAAATAAATTTATTTATTTTATGTATTTTGGGCTGCACTGGGTTGCATTGGGTCTTTGTTGCTACGCATGGGCTTTTCTCTAGATGCAGAGAGCGGGGGCTACTCTTTGTTGCTATGTGCAGGCTTCTCACTGTGGTGGCTTCTCTTGTTGCGGAGCGTGGGCTCTAGGCACGCAGGCTCAGTAGTTGTGGTGCACGGGCTTAGTTGCTCCACGGCATGTGGGATCTTCCTGGACCCAGGCTGCAACCCGTGTCCCCTGCATTAGCAGGCAGATTCTTAACCACTGTGCCAGGGAAGCCCGACAAAATTTACTTTAAATAACAAAAATGAACAAAGGTACAATAAATGCCCTTTTGCTAGTAACATATCTTTTCCCTCATAAAATGGGAGATGGGAATCAAACTAAAACACTCTGGAGGATAAATATAGTTTTGATTTTTTGAGAGCATGTTAATATTCTACATATTCAAAACAAAATTAAAACAATAAGAATGGGAATGGGGAGGAACCTGTAACTGAAAGCAAAGTAAAACAAATGAGCCTAATTTTATTTCAAAAGAATAGCACTACAGGGAAAGGAAAAATGAAAGGATGAAAGTAAGAACGAATCCAAGTAACTTATGAACACACTATTTGACTAATATGCCTTCAGTCTTGGGCAAGGAGGAAAGAATCGCAAACAATTCCCAGACTCTTTTTACTAGATCTGCTTACCACAGTAGTACAGGTGAAGCAATTCTGAAACTATTTTAAAATATATTTCAGGACTGAACAAATGAGTTAATTTGTTGATGTTGCTGGCAGCTGTAGTTCTCAGTATGGAAGAGGGAATACAACACGGAATGGGAAAAGACAAAAAAGAACTCTGTGGTGATTGATAAGATTGAAATGGAAGGCACTGGTATGTACTCATGACTTCTAAAATATGTACATTTGTGTATGTTTGAGTGAGAGAGAGAGAGAGAGAGAGTGTGTGTGTATGTGCATTTCTTAGTTTTGTCTGCTGAAAGGGTCAAAAAGAAGACATCTTAGTAGCAATGAGCACATCTAGTGCCCAGATCTTGGTCTCTAATACCATTCCACCTAACAGAGCTGTATTCCTCAGGGAACACCTGATTCCATGGTTAGGACAGGACAGGTACAAGATGAACCCAGAATGTTTTATTATACCAGAAAGTGAAGAAGTGCTCAAAAACAGGAAAACTGATGGATGTTTGTCACAAGAATATAGGAGCCAGTTTGAAGGAGCTCCTACTAGCCAAATCTGGACAAGCTAAGCACCAAAATATTATGTACAGTAATAACTTACAAATCACTGAAAAAATATAAATTCCTGAGTTCACAATGATAATATATAATAAATAGAGAGAAAGAAGGGCTTTTACTCACAGGAGAAAGCCAAAGTAAGTCGGGAGGGAGTGCTAGAACGAGATAATCCTCTTTTTGCAACCATCATGGTAAAGACTGGATCAGGCAAAGATCAATAAAGGATGCTAAACCTAAGGGAAATTTTGTCTCAAAGTGTCTTCCTACAGACTACTTAATTAACTACAAGAGGGGAAAAAAACTCTGCAACAGTGGAAAAATCAGATAACACCTTGACTGGGTGATCAAAATTAACATCACTAATGGGGTCAGATGACTACTTAAGTGCCTCCAGACACTATCACCTAGGTACTGCTCTGATCAAGAATGCATAATATAACCCTAATTATGAGGAAACGGCAGATAAACTCAAGGAATGTTGTATTCTTCAAACATGTCAATGTCATAAAAGAAAGACAAAGAAAGGCTGTGGAAATACTCCAGATTCAAAAGGAGGCTCAGACATTAACTAAATGCAATACCTGACCCTGGACCCTGTATTGGAGGGCAAAATGGCTACAGCGGGTTTGATTAGGGCACCTGATAAAACTGCAACACAGATGAGAAGGTTAAAATATTATATCAATGTACATTTATGAATTTATAACTGTAATGTGTTTATTTAAGAGAATAGGAAAAACACACTGAAGTATTTAGCAAAGGGGGTATAATGTACGTAACTGAAGCTCAAATCGTTCAGAAAAAAATTGTATATAATACACAAGCATATGTGTACATAAACATACACATAGTTTAACTTTTTGTAACTTTTTGTAAGTTTGAAATTATTTTCAAATAAAAAGTTTAAAAAATTATGTAGGAAGGAAAAATATTTTTAAGATGAACTAGTAAATTTGATATAGCTGAGTATTCCCAAATTTGGGAAACAATCTAAGACATGAGAATACATGTGAGATTCTAAAATACCAAAGTATATCCTAATTTCCAAACTAATATTTATTGAGTATCCCCAACATGCGAGGTACCATGACTAGGCCTCATTAATCTTGGAGTGTTGAAAGTAATTATCTCAAAATAGAGATACATTTTAATTAAAACCACTCAACCAACTTGTACATACATTAAAGCTTCAGTACACTCAATTTTAAAAGGTTCCTAATTAACCTAAACTACATATAAAAAGGGAAACCAATGAACCGTCATCTTTTTCTACCAAGAGGTATCATTTTTTTTATCTTTTGGTTTGAATGAAATTTGGCTTTAAGTATTTCCTATTTAAGAGACAGAGAGGAGAGAGAGAGACCCAAAGAAAAGTCCTTTTAGTCCTACTTCGTCCTTACATACAGAAATACTAGATCACTGGTCATTTGCCATTTATGAAATAAAATATTAATAAAAACATTTAAAATGTATCTCCCTATAGAGTTTAAGTTTTAAATGCTTCACAGGCCACTTTGTCCCTGTGGATAGGCTCCTGGAGCTAAGCTTGACAGATCTACCAAAAAAGAGGCTGCATCCTAATAAGAGAACCAGTTCATACTACATTCTTGATTTCACATCCATTTCTGTTTGGGTACACATGGTAACAAAAGCTGGGACTGGAGACTGAAGACCTGAGCTCAGGCCTTGCCCTTCTGCTAGCTATCTAAGCTCTATGACTTTGGCCAAGTCACTTAACTCTCCTGCCTGCATTTTCGCCATCTGTGCAATGAAGAAGTTGAATCAGATGATCCCTAAAGACTCTTTCAGAGTATAATTCCATAATCTGTTATAACTTTTCTCCTTGCATTGGATATTAGACTATAAATACACAAAGGAAATTTTCAGAAATTTAAATTAATCTTGACCTTAAATACATCAGTAATCACTAACAAAAGATCATTTTAAACAGAACTGTCTTCAGACCTCACTACATCCCCAAGATCTTTTCAAATCTAGACAATTATGTCTCACAATTTAAGTGAACTCTCCTGTTTTCACAAGTTAGATGAGAATAAATCACAAATCTAATAGGGTGTATGGACTGACTCCAAGTATGATATAAAACCATCAAATTCTAACTTCAAGCACAACTAGGTGCCAAAATAATCACTTTAAATTAACCTGCAGGGAGCTTGGTTTTAATTTTCTTTTTTGGCATCAATGTTAAGCTGTGAAAATTCTTCAAAAAAATAATAATGTCAAAAAACAATTCACAGTGTCCTCTTGTAACAAATGAACCAAACAAAAAATGAGTAAAACCATGGATACTTTATACCACAGGTATGGTCTGAGGCCATTAGCATGTAACATTAGTAACAACTGCTAACACTGAGCTCTATACTGTAGCATGCTGAACGTTCTAGCAGCTTTTTTTAAAGGACAAACTCAAGATTCACAAGGATTAACTCACTTAATCCTTACAAAAACTGAATAAATGTTAGTATTATTTCCATTTTGAAAATCAGGAAATAAAGGCACCAAAAGATTAATTAACCTGTCTAAGGTCACAGAGCCAGAAAGCGGTGGAGCTGAAATTTCTATTTGTCAAATAGAAATTCATTAAGCTTATTTTATTTGCAAGTCACTATTAGGTAGTGAAGGTAGGGAATGGGGATAGAAAAGAAAATGCACAGGACTGCATCAAGATAGCTTCAAATTATGGTAAGCTAGCAATGGCATAATCTTTCACAAGTCAGATAACACAGTACGGAGAGGTACAAAAACTAAACACTGAGGATGTGCAATGAGAAATTGACAAAAACACAACAGAAAGAACTTTAGAGCACCACTTGATTCCTTCAGAAAGCAGGCAGACAAAACTAGAAAAATATAGGGTCTGATCTAATAGGTATAGAATCTAACAAAGTATAAATTCTATACCCTTCAGAGACATCTTTTCAAGTGCCAACATAATATATACAACAATTATGTTAGGCCACAAGTAAAAGCCCAAAAAACTCTTAAATAGCAGAGATAATTTTATCTATACTCTTTGATTACAATGCAATAAAATTAGAAATAAGAGATGAAACAAACATAATTTGCTTTAAAAACCATTTAGAAATGGTTTCAAGTTATCTCCTAAAAATCTCATGGGCGCCTGGTGGTACACTTAGGGGGCAGGAGCCCACTCAACAGTCTCTACTGAGATGGGATAAACAATGCTGCAAAAAACAAACAAAAAAAGCAAAAAACAGTGCTTCTACTCTATCTAACAATGAGAAAAGGCCTAGTAATCTACAGAATCATAACTTTTCCTGAGTCTACCAGAGAGCTGAGTTTTCAGGGCAACCAAATTACAACAAGCTCTACCAAGAAGAGACAAAACACATGAACTATTATCTTGAAAGAACACAGGAGAAAGAGGCAGCTACCATAGAAATGGGCGAGAATAAAATTTTGAAAGCCAAGTGTGAACTGGAGGTGGGGGTAGTGTCACTTTGTAATAACTATGAGCCCCAGAAAGGAGAATTCACATTCACTCAAAAGCTCTTTTCCACGGGCCTCCAGAGGGTCCTCAGAAAGATGAGGGGCCAGACAGGAGGACAGAGAGAGCCCCCTTTGGTTCCACAAGCCTGCAGGAGGTAACTGGCTGCTGCTGGAGGACAGGCATCAAGCCCCTCTTTCCTATGTCCCTTCTTTCCTACCCTCTGGCTCATAGGGCCATTGGCTGCCTGGGGCAGAAAGCTGTTAATCAATGTCTGTTGAATGAATGAATATATGAAAAATATTCTCTTACTAGTTGTTAGCATAACGTACAATGAAAGCCATTCAAAATTAAATTGTTACAAACTGAAAAACTCATGCACAGTTAGGCAACAAGCATGTTAAAAAATATTTAGCCTTATTTCTAATAAAAGAAATGTAAGTTTAAGGGTTTATTATATGCCCATGTTCTCCCTCCATGAAGTTTTTTGTTTGCTTGTTTTAACTGTCCTTCCTCCCTTCTTTCTTATAGGGTAGGGATAGCATCTGATGGTTCAGATGAGTCTTCCTGAAACATTACTAAGACCTAGGGACAGATAAAGATGGCTAGTTCAGAGAAGTTAATATTGGCCCTGTCTTTATCTGCTCTCAAAGGGTTTTTGTTTACCAACTTTATATAATCTATCAATACTTTGAACTGGACCATACCTTCTGATTCTTCTCTGTGCACCCGCTCTGCCTCCCTAATGTTGGTTCATCAGCGAACATCTCTTTCTTAATACTCTCTTCTCTTGGAAATTAATCTAGGATTTAAATGCTCCCTTGCTCATATATGCTATGTGGCTAATGAGAAAGTGGGCTTATAAAAGAGGGGTTTTTACACAGTTTCAACGGCTGACTCTTTTTTTTTTATACAATCAGAATATAATTGACATATAGCATTATATTCATTTCAGGTGTACAACATAATTAGATATTTGTATATATTGCAAAATGATCACCACAATAAATCTAGTTAACATCCACCACCACACATAGCTACATATTTTTTGTGATGAGAACTTGCAAGATTTACTCTTTTAGCAACTTTCAAATATACAATACAGTATTATTAACTATAATCACCATGCTGCACATTACATCCCCACGATTTATTCATTTTATAACTGGAAGTCTGTACCTTTTGACCTCTTTCACACATTCTGTGCACTCTCCATCCTATACCTCTGGCAACCACTGATCTATTCTGTGTATCTATGAGCTCTTTTTTTTTTTTTTTTGAGGTTCCACATATAAGTGAGATCATATGGTATCTATCTCACTTAGCATCATTCTTTCAAGGTCATCCATGTTGTTGAACATTTTTAATAAGATTTTTAAAAATTACAAAAACAATAACAGATTTGATGCAATCTCTGTCAAAATATCAATGGCATTTTTCACAGAAATAAAATAATTCTAAAATTTGTATGGAAACACAAAACACCCTAAATAGCCAAAGCAATTTTTTTTTTTTGCTGTACGCGGGCCTTACACCGTTGTGGCCTCTCCCGTTGCGGAGCACAGGCTCCGGACGCGCAGGCTCAGTGGCCATGGCTCACGGGCCTAGCCGCTCCACGGCATGTGGGATCTTCCCGGACCGGGACACAAACCCGTGTCCCCTGCATTGGCAGGCGGACTCTCAACTACTGCACCACCAGGGAAGCCCGCCAAAGCAATTTTTGACAAAGAATAACAAAGCTGGACAAATCACACTCCCTGATTTCAAACTCTACTACAAAGCTACAGTAGTCAATACAGCATGGTACTGGAACAAAAACACACAGATCAATGGAACTGAATAGAGAGCCCAGAAATGAACCCATATTTATGTGGGCAATTAATCTATAACAAAGGAGGCAAGAATACACGATGGGGAAAAGACAGCCTCTTCAATAAATGATGTTGGGAAAACTGGACAGCTGCATGCGAAAGAATTAAACTGGACCACTTTCACATACCATATACAAAAATAAATTCAAAATGGATTAAAAGTAACACCTAAAACCACGAAACTTCTAGAAGAAAACATAGGCAGTATGTTCTTTGACATAAGTCTTGGCAATGTTTTTTGGATATGTCTCCTGAGACAATGAAAACAGAAGCAAAAATCAACAAATGGGACTACAGTAAACAAAAAAGCTTTTGCACAGTGAAGGAAACCAACAAAACGAAAAGGGCCACCTACTGAATGGGACAAGATATTTGCAAATGATATATCCAAAAAGGGGTTAATATCCAAAATATACAAAGAACTCATACATCTCAATGCCAGAAAAACAACCAACCAGTAAAAACTGGCCAGAGGACCTAGACAGACATTTTTCCAAAGAAGACATACAGATGGCCAAGAGGCACATGAAAATATGCTCAACATCACTAATCATCAGGGAAATGCAAGTCAAAACCACAATGAAATTGCACCTCACACCTTTCAGAATGGCTTTTATCAAAAGACAACAAATAAGTGTTGGTGAGGATGTGGAGAAAAGGGAACCCTTGTGTACTGCTGATGAGAATATATATTGATGCAATATATATGGAATATAGTATGAAGGTTCCTCAAAAAGTTAAAACTAGAACTACCATACAATCCAGCAATTCCACTTCTGGGTATTTATCTGAAGAAAATGAAAACACTAATTAGGAAAGATATATGTACCCCTATGTTCACTGCAGCATTATTTACAATAGCAAGATATGGAAGCAGTCTAAGTGCCCATCAATAGATAAGTGGATAAAGATGTGGTATATATATACAATGAAATACTACTTGGCTATAAAAAAGAATGAAATCTTGCCATTTGCAACAACATGGATGGACCTAGAGGGTATTATGCTAAGTGGAATAGAAAGACAAATACTATATGATTTCACTTATGGGTGCAATCTGAAAACAAAATAAATGAACAAACATAACCAAACAGAAACAGAGTAATAGATACAGAGAACAAACAGGTGGCTTCCAGAAGGGAGAGGGTAGGGAGGAAGAGAGAAATAGGTGAGGGGGAAGATGTATAAACTTCCAGTTGCAAAATAAATGAGTCATGGGTATGAAATGTACAGTGTAGGGAATACAGTCAGTAATTACATAAGATCTTTGCATGGTGACAGAAGACAACTAGACTTATCATGGAGATCATTTTGAAATATACAGAAATATAGAATCACTATGTTGTATACCAGGAGCTAACGTAATATAAGTAGGTCAATTATACTTCAGAAAAAAATAAACAAACTCGTAGGAAAATATGATCAGATTTCTGGCTACCAGAGGCAGGAGGCTGGGGGAAAGGGAATTAGATGAAGGTAGTCAAAAGGTACAAACCTCCAGTTATAAGATAAGTAAGTACTAGGAATGTAATGTACAACATGATAAAGATAACTAACACTGCTGTACATTATAAATGAAAGTTGCTAAGGGAGTAAAGCCTGAGAATTCTCATCACAAGGAAAACAGTTTTTTTCTACTTCTTTAATGTTGTATCTATATGAGATGATAGATGTTCAGTAAACCTACTTGATATTCATTTCATGATGTAAGTCAAATCATTATGTTGTACACCTTAAAATTATATAGTTCTGTATGTCAATTATATTTCAGTAAAGCTGGAAAAAACCAACAAAACAATATATGCTCACAACAGAAAAATAATCTCGGTAATTGAGAAAATTACACAATGAGAATCTTGTGTATACTATACTACCCTTAATAGTCACCAGAGCAAGCAAAGCCGCAGTCTGAGAGAAAGGCTTTTATGCCATGAAGAAAAGAAACAAAATGAACACATTTATAAAGCTTCCCAAATTGTCCATCACAAATGACCAAGGCTTATGGTAGACCTTGTTTCTGGATTGATGATATGAATCTACTCATTTATTTTACTTAAGAGAAAAACAGAAAAAAGTGTCTGTCATAAGATCAATAAGCCCAGAGTGAAAAACAGGCTTCCTCAAACAAATTCAGGATGATAAAGAATTTCATAAAATAAAACCCAGAAATTCCTTCTTCTATAGACCTTCAAAACACCAAAACTGACAACATGTGGTTTTTGTTTTTGAATATGAAGAAAATATGGGTGAAAGCCTTTAGAATAAAGGAATAGAGAAGATTTTTCTAAGCATGCCACAAAAATGTAAACACATAAAACATAACTCCACGTGACAACAACTCAACAGGCTCAAATACATAAACCCTATGAGTATCCTTTGTAATAAAATTATAATAGCACCTTCCTGGGTTCTGTGAGTCATTCTAATGAATTATCAAACCTTAGAGGGGTTGGTTGTGGAAAACTCCCAAGACTGGTAGCCAGCTGGTAAGAGGTGCAGGTGGGCGGGGGGACACCCCCTCCCCAGACTTGCATCTAGAGTCTGCAGTAGGGGCAGTCTTGTGGAGGATGGGTGTCCTTAACCCGAGGGTCTGTACTAACTTCAGTGAGTTAGTGTCAAGACTGCACTGTAGCACACCCAGCTTATGTCACCAGCTGGGTTGACAAAAATAGTAACCATGCTAAGTAATAATATAATACTATTCTCTATAATTGACACTCCTGAGAGGAAAGCAAACGTCATAATATGGTAAATGACCAGTAGCTTTGTTGATAGGTTTGTGATTTTTCTACTATAAAGGGCAAGAAATGTTTATCCTTCTTGAGTACCGAAATGCCTCCTTATCTGTGCCATTCATGCAGCTCTCCCAAGCTACAGTCCCCCACACTGTGTACCTCTATTAAAGCACTCATTACTATGTGCTGCATTTGTCTATGCCTCTCTCTCATATGCTAGACTGTGAATTCCAAAGCAGGGACTACATCTTATTCACCTTTGTATTCTCAGGGCCTACCACAGTGCTTAGGCAGTGGCAGATGCGCCGTAAGTTTGGTGAATGAAGGAGTCAGTCATCAAATAGCTCTGTCCATAAAAAATCACTTCTGTAAAGGAACATGCTTGAATGGGTGCTTTGGCTTGAAACTTCATAGTAATTTTGGCCTCTTCTCTCTCTTTATTCAACTAAATACTGTGTCTTATAGATCAGAGATAAGTGACCTCTGCAGGTAAATAATAAATAAAAATACGGATTCCTTCATATACAATAAGAAAAAAGGATGGTGTCAAATATTCTTTTTCTCTTCTTTTAGATCTTTGTGGTTAGAAATCCGGTTTGAAGGACTAACTCTTCTCCTTAGTCAAAATACTATTATCCTTCTTATAACAACTGATTCACTCACCTTTTAATCTAGCATCGCCCCCAAAGGCACCACAGCCCCAGTTTCCTGTGGCCACTGCAGAAAGATTCTCTGAAGAAACTCCAGGACGAAGAAATCCACAGTAAGCCTGCAGGATGAAAGAAATATCAAAGCACGTGAATGACTAGACACTAACAGTATTTCTGACTGATGTACTAGGATCAGTATCCATTATCAAGCTTATGTTATCTCTCTCTCTTTTTTTCCTAGGGGCCAAAGTACAGGGGAAAAAGAGAAAATCCTGGGATTACACAAGGAAGAGAGTAAGAAATGATCAGTTCTATTATTTATTTGCTTTGATGCTGGGCAAATCAAAGCCCTTAAACCATTACAGGTCTCAGTTTCTTTTTCCAATTCAAACAAATATAAAGGAAAATATCAGATATTTTAAGAACTAATGGAATCCCAATCACAAACCACAAGGGAGTGAAGGACAGAAAGGCATTTAAGACACTTTTATTTGAAAACTTTTGATTACCATTTTTTTCATTAAGGTAAAGAGTTACTATTATGCTTCCTCACCACTCTCTCTCTGAATTATTGGGACTTAGATTAATAACTGTGATTAGCTTTTAAATGTGCTTCCTGCCAATGAAATGCTTAAACAACTATAAATAAAATGAGCAAGTAACTATATATAAAAAGGATTCCTATACCTGGTTACAAGATAACCTTTAATATCCCTTCCAGCTCCAAGATTCTCTAGTTTCACAGCTCTGTTTTAAGCTAGAATATTTTAAAATTTGCCAGTAACCTGAGAAAAGTACAATATATCCTGAGGATGCTAAGTTTTAATTAAATGAACAGCTCATTTTGTATATGAGAAGACTGCAGTTTAAGGTCCCAGAGTTTCTGATTTCTATTTCTTTGCTGTCAGACAAGTTGGTCTTTCTGCCTCCAAAGGGTTCTTAGTTTTCTGAAACTATCAGACTATATTAAGAGGTTTAAAATAATAGCAAAGCAAATCTCCCCTGGGCTTTCTCAAGTACCAAACCCTAAAATATAGCTTATGTATAACAGTAAATAAAATAGAAAGAATGATGTGTGACAAATGTTCCCAGAGAAAAACCAAGGATAAAGAAAGATGCTTCTGTGAAACCCGCACATAGAAATACTGTAAATTGCTCTCTGAAGTTGCTACAAGGGTATAAAAATGTATTTTATACCTGTCTGGGTGGATTAACAAGGCCATTCCTTCCCCCCCCTCCTTGGCTGTAAATCCTGACAGATATTAATTATAAGTTGGTACCAGACCATTACTCAACACTGTGGTACAGAGCTTACACTAGAACTCACAAATTACCTGTATAATCAGATGCATGGAGCATCTGAAAATCTCTTTCAGGTCAAAACTATCAAAGAGCTCAATTTTTTTGAGTAGGTTCTTGAAAGATACAGTCTCTGCCTTTATGCCAACAAGGGGGTGAACAGACTTTCTGTCAGAATAGACATAACTTTGCCACTTGCTTTCCTGTCAAATTCTCCAAATATGTCTAGAAGAAAAGGAAGATTTCTTAGCCTCCTAGTTTGTGTCATCTCTGTTTTATACCATCAGAATGGTTTTAGTTTCTTTCACACTGCTATCTCTACATATCTGGGCTAACTTTTCTTTAATGAGCAAAAATAGCTTAGTAAGACTAAGGCCTAACAACAGAGAATTTGAAATATTTAGATTATTAGAAGCAAAATCTAACCAATTTTACTTAAAAAAAAAAATCTATCTTGAAAAATGACCATAACAAAAAAAACCCTATAAAACTGAAATTAACCTGCATTTGGTTAAGTAAGTAAAATAAAATGAAACTTTAAAAATGTAATCAGATAGAAATTAAATGATATAAAATACTTACACAGTAATTAGGTATAAAGAATAACTGATGATTCAATACAAAATTCTTTTTTATTCAAGCCTAATTGATTTACAATATTATATTAGTTTCAGGTGTACAGAGTGATTCAGTATTTTTATAGAATATACTCAATTAAAAGTTATTACAAGATAATGGCTGTAACTCCCTGTGCTATACAATATATCCTTGACGCTTATCTATTTTATACATAGTAGTATAGTATCTCTTAATCCCATACCCCTAATATGCCCCTCCCCGCCTTCCCTCTCCCCTTTGGTAACCACTAGTTTGTCTTCTATATCTGTGAGACTGTTTCTGTTTTGCATATACATTCATTTGTATTATTTTTTAGATTCCACATGTAAGTGATATATAGTATTTGTCTTTCTCTGTCTAACTTATTTCACCAAGCATAATATTCTCTAGGGCCATACACTTTGCTGTAAAAGGCAGAATTTCATTCTTTTTTATGGCTGAGAAATATTTCCTTGTATACATATCCATTTGTCTGTTGATGGGCAGGGCACTTGGGTTGCTTCCGTATCTTGGCTACTGTTACAAAATTTTTATTCTGTTTGAACCAACCATTTCTCTATGATGGCCTAGTGGCGTGGGATGGGGGGGGCAGAAGGAGGGAGGACATTATATAATGTAAATACATTATACTGTTTGCTAAATTAATAATTTAACAGTTTTTGTCCTAAAGAGTTGTTCATGACTTCCCTGGTGGCGCAGTGGTTAAGAATTCGCCTGCCAATGCAGGGGACACGGGTTCAAGCCCTGGTCTGGGAAGATCCCACATGCCGCGGAGCAACTAAGCCCGTGCACAACAACTACTGAGCCTGTGCTCTAGAGTCTGCGAGCTACAACTACTGAGACACGTGCCAAAACAACTGAAGCCCGCGTGCCTACAGCCCATGCTCCACAACAAGAGAAGCCACCACAATAAGAAGCCCACGCACTGCAACGAAGAGTAGCCCCTGCTCTCTGCAACTACAGAAAGCCTGCGTGTAGCAACAAAGACCCAACGCAGCCAAAAATAAATTTTAAAAAAAGAGTTGTTTATATGAAATCAATCTACCGTACTCGTCTAACTTAAACTAATACATAGTTGGTATTGAAAATGACTTTCTGATGTTTTAGAACACTGTGATTTCTTAAAAACAAACATAACATAAAAAGTTCCTTAAGAATCTTTTGGAAGAGAATAAAATAATATTGATTAAGAGTCTTAAAATTATACTTAGATTCAGTAACAGTAATTTTATAAATTTCTTCTTTTGTAAATTTCTTTTATTTGATTAAATAACTGTACAAAGATGTTTACTACATTATAGATAATAGAGAAAAACTTGGGACCACCTATTAGTTCAAAAACAGTGGCTAAGTCCTAGTATATCAATCCAACCAATTTTGTGGCCATTACACATATTATTATAGGGATTTCCCTGCCAGTCCAATGGTTAAGACTCTGTGCTTCTCCTGCAAGGGGCACTGGTTCAATCACTGGTCAGGGAACTAAGATCCCTCATGCCATGTGGTGCAGCCAAAAATAGGTAGATAGATAGATTTAAAAAAATCAAATTTATTTAAGGAAACATCATGAAGATCATTAGAAAGTATGAAAAATATAATTTATGGATAAATTAAATAGATAAATACAATATTATAGGTAACTTTTGCACACATTTATATGAAAATTAGTATTCATGTGGAAAGACCTACAAAAATGAAAACAATTATTTGAAAGGTAAAATTATAGATGATTTTTTATCTTTAAAATAATTGTAACATTAGTAAATTGATTTTGCCTTTTTAAGATGCAATATAGGGACCTCCCTGGTGGCACAGTGGTTAAGAATCCGCCTGCTAATTCAGGGGGACACAGGTTCGAACCCTGGTCCGGGAAGACCCCACATGCCGCAGAGCAACTAAGCCCACGCACCACAACTACTGAGCCTGTGCTCTAGAGCCCACGAGCCACAACTACTGAAGCCTGTGCACTGCAACAAAGAATAGCCCCCACTCGCCACAACTACAGAAAAGCCTGCACGCAGCAGCGAAGACCCAACGCAGCCAAAGATAAATTTTAAAAAATAAGTATAAATAAATAAAAATTTTTAAAAGATGCAATGAAAACACCATGTAGACCTTAGATTTCTCATATGTGAAATCAAAGACTAGATTAGGTTTCTCTATGGTTATCCTGATTCTATACATTGAGAAACTTAAGGGAAAACTCATTAAAAATGATACATTTTGAACTAATATTCCTGAAAAGTAACACAGACTTCAAGAAAAGATTATAAATGATCAAATGTTGAGCTTCTTAGAAATATCAGCAGCAAGTATTGATCAGTTGTGTTAATTAAGCTCTGATTTAAGAACAATCCCCTTCCAAACTTGGTGATAACAACAAAAAAAATCTGACTTGAATGAAATAAAACTGCTATTGCCAGGTTATTTAAAGACTCAGTCTTTTTCTATAAAGTATGTCTCGGGGCTTCCCTGGTGGCGCAGTGGTTGAGAGTCGGCCTGCCGATGCAGGGGACACGGGTTTGTGCCCCAGTCCGGGAGGATCCCACATGCCGCGGAGCGGATTCCGTGTTGGTAATACTTACAACTAACTTAACCTATTCACATATACCAAGGCTTCACATCTTTAAAATTTCTCGTGCCTTTGAGGATGGGAAACTGAAGGTTAGTGCTATCCAAGTAAATGTAGAGAGTATCAGTTAGCCGTGGGCAATTTAAAAAGAGAAGATTTACTTATGTCCAGTGTTATCTTTTAAAAAGATCATATTTATAGATGATTTCTAAAAGTGAATGATCTAGCTCCTCCAGAAAAGTATTTGTGGGAATATAAACGTTATCATGGAAAAAAAGACTTGCCTAGTGGCACAGTGGTTAAGAATCTGCCTGCCAATGCAGGCGACACGGTCCGGGAAGATCCCACATGCTGCAGAGCAACTAAGCTCGTGTGCCACAACTACTGAGCCTGCGCTCTAGAGCCTGCAAGCCACAACTACTGAGCCTGTGCTCTAGAGCCTGCAAGCCACAACTACTGAGCCCACGTGCCGCAACTACTGAAGCCCATGCGCCTAAAGCCCATGCTCTGCAACAAGAGAAGCCACTGCAATGAGAAGCCCACGCACCACAACAAAGAGTAGCCCCTGCTTGCTGCAACTAGAGATAGCCCACGTGCAGCAACAAAGACCCAACGCAGCCAAAAATAAATAAATAAATATTTTAAAATGTTAAAAAAAAGGGAGCCTTTAAATATGTGTTAATGTACGATAATGGTTAAATACATTTACTTTTCATATGCTTCTCTCCAAACTTTTCATGTTTTTCTCTGCCATAACAAAATACCATGGACTGAGTGACTTAAATAATAGACATTAATTTTCTCACAGTTTTGGAGACTAGAAGTTCAAGATCAAGGTGTCAGCATGTTTGATTTCATTTGAGACCTCTCCTTGGCTTGCAGATGGTCACTTTCATGCTGTGCCCTCACATGATCTTTATTCTGTGGGTATGCACCCCTGTTTTTTTTTGTATGCCCTAATCTCCTCTTTTTATTAGGATACTAGTTAGATTGGATTAGGGCGCTCCCTGCCATCATTTTAACTTAATCACATCTCTATACATTCTGACCTACTGGGGTAAGGGCTTCAACATATGAATTGTGGGCGGGCTGGGGGGGACCCATACCTACTGCTTATATAAATGTCTTCTAGTATCAATGACCATGTGACAAATTCACATACACATCTGATGAAAAGCTAAATATAAATCTTATTCTACTTGATATGCTGTGTAATAAAAACATCATGTGCTTGGAGACAATTGCTTTAAGGCAAGAGTTTAGAACAGCGAATGCAAGCTCACAATTAAAAGGTACCTAATATAATAAAAGATATTCCTCAGTAATATCAGGTGAAAGAGAAATTATATCTGTTGATATATCAAAGAATAGTCTTTTTGGATAGTTTTTGGAATCTGTGTGTAAGTTGAACTTTGGAAAATAGTGCATTTACTCTTCAAACTTTTATGAGATTCCTTTGAGAACTTCAAACATTAATATAACCTAATAAATTATATATTAAAAAAACATGTTTAACAGTAAATTAGATTCCTGAGTACATTAGAATATGATAATAAATGTAATTATATTTGAAATATCTACTAAGTTTTAAGTGTACTAAAGTCTTTCTGGATTATTTGGTTATTTTACTAACAGCATGAGAGGCAAGGCGGTTGAGCTGGGATAAGCAGAGCACCACAGAGAGGCCATTCCTGTGGTAAGACCCAGGGAAAAGATGTGAAGATGATATACTGAACACCACACATGCCAATCCAAGGGCAGTCCCAGTCTGCCTGCAATGGTACACCTAGTCTGTCATTCCCAGAAGTCTGTGTAGGGATTGGCACATGGATAGTCATGCAAAACCACAACCTCATTATCTTAATAATGAACTTCATGACCAAATCCTACTCATGGAAGTTAAACAATGGTTTTCAGAACTGGGTCAGTCTTCTTGGCTGTGAGAGTAATTTGAGGAACTAAAGAAGACATCAACTGTTTTGGTAAGGCCCTATCTATCTAGAGAATAGACTTAGAACACTATGACAGTTTATTTACTATGGTTAACAGTAGTAAAAATTTAAACTAACAATAGGTCTGGCTCATTTTTCTATTTCTGTAACACAATGAAAAAAAAAGAAAATGACTATAGGAGACAAAACTAAGTAGCACAGAAAACCACAGATTCCATCATAAATATGTCAAATAATTTATATGTCTTACCTATACGAGAACAACAGTGACTTGACTTTCATGGTTTACGTTTTAATCCTGATAAGCACACCTTGTAGAGAAAAATGTCATTGGGCAGGTCTGATAAAAACTTTCAGGGTTCATTCATTTCTATATGGTTTTACAATGATAATGTTCCAAAGCAACTAAATGTACTTGATGAGATAAATGCATGTGTGGGGCCTAATATCAAGCAACAGTCTATCTGGCATCAGTAATCAAACAATTACGAAATGGAAAGTACATCCTGTACAAGCTGACAGACACATTAAATCAGGAGAGCTGTGGGCAGACGTACTGACACTGCAAGAATTACCAGAAAACATTAATTTCAGCATTAATAAAATGGCAGTAAATAGATGACAGCTGCCAGATGAACTAAGAAATAAGGTTACTGGCCTTGTTAAGCTCGCGTCTGATTTTCTCAGGCACAAACTGGTCGAGGTAGCGTCTGAAGTGAAGGGCATCGATGGCGACGATTTCTGTGCCGCGCCGCTGCCAGTCGTCCCTGGGGCAGGACAGATGGGGGAAAATGAGGAATGGGGAAAGGCACTCATAAAATAAAACCCTCACAAGGGTCAGGTTTCTGAGACTTTGGCAGGGTTAATACATTACAAACAAACCAGTGGGTATATATCTCAGCAAATCAGGAGGGTAGAAAAACACCATTTTATTTTTAAATTCCAAGGGATACATATTGTGGACTGCCAGGCATTAAACAGTAAAATGAAAAAATAGTACGTATTATAAACAGACACATCATTAACAATGAGTCTTCGAGGTTAAAAGATTTTGGGGGCAAACGAAAGGAATTCAGTTCTTTGTTTTCCTCCAATACTAAAGACATGGCGTTTGTATCTCAACAAGAGCTCATTCCTCCTTTGTTCTGAAAGAACTGCTCTAAGTATTGAGTTTGTAACATCACCATTTATTGTCCAAGAACGAATCCCAAGAAGTCAAGTTCTGTAAAAAAATGTGTAATAATTCAGTACAAAATTCTACCTACTGTGCTCAGTTGCTGACTGGGCAAAACTATTTTTAAAAAGGCAAAGAAATCAAAGCAGACGATAACAATTTGCCCAAGGAGGCAGGAAAAACTGGCTGAGATGGTGATTCTAGAAATGTGAAATTCCAAATATTTCATCTCTTTATAAACATGCATATACTGATATGGCAGTCAACTTTTCACACTGAAGAATACCCACAGAAACCTTCATGTTAGTCTGTAAATAATTATCAGGAATTAAACATTCACATAGATAATTGTTGCAACCACATATTTTAACCAAAACAAAGGGAAAGAGACTAGGGACTGGACTTGAGATATTACAAAGATAAGGTTGTATGGCTACATGGGCAATAGCTGATTCTTTCTGCCACAATGGCTCTTTTGCATTGAAACACACATACATAGGCCACAGACATTTTCTGTAAAAATTTACCTCTGGTAAACCAACTTAGTGGGAAAGCAAAAATGTCAAAGTGTAAAAATATATTTCAATAAGAACTAGGAGATTGCAGCAGCAAAATTCAACATAGGTTCTGCTATCAACTGTTTGTGGCATCAGGCAAATTGTCCCAGCATAGGTTTCCCCCACTTAACCTAATCTCACAGAAAAGGTAAGGATAACTAAATAAGCTGTTTAAAGGCTTTAAGCTCTAATTAGTTCGACCTTGGAAGTTAATCTCCACTGGCTGCTTACAATTAGCAGCTGAGCTGTGCCTTTCTTCTTCTTGGTTTAGACATTTGGCTTTTCTCTGTTGTTCCCTTTGGTATATGGAGATGGTGATACTGTTTTAACTACTAACGAAACTGTACTACTGAATTTACGAAGAAAATTATATTTCTGAAATAAGGATAGATGGGAGACAGACTGTACCAGGGTCAAACCCACATTCCTTAGCTTTTGGTCATGAGATGCTAACGTCAGAAATGAACTCACCTTTCACTCCTGTCTTCATGGCTCCGGGCCCAACGGTATGTTTCGGCATAGCCTGTGTATTCACTGTACTGTTCAGTACCTGAAACAAATAATCTGCCACTATTAGTTTTGAGAAAAAAATTTCTTTTTGAATTTTATTTTTTTTTATACAGCAGGTTCTTATTAGTTATCTGTTTTATACATCTTAGTGTATGTATGTCAATCCCAATCTCCCAATTCATCCCACCACCACTGGCCCCAGAAAAAAATTTCTTAAGAACTGCACCTTCTAAAGGGTCTCTGTTAAGAAACAAACAAATAAAAAACTCCACTGGTCTTAATGACTTGTTATTACTTCCCATAAAGAAAAAAATGATGCCTTCAAATGCCACCGCAATTATCATACAGTGAATGAATGTCCCAATCAACAAAGAAAACAAAATGTCTGTCATACTCATTTCTTTCTTTTATGAGGAGTACATAAAGATTGTGTTTTATAAAAGTCCACTGTCGGGCTTCCCTGGTGGTGCAGCGGTTGAGAGTCTGCCTGCTGATGCAGGGGACACGGGTTCGTGCCCTGGTCCGGGAAGATCCCACATGCCGCGGAGAGGCTGGGCCTGTGAGCCATGGCTGCTGAGCCTGCGCGTCTGGAGCCTGTGCTCCGCAACGGGAGAGGCCACAACAGTGAGAGGCCCGCGTATCGCAAAAAAAAAAGTCCACTGTCTTCAATGTCAGTGATCAGATGGTTTTTTATTTGTGTTGTCGAAAAAATTAATTTTACATAAAAACATTCCCTAAGAAAAGTGTCAATAAATTTAAATTTAGGATTTGCCTATCAACAGGCAATGTACCTCAAAACTTTGTAAAACTATGATATTATGCCTGAGAAGACAGGGAGGGAAAAAAGCATAATTAACATTCATCTGATGAGAAGATGTACCAAGCTTGGCATATAACATAGATTTCTAATTCACTGGACCTAAACATATCAAAAGGGATGGTGTCAAAAGTGTTCTATTTAACTAAGTAAATAAGCTCATTCCCACTCCTATGGTCAACTCAATAATTACTTGACCTGATAAGAATCAACAAAACAGTAAAATTAAAAGCTGAAAACTTGAGCAAGATTATACTTTTCACATTAAAAAAAAAAAACAAGACAACATTGAGAACTAAGATTAATGATATTTTTAGTACAGTTGACTCTCAAACAAATGGGTTTGAACTTCACGGGTTCCCTTACACTGTAGATTTTTTTCAATCGTAAATACTACAGTACTAGACAATCTGCAGTTAGTTGAATCCACAGAGGTGGTCCCCACAGATGATGGAAATGTGTATTCAAAGGGCTGACTGAAGTTATATATGCGTATGAGTTATATGTGAATTTTACGGTACTACGTTTCTCTTCAAAAGGTACACTTCAGTGGGATTCCTACCAAAATGAATAAACTGAATCTAGTTATGAAAAAACACTGGGCAAACCCCCTCAAAGAGATATTCTACCAAGTAACTGGCTTCAATGTTTTAAAAATATCAAGGTGAACAAACACAAGTTTGAGAAACTGTCCCAGTTTAAAGGATACATGACAAGTCTATTCAAGGTGTGATCCTGGATTGGACTGTAGACTGGGTGGGGGGGAAAGCTACGAAAGATATAATTAAGATAATTGATAGAATATTGACTAGGGATTAGCTAATAGTATTTTATCAATGTTAAATTTCCCAATTATTTATTTATTTATTTTTTGCGGTATGCGGGCCTCTCGCTGTTGTGGCCTCTCCCGTTGCGAAGCACAGGCTCCGGACGCGCAGGCTCAGCGGCCATGGCTCACGGGCCCCGCCGCGCCGCGGCATGTGGGATCTCCCCAGACCGGGGCACAAACCTGTGTTCTCTGCATCGGCAGTCAGACTCTCAATCACTGCGCCACCGGGGAAGCCCAAATTTCCTAAGTTTGATTAACTATGCTGTGCTAATGTAAGAGAATGTCCTAGTTCTTAGGAAATATACAATAAAATATTTGGGGTAAAAGGGCAGAATGTCTCCAATATACTCCTAGTTCAGGAAAAGAAAATAGAGAAAGAATGATGTAGCACATGGGGCAGAAATGTAAACTGGTGAATCTGGGTGAAAATTATATGGAAATTCCTTGTATTATTCTTGCAACTTTTCTGTAGATCTGAAAATTTTCATACATATACAAATATAGATATACAATATAAATATTAAATAAAGCTATGAAAAATACTATTCTATTTTTATAAATGATTAAAATATTCCATAATAAAAACTTAAAAGATTTAAACTCAATACTAGAGTTTCTAGTCTATTACTGAGCACACTGTTTCTTAAAAATAATTTTTCAAAATTTTAAATAATTTACAGTTTAATTACTATAAATTCACCTAGTATTGGGGATAAGATAGTCTGCTACAAATCAAGAAAATAACTACAAAATTAATGTTGTTTCTGTCAGGCTTCCTTGACACTGTAAGTAGAGTTGGTTGTTCCTTCTTTGTGCTCCACAGTACTCTGCATACAGCATCAGCAGAGCAATTAACATATTAAATTGCAATCTGCAAATCAATTATATTTCTACACAGTATCAACGAGCAGTCAAAAACTGAAATTTTAAAACTACATTTACAATAACAAAAAATATGAAATACTTAGAGGTAAGTCTGAGAAAATGTAAAATAAGTATACAATAAAAAGTATGTAATATGACTGAGAGAAATTAAATGAGACCTAAATAAACATAGATACCTCATTCATGTGTCAAAGACTAAATATTGTTAAGAAGTCAAGTTTTCCCACATACAGATGGCCAATAGGCACACGAAAAGATGCTCAACATTGCTAATTATAAGAGAAATGCAAATCAAAACTACAATGAGGTACCACCTCACAATGGTCAAAATGGCCATCATTAAAACGTCTACAAATAACAAATGCTGCAGAGGGTGTGGAAAAAAGGGAACCCTCTAACACTGTTGGTGGGAATGTAAATTGGTGCAGCCACTATGGAGAACAATATGGAAGTTCCTCAAAAAAAATAAAAATAGAGTTGCCATATGATCTAGCAATCCCATTCCTGGGCATATACCCAGACAAAACTATAATTCAAAATGATATATGCACCCCTATGTTCATAGCAGCACTATTTACAATAGCCAAGACATGAAAACAACCAAAATGTCCATTGACAGATGAATGGATAAAGAAGATGTGGTATGTATATATAGTCCATATATATATAATGGACTATTACTCAGCCATCAAAAAGAATGATATAATGCCATTTGCAGCAACATGGATGGACCTAGAGATTACCATACTAAGTGAAGTAAGTCAGAGAAAGACAAATACCATATGATATCACGTATATGTGGAATCTAAAATATGACACAAATGAACATATCTACAAAACAGAAACAGACTCTATGGAGAACAGACTGTAGTTGTCAAGGGGAAGGGAGGGTAGGAGAGGGAAGGAATGGGAGTTTGGGATTAGCAGAGGCAAACTATTATATGTAGGATGGATAAACAACAAGGTCCTATGGTATAGCACAGGGAACTATATTCAATATCCTCTGACAAACCATAATGGAAAAGAATATGAAAATATGTGTGTGTGTGTGTATGTGTGTATAATTGAGTCACTTTGCCATACAGAAGAAATACAACATTGTAAATCAACTATACTTCAATAAATTTTTTTTAAAAGTCATCTTCCCAAATTGATCTATAGATTCAGAACAATCTTAATTAAAATTCAGCAACCCTTTTTGTAGATATTGAGAAACTCATTCTAAAATTCAACAAACAACTCTGAAGAAGAACAAAGTTAGAGGACTCACCTGCCTGATTTCAAGAATTATTATAAAGCTACAGTAATCAAACCAGAAAGAACCAAAAAAACCAAAAAAACAAAAACCCAAATTAATAAATTGGACTTCAAAATTAGAAACTTCTGTTTTTCAAAAGTCATTGTTAAGATAATGAAAAGACATACTTCATATGTCTGATAAAAGACTTACCTAAAATGTATATAAAGCACTTCCAAACTCAAGAATAAAAAAACAAACAACCCAATTAAAACATAGGCAAAAAGACAGCTTCAGGAGCATAGCCATATGTCAAAACTTACCTAACTGCACACTTTAAATATATATGGTTTGTTGTATGTCAATTATACCTCAATAATCTGACTCCTTCACTAGACTGACAGCTTCTCAAGGGCAGGGATTATATATTATTAACATGTGTGCCTACATTAGCATCTTGTAATGCAAAAATATAGAAGCAGTTGAGTAAGTACTTGCTGCATAAACATAATTAAGGACCGAAACAGGAAGAACACTGAGGTTAAAATAATGAGTCTGGAAATACTTAATCTGGACTAAGTATTATATAATTGACATATTAAAAAATTCATTTACAAAGACAGTGTGGCATGGCAAAAAGAGCACCACACTGAGATTAAGAGTCACGAGGAACCCAAAGTGAATCCTTAAGTAACCAAATCTCATTGGACTTCATCTCAACGTCTAAAAATTAGGCTTGTCAATAATTCTTATATTGTTTACCCCATAGAATAGCTTGGAAAACCAAATAAGACGAGTTTAAAATCCTTCAATACCATACACAGGTTGGTATTGGTGTCATCAGACTTAACTTTGTAAGGGAGTAGAGAAACCAAAGATATATGACTCTATTTATGTGGGGTTTAAAAGACACGTGGTCTACTGGCCTGACTGGGAATAAAGACAGCCAGGAATAGTCCTGTTCTTTTGCTTTTTGCCCTGTGGTGGACAAGCCTCATTTTCCCTGTTTATTATTATTATTATTAATAATAATAATAGCGCCTACTCTGATCTCTTAATTATGAAAATAAACACCTCTTCTGTCTTTTGCAAAGTGGTTGAAAAATATAAAATATCAATGATCAACTTCTATTTCAAATTAGGATGCTTTTTGTCTTCTCTCCTAACAGAAACAAGGTTAGGTTTATTTCCTTCAGGTTTGGGAAATCAAAAATGCACATACAGATGCTTTTGCTCTAATATTAAATCCTGAGTTTTCTAAGTAAACATCTTTCAAAATTATGTTGTTTGTTCTGAAAAACAAATGCCCTTAGCTTGCTTTAAATTTAAATTTACTGATAAAGTTTTCTGAAAATGCAAAAGGTGAACAGTGATAACAGCAAAAAAGAGACAGGAGACAAAGACCTTTGTGATAGCTCTCTCTAGGGATATAGCCTTAAGACTTCATACTCAAAGACAAACCTTCACCTAAGTTAAAAACTTTTAAGGAACCCATTTAAATCTTTTCAAGAGCTCATTACAACCTTATGAGTTCTTAGACTTTATAGTAGTATGAAAAATTCTTATTGTCTTTTACTAGTAATGAAAGTTTATGATGAACACAGCAAAAAATATTTGGAGATTAAAGAAATTCTACTTACTAATGGGTTATGCCATTAGAAAGAAGATTTATACAAAGAACCTAGGGGTAAGACAGGAATAAAGACACAGACCTACTACAGGATGGACTTGAGGATATGGGGAGGGGGGAGGGTAAGCTGTGACAAAGTGAGAGAGTGGCATGGACATATATACACAACCAAATGTAAAATAGATAGCTAGTGGGAAGCAGCCGCATAGCACAGGGAGATCAGCTCCGTGCTTTGTGACCACCTAGAAGGGTGGGATAGGGAGTGTGGGAGGCAGGGAGATGCAAGAGGGAAGAGATATGTATCAGTTATGTATAACTGATTCACTTTGTTATAAAGCAGAAACTAACACACCATTGTAAAGCAATTATACTCCAATAAAGATGTAAAAAAAAAAGAACAACCATCTACCCCACTTTTATTAGTATCACTAAAACAGTGGTGATTATGCAGCAGAAAAAAACACTCTGGCCTTTCATTCCCATGATTAATAAAAATTAAGAAAAGCAAACTCCAACTTTATTTGGATCTTTCCCAATGAGCTGGTGTCATTTAGTAAGCACTGGGCTGTTTTTGTAGTGATGGGCACCTCTAGTGTTGTTAACTCTATGAAAGGTACCAGTACTATAAGCAATGGTGTCTGCTTTTGTCTTTTCTATCAGTTCTGCTGACACTCACAAAAGATTTAAGGACCTGTGGTGTTTGGGACGATTTGATTCACTAGAGGGCAGGTTTTATATTAAATGTGTCAACATTCTGCTCAGTAAGTTTCATGTCTAGGCATCTGCTTTATGTTCTCACCACACAGAAACAACAAAATAATCTC
This sequence comes from Neophocaena asiaeorientalis asiaeorientalis, assembly GCF_003031525.2. NCBI lineage: Eukaryota > Metazoa > Chordata > Mammalia > Artiodactyla > Phocoenidae > Neophocaena > Neophocaena asiaeorientalis. The sequence continues at coordinate 1,783,016 of NW_020172627.1, forward strand.
CCAGCAGCACAGTAACACCTTTTAGTATTGAAGCTTTTACTGGATGTTGTGAAGGAACACAAGAGAGGGGAAAAAAGGGGAAGATTGGAGTTTTAATTCTTTTCCTCAATCTATACTTACTGAAAGGTTTTAACTCGTGCCTGCTCCAGGGAGGATCACAGCAAGTAGAGGGATAACACTGTTTGGATAAAAGTATTTGCCTGTTTGCATGACCTGTTTCATATTCATTTAAAAGTCTGATACCAACCAGATGCCCCACAATGATGATAAATTTAATTTATTTCCAATTTCTCAAACTCTTCTACAGATTCAGGCAGCACAGTCACAGCCATTAACTCACTGAGCCTGGTTGAATCATTGAAGGAATGGAATTGATCAGGCAGATAGAGTGCAGTGCATAGTTAAGAGTCTCCTAAGAAGGGAGATGGCAGAAATCCAACATCAAGTAGATGATGAAATGGCCATTTCCATTAAGGGAACATCACATCACAGATATTAATTAGGAGGCACTATAATAGAGTTAAGTGGATATGGGGAAAAAATGCTGAGTTAAAGTCACCCCGGGTGTCCTTAGCCTGAGGTAATTACAGGTGTGAAGGTGAGTCATGGATCTGCAATTTTCCATCTATTTTGCAATGGCTGCAGGTTAAGTTAGAGACCAGATATAACTCCAGAGTGATGATGCTTTTTTAGATTGGGGACAAACTATCCTTAAAAAAGAAAAGAAGTCTAATGTTTTCCTTTTACTATTCCCAAGGAAATTACATCCTTTATTTACAGAAACATTAATGGGAGATGACAAGGGACTACTTCCCTAGTACAACATAAGTGAAATAAATGAGCTTTGAGTTAAAATGCCCTGCATTCTACCAACTTTTTAAATTCAAGAATGTAAATTCATCCTAAAAAATTGATGGGAGGGCTTCCCTGGTGGCACAGTGGTTGAGAGTCCGCCTGCCGCTGCAGGGGACACGGGTTTGTGCCGCGGTCCGGGAAGATCCCACATGCCGCGGAGCGGCTGGGCCCGTGAGCCATGGCTGCTGAGCCTGCGCATCCGCAGCCTGTGCTCCGCAATATTTTGTTCTCAGTCTTCAATTCAAATCTAGCTTAACTGCTAAAAATTAAAACTCTTTTAAAGTATTATTTGATACACCCAAATGCTGGAGATGGTCACATTCCAGAACTTCAGTGCTCTCTAAAACAGTCTGAGATCAATATTCAAAGTATTCATTTGCCCAACAATGGATTTATGACAGTTTAATTTTTTTTTGTTCTGTAATTCCTTACACTCTTTTCTCCCCTAACAACTTCTAACTACACCCTTCTTATCTGCATACATAATAAACAACAAATGCAGATAGACAACCAATATGTGAGCTGAGACAATGCTGAGAATAAAAGGGTTTTATCTTTCTATTTCAGTACAGTTTGGATCACAACCTCAGAATTCTGGATGAAATACTTCAGGTTATTAACTTCAAATAGCTGCAGTTCTATCAAAGAAGAAATTCCTTTGCTGAAGTTCTTAACTTCCTACATAAACTCAAACAACAATTTTTACTTATCTCACCAAAACAGAAGAATCAAAAGGATATTATAAGAAATAATATAGGGTTATCTAAAAGATGTGGAATAACTCCTTGAAAGCCCTTTTATCCACAAGCACTTATAAAAGTTATGGACACATCAACAAAAACAATGGAGTAAAAATCTCAGAGAACTGTTTCCTCCATAAAAATAATAAGAACACTGGCAAAACTTGTAAGAATCATCTTTTTCTGAACTGTGGGAATTAACCAAAGGCTTGCAGCAGCCTGAGGAGTGTTTATTAAAGAAAAATTGGCTGAATATTGGTAAACACAGTGAGTTGTATGGTGTTTTAACTTGCCCTGTTCCTATTCCACTTTCCCAAGCTCCATAGTAGCCTTAGAAACCAACAGCCTGTAATCAAAGCAGCCTGGTTGTCACCACAGGGGGCAGAGAAGGGTTGAAGCTCTTTCAAAGCCCCATTCTCAGAGAACTGTAATCATCTGACCTGGCTGGTAGTTCCCTGGAAGAACTCACTCACAAGGCTGTCTTTATTTGACCAGACTTGGACTTTGTCCAGGGTGAAAAGCCTAATTCCCAGGGGTGTTTGTTGAAAACAATTATAGTCAATTGTTTAACAGTGTAGCTGCCTGAGGCATTAGATTACAGTTGGGGTAAATAGGCTAACCAAAAAGCTTCAGAGGAAAAGCTAAGGAATGAGAAGTACTTGCGGGACTTTGAAAAGTATCCTTGGGAATCTAGATGTCTACACACATGCCCATAGCTGTACACAGGCTCAAGAAAGACCTGAGAAGGTCTAACCTCTCCCCTCACTCTGATCTTGAGGCTCTGTGTAAGCAGGAAGGAAGTGTCAACTGCCTGGTGGAGTGTTGAAGGTAAGCCCCAACATATACACAGAGCCCTTTGGCAAAGACTGACTTACTGGCTCTAGGCATTTAAGAAAATCTCTGTCCAATCATTAGGTAACTACTAATCTAACCAAGCAGAGACTTTAGTGGCTACACATGAAAAAGAACAGTCTTCACAGAACTAGATTAGGAAAGTCACTAAACAAACAGCAACAAAAACATACTCTGGGAAAAGGAGAAAATCTGATTTCAAGAGTTGCCCCATTTAAAATGTCCAGTTTTCAACAAAAAAATTGAGACATGCAAAGAAATGAGAAAGTAGGGTCCATACTCAGAGAAAAAAAGTATTCATTAGTAACTGACCCACCCTGAGGAACCCACCAGATTGGTGGACTTACTAAACAGAAACTTTAAGTCAGCTGTTTTACATCCATTAAAAAAAAACTAAAGGAAATTATGTCTAAAGAACTAAATGAAAATATGAGAATAATGCCTCACAAATACAGAATCTCAATAGAGATAAAAATTATTTTTAAAAAGAATCAAATAGAAATTCTATAGTTGAAAAGCATAATAACTGGAATAAAAATTTCACTGAGGGGATTAAAAAGCAGATTAGAGCAGACAGAAGAATCAGTGAACCTGACAATAGGTCGGTAGAAATTATCCAGTCTGAGAAACAAAAAGAATGAAGAAAAATGAACAGAGCTTCAGAGACCAATGGACATCACCAAATGTACCAACACATGCATAACAGGAGTCTCAGAAGGAGAGAAGAGAAAGGGACAGAAAGAATACTTGAAGAAATAATGGCCAAAAATTTACCAAATGTATCTAAACATTCAAGACATTCAATGAACCCAAACAGGATAAAGTTAAAGAGATCCACACCTATAGACATCATAAACAGTTGAAAGACAAAGAGGGAATCCTGAAAGCAAAACATAAGGGACAAAATTTAGATGCTCTCCTGAAGGTTGCCTACAAATGTATCTGAGATGTGTGGTCTCAGTCTTAATTCTGTCATGTACCTCTTTGGACATAAATTAGTTGAGTTATACATTTGATAAAACTAACAGAGGATGGTTTTCATCCCATTGTAATCTTTGAAAATAACAATCAACCAAATTCTCCTACACTTAGCCTGTTAGTCTCCTATACTAATCTCAAAGCGGCAATAGATTCAAAGAGGAAACAAATCCTCCTTTGCAGAAAGAAAAAACATCAGCAATTGATGGCTGATTACGGCTTTTATATGGGAATGTTTTTGGTTTTTTTTTGGGGGGGGGGTATGTTCTTTTAGGTACCTGAATAAAAGGCTTAACTTCCCTACAGTGGCTAATTAAGAGTTTCTTAAGAGTTATGAGTTAATCATCAACTTTTTTGGTAGCTTATACACAAGAAAACACTGTGACATAGTGATATTACAATCTAAAGAAACTTAAGGGAAAAAAATGTAAATCTTGATTAACAGGCCTAAAGTATAAATTTGACTATGTTTCCTTCTCTCCTCCACCCATAATAACTTAAATCAAAGAGAGGCACTATGATAATCACACTTTTTCTCTTAGGATTAGAAATTAGAATAAACATAAGGCTACTGATTTACTTCCCTTCTATAAAGCTCACTGCTGTACTGACTCTCTCCAAACACTGTAACTGTTTTTTATACTTACATAGCGTGTTCATACTGAAGTACAACAAATCACTTTGGAAATATAATGGAAGAATAATAATAGGATACATGCTCAAAGACATATCACTATCTTCTTTTTAAGGACACCATATCATAAAATTTCAAACTGGAGAGTAGTTTAATCATTTTTACCCTTGTTCCTCAGATAAAGATACCAAGAAAGAAAAGTGGGGATAAAATGTCTTACTCAAGATTATGAAAATGAAACTGTAACAATTTAATAAGAACAAGTATAAATTAATGAATTAAAATATTGGGACTAATGCCCACGGTAGAGAAAAGCTACTATCTGAGTGGCCTCTCGTCTTCATGATAGATCATCACAGATGGGAACACTACCCCATTGTCCAGACTTCTCAAAACTAACCTGTGATGATAAGACATTCATTGTGATCCAGCACCTCAGTGAAGAGCCGTGAAACAATCAACTCAGGGTTGATTAAAAAGCGGATTTCTTCTTGTACAAGTCCTGCACTGGTTACACCACCTCCAACAAAACGGTTCGCAAAATCCACCTATTTGGGGAAATGTGGCATGTTAAATGACAATTTAAAATACCTACATACATGATAAAGAAGTATACTCCCTCTAAGCTCTGATCTTCCTTTCCTTTCCCACATAAATCAATCCCCAAATTAGTAATCTTCCCAAGGAGAACAGATTGTGGTTGACTGCACCCTTTCCACCTCACTGCAGTTAAGATCTCTGAATATTTCTTTGGATTCCAAAATGTTAGAAGGAACATGGAAAATAGAGCTTTTAGGCAAAAGCCTCAGTGTAATTATATGGACTCTTGTTTATAAACCTCACCTGTGCTCCAAGGGCCACAAGTCAAGGGAGGTTTTTATCTGGAAAGGTTTCAAGATCACCTCCCCACCACTCTCTACTCAATTTCCATTTATGTACTTCATATGACCTTAATATAATTATACAGGCAGACCTCATTTTATTGCACTTCACTTTATTACACTTCACAGATACTGCATTTTTTACAAATTGAATGTTAATGGCAACCCTGCATCTAGCAAGGCTATTGGTGCCATTTTTCCAATAGCATTTTCTCACTTTGTGTCTCTGTGTCATCTTTTGGTAATTCTTGCAATATTTCAAACCCTCCACCAGCAAAAAAGATTATGACCTGAAGGCTCAGATGATGGTTGGCATTTTTTTTAGCAATAAAGTACTTTTTAATTAGGCATGTACATTTTCTTAGACATAATGCTATTGGACACTTAAAAGACTATAGTATAGTATAAATGTAACTTTTATATGCACTGGGAAACCAAAAAAATTCATGTGACTCAGTTTTTTGCATTGGTCTGGAAACGAACACATGGTATCTCCAAACTATATAGCCTGTACCTTTCTTATATAATATGGAAATCAAACACTTGTCCTTAAAGGTTTGAAAAGTTTAGGATTTAACCTTTTTGGTAACTTTTTTCTTTTGTGAAAGAATAAAGGGATGAAAATTTCTTCCTTCTAAATTCAACTGCAAACCCCAAACTGCAAAAACATTACAAACTTTTTAAGAAAAATACACCTAAGGGGAAGAAAAATGAAGACAAAAAAAATCTAGTTTAACAACAAAGATTCAATAAATTAATATTTCCAATTTAGTTTAAAACTATATGTAAGTTTTCTATGGAGTACTATGATGGTATCCCCAAGCTCCTATTGATAAAGGTGAGTTACACAATCCTCAAGAGAAAGCAAACTCAACTTGCCAGAATTATTTGTTTGTCTTAAACTTACTATGCACTCCAATGTGTCCAACGGTATGCTAGGCTCTACGGGGCAATATGTAAGAAATAGTTTCTGACTTTGTCTTAGATTTTTCTATTTGGGGAGTTAGATTACACACATACACACAACTTGTGTACACATACAGTCATACACAACCTCTCCCGCCCCCTACCAGAATTTAGTAAGTAACGTAAGAGAGGCTTCTATACTATTTAGGAAAAACACAATCCTGTGTCTCTTCTTTACTCTCACACTACTGCCACACTCTCGACACTTCTGACACCAGATGTGTGGATTTTCCACACATCAAGCAATCCTGCAATACCGGCTAGGTGTCCTACAATCCAGTTCAGTTCTGACACTGTCTACCTGGAGTTAGTGAAAAATCCCACAGGCTAAGGATTCAGTCCTACAAGACTGCCCCAGTTCAGATGACAATCTCAAGTCCCAGGTTGTCACCTGTACTTCTAGTTGACTAGCTATAAATTGGGGTTCCCATGACCCCACCCGGGGCTTGACGATTTGCTAGACCAGCTCACAGAATTCAGGATAACACTTACTTACATTTACTGATTTATTAAAAAGGATGTAATAAAGGATACAGATGAACAGCCAGATGTAGAGACACACGGGGCAAGGTACGTGGGAAGGGGCACAGAGCTTCCACGCCCTTTCCAAGCAAGTCATCTCCCAGCACCTCCGCATGTTCACCAACCCCAAAGCTCTCCAAATCCTGTACTTCTGAAATTTTTATGGAAGCTTCATCACATTCTCATGACCGATCATTAACTGAGTCTCCAGTCCCTCTCCCCCTTTCCAAGAGGATGGAAGGTGGGGCAGAAAGTTCCAAACTTCTAATCATGGCTTAGTCTTTCTGGTGACCATCCCCATCCTGAAGCTACCCAGGAGCCCACCAAGAGCTGCATCATTAGAACAAAAGACATGTCTATCACTCAGGAAATTCCAAGGGGTTTAGGAGCTCTGAGTCAGGAACTGGGGTCGAAGACCAAATATTAGAACAAAAGATGCTCCTAGTGCTCTTACCACTCAGGAGATTACAAGGGTTTTAGAAGCTCTGTGACAAGAACAGGTTGTAGAGACTAATATATATATTTCCTATTATTTCAGATATACTTTCAGACTATTGTCAAGTATGAGATTTCGTAAAACTTGTTTGTGATCTCTAAAGCAATTATAAGAAATAGTAACGTGAAGCCTGTTTTACAAAAGAGTAAAACAAGAATATGAATCTTCTGACACGTAAAAATATTATATGTGAAAAGAGAGAAATTAATAGAAGATAAAGTAGTCCTCTTTCACTACAGAAGAACTTACAAAATACTGAAAAATATGACTGGACAAGTTCTTGAAATGAGTTACCAAAGTGAATCATTTGGGTTTATATTCTGGCATAATAAATCAACACTAAAACTTTAGCTTATATAGAAAAATAATTTTGGTTAAACTAGTCCACTGATTAGAAATAGTTACCTACTACATATGAAGTCTTTACACACTGGGTGATTTATAGCTTAAATTGTTCAATTAAACAAGTATTGATGAACTATTATGCTGTGAACCATGGAATACAAAGCTGAATAAGATGTGGTTCCTGGTTTCATAGCATTTACAGTCTAGATGGGAGTGAGGCACATAAGTAGAATGATAAGATGATTATTAAAGAACCTATTAGGATGTATTTGATACTTTTCAGATAATACAATTAACTAAAATTGGCGCATGGGGAGGATACAGGAGCGTTACAAAAGGATGTGGCGTATTCAATTGAGATTTTGCTGACAATCAGGCTAAGGGAATAGCTGCAAAAGGACACAGGAAAAACCAATGTAAAGAGCTGTATGAGGAGAGCGGTAAGCAGATTCCTCATGCCTGTCTGCAGTGTACAGTATGTGGAGAGTTAAGAGTTAGTAATGAGCTGGTCTGGGGTCCAAGAAATTTTTACTTAATTCTTAGGATTCTGGGAAAGATTCTAAGAAGAAAAGTAACAAACGTATCTGTGTTTTAGGCAGATAATTCAGACTAAAGTTTAAAGAATGAACTGGAAAAGTAAAAGCAGAAAGGCTGGCTAGGTAAATACTGAATAGTTTAGACAAGCACTACTAGGGCCTCAAATAGGTCAGTGGGGAAAGAAGTGAGACCCAGCAAGGAAATAAAATGGACAGCTCTTGAAAACTGAGAGACTGGCTAAGTATCATGGTATTCGGAATACAAATGAGAAACAAAGGCCTGAGATCAGCTAAACTTAATTGTTACTGGAACAAGATACATAACTAAATTTAAAAGATAAGCTCTATCCAATCTATGTACTACTTGGAAATGATAAATGAAATATATTCAATGTGCATGCTACTGTTCATTCTTTGAATAAAAGGCCAACACTTATTACTTAAAAGGTATGCACAGAAACAAATACACTAAACTCAATATGCCTCTGAAAGCAGGGGTCTTTTAGAAAATCAGTTTCTACTACTTAAAAAAGTTCTTAATAAAAGGCTCTCTATTGCAGGTAAGAAATCTGTTCCAGTACATGAAAACAAGCATATGAGTGCTTCCTTATTTTTAGCCATTTTCTAACTCGCTTTACTTTAAAGCTACCTGTTCAGCTTACTCAGTTCTGAATTATAACTTGATGAAAAGAGAGAAATGATAACACTCCTTAGAGAGGTTTTGTTGTTGTTGCCACTCAGCATAATGTAATTTATATGCTACACAAGGAGATTTGGAGCACTGCAATACAATATTCCCTGATCTCCTGGGGATACATGGCATGGGTAGGGAGAAAATAAATAGAAGCCTTTATGGTATTCTTTTAATCTACTGAGGTTTCACATTTCATCTATAATACATTCCAGGGAAGTGGGGAGAATCTCAACCTTGAATGTTGTTGAATAACTCCTTGCTGAATCGTACTGTAATGAAAGGTCAGCATTCCTGCGGTGCTAACCACCAGTAGCTTTGTTTATTTCATGTGTATTAAGCTTCCCTCAGTTAATCCAAGATGTTACTGTAGGAAAGAACCTTGTCAAGATGGAAATGTGGGGGAAAAAGTGATAGTCATTCGAAACAAATTTTAGTCTTATTTCAAAGTTATTGTTTTAAATAGAAGAAAAAGGACTTATTAAATATAAATATTAAAAAAATTAAGTACAGGACAAATATTAATTCAGTTATCCTAATTATTTTTGTCTATAATTTTAATCACTGGGAGGTGATTTAAAACAAAACATGGTTTGCCTCTTTGAAAATTTTAAATACAAATATGTCTAAATAAAAGGCCATTCTAAAACAAATGTAGGTACTTAGAGCATACGTATATAATAAGTAGCCAAATGCAAATCAGTCTGGTCATTTTATAATAAAAATTAAGTTAATTACACAAATAGTCCATTATCAGGCAACTGCTTTAACTTCTGACCCTATATAAGCATTTAATAATGATCTAAGAAAAAAATCAGCTAGTCTCAGTATAAACAAGATGGTGTACAAGCTTCTTTCAAAGAAAATTAGGATTACAATGCTCTTCTAAATAAGAACACAAAACACTAACATTTCGTCTCTGATTAGTGATTTTTTTAAAAGATCACTATAAAGCAAAAGGAAAGCACATGTTCAGGCTAGGTGTTACAAGTTAAAGCTAGATACAGTGTTTTATTTGTTAACTCCTTTTTCCAAAATACTTTTTTCTACATAATGACAGGAACATAGATTAATAACAAAGATTGACAGATGGACAAAATTACTTGCTCTAAAACAGGGAAGAGATGGCAAGTATATCTGGCTCATGTGCCTAAAACTATTAACACATGGAGAGAGGACTTTCTTATCAATCTGTTTTAGATGTCTGCCTCCTAGACCCAAACAAAGTTGGTGACAGAAAAACATCTCAAGCCGGTCATTTTTTAGGGCAGAGCAAGAGCCTTTAAAGAAAGAGAACAAAACTGCCTGGTGACAGCTTGTCAAGACCATACCCTGGGAACTTCCACCACTGTCAATCTACAAGCTATATCTGAACCAAGAGGCCTGATGTTGTCCAGATCTTGGATTTTCTGTCAAAGGCTTTTTAAAGAGGCACACGTACGAAACAGAGAACGTATATCGGCAGATAAAAGTATTACCAAGGCTGTCAAGGTGATCTGTTTGGTGTTTTTCTCCATTCTGCTATTATGCTTCATTGCATTACATCAGCTTAGAAGATAAATAAACAGCTTTTCATATTTCCTTTGCTGTCGGAAGCTTGACAAGAGACAGTCGTCCCTTCCCCCCATGCCCCCACTGCTGTAATTCTCCTACCTGTAGCATGCCTTGACCATTTCCTTCTATGGTTCCTTCGTAAGTGACATGCAATCGAGTCAGGAGTTTTTCACATCTAGGATTTAAAAAGATATTTCCTTATTTATTTTTTTAATGGTAAGTATTTCACTACAGAAAAGTCTGAAAATACAGATTAACTATAAAAGAAAAATTGAAACTATTCCAAATCTCAAAAGTCAGAAACAGATGCTTATTTACTCAACATTCTTGGGACAGTCTCCCCAAATTTTCTTATTCAAATATATAAATACACATATTTAAATTAAAATGGGACAACATACTGTTTTGAAAATTGTTTTGCCACTACAAAATATCAGTTTCTCCTCTTTTTTAAAAATATTTTTATACAATTTTTAAAGGTTACTTTCCATTTACAGTTATTACAAAATATGGGCTACATTCCCCATGTTGTACAATACATCCTTGAGCCTATATAACACCCAACAGTGTGTACCTTCCACTGCTCCACACCCACCACCACCGGTAACCACTCCTTTGTTCCCTGTATCTGTGAGTATCCTTCTTGTTATACCCAGTAGTTTGTTGTACTTTTTAGATTCTACATGTAAGTGATATCATACAGTCTTTCTCTGACTTCTTTCACTTAGCATAATGCCCTCCCAGTCCATCCATGTTGATGTAAATGGCAAAATTTTGTTCTTTTTTTATGGCTGAGTAGTATTCTACCGTACATATATACTACACCTTCTTTATCCATTCATCTGTTGATGGACACTTAGGTTGCTTCCATATCTTGGCAACTATAAATAATGCTGCTAAGAACATTGGGGTGCATGTATCTTTTCGAATTATTTTTGGGATATATGCCCAGGAGTGGAATTACTGGGTCATATGGTCGTTCTATTTTCAGTTTTTTGAGAAACCTCCATACTGTTTTCCATAGTGGCTGTACCAGTTTAAGTTTCTCCTCTTTAAAAGTTGAAAAACTTCTCACAATATTTTTAAAAATTAAGATCTATGAAATTTTATTATTATGCTAGAGTTGGCAACCTAAGGAAAAATATAGAAAAATTTTACAAAAAATTATATATGATTCTCAGAGGGGCTCTATTTTCACTAGTTTGGAAACCGTATATGTGTGTGGGGTGTCTTGATGAAAATACATGCTACAGAAATCCTGATCTATGGTATTTTTATATTAATAAAATTGATAGGTAAGTCTAGTACCTGTAAGTCACAATTATTTTCTTTCATTTTCATAAACCATGGTCACTGAGGTGTTTATGGGGTTCTGATAAACCACCCCCAAATTTGGCATCTTGGCATAGTGGATATTTTAAGCTGAAGAAGTTTGAGAAAATGGCAGAAGCAGAAAGGTCACTCTGACCTCCTCCCCCTCTCCGCCTTCTTACCTGAAACAAGCCATAAAACCCTCACATGAGGGACCCTACCTATACCTGGAGGAAAGGAGCATTATTATCTCTGAAGACAAAAAGATGCCAAGAAGAATTCCAACAACCAGAACTTGCTGTTTCCCCCAGTTTACTTCAATCACCTCATACTCTTTTACATATCATATTCCTCCATGACTGTTTATTCTTCATCAAACCTAGCATAAAAGTACATAGATCTGTTTCTTTGGGTCTTCATTTCCTCATAAAGGCTCCTGTATCATGCAAAACTTATATAAAATAAATTTTTATGCTTTTCTCCTGTTAATCTTTCTCAGTTTAATTTTCATACCCAGCCAGGGACCCTAAGAGGATTGAGGAAAAACTTTTTCCTGCCCTACAGTGTTTACCTGCTTAAATCATATTTAAAAAAACAATTCCTTTTTATTAATAGCAGTTGATGATGACATTTTTTTCTTAAGATTTTTTTCTCCTGATTAATTACTGAATAAAAATAAATAAATTATAATAGAATGTAACAGATAGTAAACCCCTAACTTATACAGAGTGGCATGAATTTTTGGAGGGAGGGGAATTATATATTTTTTAAAACAATTATATTAAAAAAAAATTTAGCTGGGAAGCACTATTTATTTATTGGGATTTGCTTTTATCCTGGTATCAATGAGTCTAAATACATTTCTGGTAAAGCTCCAGTCCAACAGACTGACCTTACTCAGAAGGTAAAATAATTCAGTACAGATTCTGTTCTCAAAGCTTCATTTGTATTAACTTATTTAATCTTCACAACATCCCTATTACTATCTCCTTTTACAGATGGGAAAATAAAGCACAAAAAGCATTTAAGTAACCTGTCCAAGACTAGTAAACGAAGCAACAAAGATTTGAACCCAGAAAGCCTAAGGTAATGGTTCAAGCTCTTAACCAGTAAGCTATGCTTTTAGAAAAATTACTTTCTAAATCTCTTGGAGAAAGTTAGTACCATAAGTTTGATTTTTTTAACTTCCCTTTTTTGCAGCATCCTACTTTCCTAGCTATTTTATTCCAGGGGAGACTACCTGTGAGGATACTATTGAGAAGATAAAGAAGCATGATCCAGAAGTCTCATCTGCTGTCAACTATTCTCTGTGACTGTAGCTGTCACCTTATAGTACACTTCTCAAAATTAGGAAATTGCTAGAAACTATTTTTTTTAAAATAAGCATCCTCCAACTTCCTAATAGGTTTCCCCTTCTGGCCCCAGCAAATTCTTCATACCACTGCCCCAGGAATCAAAGACAGATTATTCTGGTTCTCTGTGATTAACTAAGCCTGGCTAAGGTATTTATTGATAGTCACAGGGTTAACTATAATGCCAGAATCCTGAAACTCAGAAAAGCCTCTAACTTCCTGGCACCCATTTAGTCCCTCACTCTTGGGAATACCAACAATCCTCATCTCTTCTTCATCCTCTCTCTCTAAGTGAACACATGTTTCTGGTTCTGTGGAATCTGGGAGATGGATTTTAATTGCATTCTGCAACTCACTTAAGAAGCAGCTAAAACAAAAAAGAGATCAATGAAATAAAAAAAAAAGTATGAAAAGTTTCAAGTTAAATTCTGCCTATTAAGGGGAATATCTAGATCTTATTTAAAGAGCAAAATTATCTTACTGACACAGCAGCCTCACCAATCTCTGCATTTTGACCTATCCCTTCTCTCCCAGATGGTGTACAAATAGGTGTCCTTTCACATTAGTGCCAAATGAATGCCAGATGCAGAGTAGAGATCCTGAGCTGAATTAAAAACAATCCCTCTGAATGATCTATAAAATCTACACAAAAGCAACATGAACAAAAACATCTGTGTTCCTATTAGAGACTAATAGAAGAGCTAAGAAAAGCAACCTTCTGTACTCTAATCTGGGCAGATAACACAGCAGATTGTTACTTTAGTTCTAGGCACCATATTTTAAGAGGGACCAATGGCCTAGGGTACATCAACAGCTGAGTTAAAGGGTTTACAATCCATATTATATGTGAAACAGAAGAAATGAGTAGTTTAGTATGGACTTGTGTGTATTGTTAGAGGTGGGGGTGGATCAAGAAAGCATTAAAATACATGAAGGAGGGTCAAATCTTAAAGAAAATTAGTTTTATTGATTGTAGTTCCAGAAGGAAAAACGAGGAATGGGATTTGGCAGGGTGGGGAGATTTTTGGAAGACAGACTTTTTTTAGTAAATGAAAGTATTAGACAATAACACAAGCAGCCAACAGTGGGATAGACTGCGGCCAAACAGTGAATTTCCCATCACCAGGGCTGCCTAGTCTCCATCTGTTATAGGTATTACAGAGCTGATTACTTTTAGTAGGCAGCTGGACCAGATGACTTCCTGGGGTCCCTTTAATTTCTAATATACCACGATTCTGAAATGCTGTACATGTTTCTCTTCCTTTCTGACTCAATTTTGTTCTTGTTTTTGTCTTTCTTTTGGTTGCTTAATCTTTTATCCACTTCCCTCTGCTAATAATCATCTCAGCCATGGAGTCAGCCTCCTAAAGTAAGTTTGTTTTTCCTCCACCTCACAAATAAACATCTTTGATGGATGAAAACACAGGAAAGCCGTCTAAGCATATGTGCTTTCTCAAGTTAATTCCTTTAAGAGTGAGTCCCTTTCATCAATAATTCTAAACAAAACAATTACAAACTACGATAAAAATTATTAGAAAGTGAAAATGAAGAGGCACTGATTAACATGAATGCACATCCAAAATACGCATTTAGCATGTTTAATCATGTCGTCACATGCACTGAAACAGTAGATACATTCTTCTCTGAGTGCATTGGGGATTCGTTCCAGGTTAGAAAATGTGTTGACTATTTCAAGCACTAAAGGAACTTACATATCTGAATAAACTCAGATTGCTTATTATTCTCCTCAGTATTTGCAGGTAAGTAAGAAAAAACCCTAGTAAATTAGCAACTTCCACAAAATTGCCAATAGTACATGTTGATAACCAAACTTCAAAACTCTTGTCACTCAGACAAATACTAAGTAACTACGATTTACATTTTAGTTTAGTAAAAATAAAACTTCCTAATCTTGTCCTCCAGAAAGAAAAGTGATAAAATACAAACATTAACCATAAAACCAAGGGTAAGGAGGAACATTAAATATTGGTGTTTAATGTTAGTGTCTTCACACAGAAAACTCCTAATTCTAAACAGGCCTTTGTTTCAGAAGACAAAACTAAGGCAAAAGAGTAGAAGTGAAAGGGTTGCAGACTTTGATCCAAAAGGCATGACCTTTCTAACAATGAGAGCTATCAATGGATCATTTTAAGAAGAAACTCCCTGGTACTAGGGCAATTAGGAGGTTGGGAAACCATCTTTTCAGGGGCTGTAAAATACAATCGTCTCATGGTGAAAGAGTCCTTCCAATTCTAAGATTCCAGGATTATTTACATTATTATTACCTTTCCCACTCTGGAAAATCTTCAAGACTCTGTCTCATAAATGTCACCAACCCAGTAGGTTCTACAAAAGCAATAAAAGAGAAACACACCCAAAATAAGTATTGAGTTTGAAAAGATTATATATATTCAGTAAAAGAATGGGTCTAACACTGGCTGTAAAGCTAATCAGGAAAAACCAAGCCTGGTGCTGGAATACAACAGAAGATTGATTTAAAATAATATTATCCTTACAATAGGAATTCTTTCTACAAAATAGTAAATAAGCCCTCCCTAAGACACAAAACTATACAGAAAACAGCACGACAGTAGGATTTGCATGCTGGTACTTTTTGGTTAAGTTTTCCAAATTGAACATACTTTTAAAAAATCCTTGGCGGGGGGGCTTCCCTGGTGGCGCAGTGGTTGAGAGTCCGCCTGCTGATGCAGGGGACAGGGGTTCGTGCCCCGGTCTGGGAAGATCCCACATGCCGCAGAGCGGCTAGGCCCGTGAGCCATGGCCACTGAGCCTGCACATCCAGAGCCTGTGCTCCGCAACGGGAGAGGTCACAACAGTGAGAGGCCCACGTATCGCGAAAAAAAAAGAAAAAAAAAAAAAAAAAACAATTTTTAAAGGTTACTTTCCATTTACAGTTATTACAAAATATGGGCTACATTCCCCATGTTGTACAATACATCCTTGAGCCTATATAACACCCAACAGTGTGTACCTTCCACTGCTCCACACCCACCACCACCGGTAACCACTCCTTTGTTCCCTGTATCTGTGAGTATCCTTCTTGTTATACCCAGTAGTTTGTTGTACTTTTTAGATTCTACATGTAAGTGATATCATACAGTCTTTCTCTGACTTCTTTCACTTAGCATAATGCCCTCCCAGTCCATCCATGTTGATGTAAATGGCAAAATTTTGTTCTTTTTTTATGGCTGAGTAGTATTCTACCGTACATATATACTACACCTTCTTTATCCATTCATCTGTTGATGGACACTTAGGTTGCTTCCATATCTTGGCAACTATAAATAATGCTGCTAAGAACATTGGGGTGCATGTATCTTTTCGAATTATTTTTGGGATATATGCCCAGGAGTGGAATTACTGGGTCATATGGTCGTTCTATTTTCAGTTTTTTGAGAAACCTCCATACTGTTTTCCATAGTGGCTGTACCAGTTTAAGTTTCTCCTCTTTAAAAGTTGAAAAACTTCTCACAATATTTTTAAAAATTAAGATCTATGAAATTTTATTATTATGCTAGAGTTGGCAACCTAAGGAAAAATATAGAAAAATTTTACAAAAAATTATATATGATTCTCAGAGGGGCTCTATTTTCACTAGTTTGGAAACCGTATATGTGTGTGGGGTGTCTTGATGAAAATACATGCTACAGAAATCCTGATCTATGGTATTTTTATATTAATAAAATTGATAGGTAAGTCTAGTACCTGTAAGTCACAATTATTTTCTTTCATTTTCATAAACCATGGTCACTGAGGTGTTTATGGGGTTCTGATAAACCACCCCCAAATTTGGCATCTTGGCATAGTGGATATTTTAAGCTGAAGAAGTTTGAGAAAATGGCAGAAGCAGAAAGGTCACTCTGACCTCCTCCCCCTCTCCGCCTTCTTACCTGAAACAAGCCATAAAACCCTCACATGAGGGACCCTACCTATACCTGGAGGAAAGGAGCATTATTATCTCTGAAGACAAAAAGATGCCAAGAAGAATTCCAACAACCAGAACTTGCTGTTTCCCCCAGTTTACTTCAATCACCTCATACTCTTTTACATATCATATTCCTCCATGACTGTTTATTCTTCATCAAACCTAGCATAAAAGTACATAGATCTGTTTCTTTGGGTCTTCATTTCCTCATAAAGGCTCCTGTATCATGCAAAACTTATATAAAATAAATTTTTATGCTTTTCTCCTGTTAATCTTTCTCAGTTTAATTTTCATACCCAGCCAGGGACCCTAAGAGGATTGAGGAAAAACTTTTTCCTGCCCTACAGTGTTTACCTGCTTAAATCATATTTAAAAAAACAATTCCTTTTTATTAATAGCAGTTGATGATGACATTTTTTTCTTAAGATTTTTTTCTCCTGATTAATTACTGAATAAAAATAAATAAATTATAATAGAATGTAACAGATAGTAAACCCCTAACTTATACAGAGTGGCATGAATTTTTGGAGGGAGGGGAATTATATATTTTTTAAAACAATTATATTAAAAAAAAATTTAGCTGGGAAGCACTATTTATTTATTGGGATTTGCTTTTATCCTGGTATCAATGAGTCTAAATACATTTCTGGTAAAGCTCCAGTCCAACAGACTGACCTTACTCAGAAGGTAAAATAATTCAGTACAGATTCTGTTCTCAAAGCTTCATTTGTATTAACTTATTTAATCTTCACAACATCCCTATTACTATCTCCTTTTACAGATGGGAAAATAAAGCACAAAAAGCATTTAAGTAACCTGTCCAAGACTAGTAAACGAAGCAACAAAGATTTGAACCCAGAAAGCCTAAGGTAATGGTTCAAGCTCTTAACCAGTAAGCTATGCTTTTAGAAAAATTACTTTCTAAATCTCTTGGAGAAAGTTAGTACCATAAGTTTGATTTTTTTAACTTCCCTTTTTTGCAGCATCCTACTTTCCTAGCTATTTTATTCCAGGGGAGACTACCTGTGAGGATACTATTGAGAAGATAAAGAAGCATGATCCAGAAGTCTCATCTGCTGTCAACTATTCTCTGTGACTGTAGCTGTCACCTTATAGTACACTTCTCAAAATTAGGAAATTGCTAGAAACTATTTTTTTTAAAATAAGCATCCTCCAACTTCCTAATAGGTTTCCCCTTCTGGCCCCAGCAAATTCTTCATACCACTGCCCCAGGAATCAAAGACAGATTATTCTGGTTCTCTGTGATTAACTAAGCCTGGCTAAGGTATTTATTGATAGTCACAGGGTTAACTATAATGCCAGAATCCTGAAACTCAGAAAAGCCTCTAACTTCCTGGCACCCATTTAGTCCCTCACTCTTGGGAATACCAACAATCCTCATCTCTTCTTCATCCTCTCTCTCTAAGTGAACACATGTTTCTGGTTCTGTGGAATCTGGGAGATGGATTTTAATTGCATTCTGCAACTCACTTAAGAAGCAGCTAAAACAAAAAAGAGATCAATGAAATAAAAAAAAAAGTATGAAAAGTTTCAAGTTAAATTCTGCCTATTAAGGGGAATATCTAGATCTTATTTAAAGAGCAAAATTATCTTACTGACACAGCAGCCTCACCAATCTCTGCATTTTGACCTATCCCTTCTCTCCCAGATGGTGTACAAATAGGTGTCCTTTCACATTAGTGCCAAATGAATGCCAGATGCAGAGTAGAGATCCTGAGCTGAATTAAAAACAATCCCTCTGAATGATCTATAAAATCTACACAAAAGCAACATGAACAAAAACATCTGTGTTCCTATTAGAGACTAATAGAAGAGCTAAGAAAAGCAACCTTCTGTACTCTAATCTGGGCAGATAACACAGCAGATTGTTACTTTAGTTCTAGGCACCATATTTTAAGAGGGACCAATGGCCTAGGGTACATCAACAGCTGAGTTAAAGGGTTTACAATCCATATTATATGTGAAACAGAAGAAATGAGTAGTTTAGTATGGACTTGTGTGTATTGTTAGAGGTGGGGGTGGATCAAGAAAGCATTAAAATACATGAAGGAGGGTCAAATCTTAAAGAAAATTAGTTTTATTGATTGTAGTTCCAGAAGGAAAAACGAGGAATGGGATTTGGCAGGGTGGGGAGATTTTTGGAAGACAGACTTTTTTTAGTAAATGAAAGTATTAGACAATAACACAAGCAGCCAACAGTGGGATAGACTGCGGCCAAACAGTGAATTTCCCATCACCAGGGCTGCCTAGTCTCCATCTGTTATAGGTATTACAGAGCTGATTACTTTTAGTAGGCAGCTGGACCAGATGACTTCCTGGGGTCCCTTTAATTTCTAATATACCACGATTCTGAAATGCTGTACATGTTTCTCTTCCTTTCTGACTCAATTTTGTTCTTGTTTTTGTCTTTCTTTTGGTTGCTTAATCTTTTATCCACTTCCCTCTGCTAATAATCATCTCAGCCATGGAGTCAGCCTCCTAAAGTAAGTTTGTTTTTCCTCCACCTCACAAATAAACATCTTTGATGGATGAAAACACAGGAAAGCCGTCTAAGCATATGTGCTTTCTCAAGTTAATTCCTTTAAGAGTGAGTCCCTTTCATCAATAATTCTAAACAAAACAATTACAAACTACGATAAAAATTATTAGAAAGTGAAAATGAAGAGGCACTGATTAACATGAATGCACATCCAAAATACGCATTTAGCATGTTTAATCATGTCGTCACATGCACTGAAACAGTAGATACATTCTTCTCTGAGTGCATTGGGGATTCGTTCCAGGTTAGAAAATGTGTTGACTATTTCAAGCACTAAAGGAACTTACATATCTGAATAAACTCAGATTGCTTATTATTCTCCTCAGTATTTGCAGGTAAGTAAGAAAAAACCCTAGTAAATTAGCAACTTCCACAAAATTGCCAATAGTACATGTTGATAACCAAACTTCAAAACTCTTGTCACTCAGACAAATACTAAGTAACTACGATTTACATTTTAGTTTAGTAAAAATAAAACTTCCTAATCTTGTCCTCCAGAAAGAAAAGTGATAAAATACAAACATTAACCATAAAACCAAGGGTAAGGAGGAACATTAAATATTGGTGTTTAATGTTAGTGTCTTCACACAGAAAACTCCTAATTCTAAACAGGCCTTTGTTTCAGAAGACAAAACTAAGGCAAAAGAGTAGAAGTGAAAGGGTTGCAGACTTTGATCCAAAAGGCATGACCTTTCTAACAATGAGAGCTATCAATGGATCATTTTAAGAAGAAACTCCCTGGTACTAGGGCAATTAGGAGGTTGGGAAACCATCTTTTCAGGGGCTGTAAAATACAATCGTCTCATGGTGAAAGAGTCCTTCCAATTCTAAGATTCCAGGATTATTTACATTATTATTACCTTTCCCACTCTGGAAAATCTTCAAGACTCTGTCTCATAAATGTCACCAACCCAGTAGGTTCTACAAAAGCAATAAAAGAGAAACACACCCAAAATAAGTATTGAGTTTGAAAAGATTATATATATTCAGTAAAAGAATGGGTCTAACACTGGCTGTAAAGCTAATCAGGAAAAACCAAGCCTGGTGCTGGAATACAACAGAAGATTGATTTAAAATAATATTATCCTTACAATAGGAATTCTTTCTACAAAATAGTAAATAAGCCCTCCCTAAGACACAAAACTATACAGAAAACAGCACGACAGTAGGATTTGCATGCTGGTACTTTTTGGTTAAGTTTTCCAAATTGAACATACTTTTAAAAAATCCTTGGCGGGGGGGCTTCCCTGGTGGCGCAGTGGTTGAGAGTCCGCCTGCTGATGCAGGGGACAGGGGTTCGTGCCCCGGTCTGGGAAGATCCCACATGCCGCAGAGCGGCTAGGCCCGTGAGCCATGGCCACTGAGCCTGCACATCCAGAGCCTGTGCTCCGCAACGGGAGAGGTCACAACAGTGAGAGGCCCACGTATCGCGAAAAAAAAAGAAAAAAAAAAAAAAAATCCTTGGGGGAAAAAAGGATGCATAATGGATATAGCTTATACAACAAAGACAAACTAGCTTTTAATTTGTAAACTCCTCAAAAAAAAAAGCCTTAACCCTACACCTAAAGACTGGTAAATGTATACACATTTATGTGTTTTATAATAAAATAATATGTCTAAGATTAAAAAAGAAAATTGCTGGCATGTCCTTTGAGGTTGACACAGCTAAACCCAGGGCTTAGATGATATGCAAGTGCTCTATTTAAAGGCACCTTTGCCAGAAGGAGGAATTACTGTATTCTAAGCGGTTAGAGAAGAATGATGACATAGTTTTCAAGGAGCAATAGATATGAGAGGATCAAAATGTAGTAAATTTTAGAGGGTCAGATCCTTTTTTGTTAGATTTACTTTTTTTTTTTTAAATAGTGGCAAAAGCAAAAAATAAATCATCTGGCCAAAAGAAATTTGTTTGATTCAAATCAAAGAACAAACTAAAAAGGCCAGGCCATTTCTGTTTTCTTCTGTTTAAAAAAAAAAATGCTCTTAAGCAGAGAGAACTATGTCAGGAACTATTAGTGATAATGGTGGTAGAGTCCCAGTGAAAGCTTGGCAATTATTTCATTCCTTTGGGTGATTCCACATTTCTCTGCTCTCAGTCACAAGCAGCAACAATCCAAAAATCATATGGAGTAGTTACAGTAGAAAACCGAATTTTGTTAACATGAGTTACAAAATATTCTTTAGATGTCTAACTTTCTCTAAGACAAATGGATAGCATAGTTAAAATTCACAAGTCAAATAATTCAAACACTAGAGAAGCAATTCTATTAATAGGAAACTAATGTCTGTGTCATCATTCAATAATTTAGCAGAAAAGTAAGAACATTAAATGTCTCTCATATATACTAGGAGATACCAAGAGAAATTAAAAAATGAAAATTTCTGGCAAAGCAAGAGAAAAGGAAGAAGAACATGGCTCTTTAGATATAATTAATAACAAAAAAAAACCCTTGAGAACATGCCTACTACCTTTCTTCCATAGAAAGGCACCTTTCACACCAGAATAGGTTATTTTGGTTAATCAAATATTTCCTTTAATAAAATCACAATATATACTGCATATGAGTCATCACTTTTTTGTTTTAAGATCATCCAAATTTTTTTTTAATCTTTTATTTTTAAAAAATTTTTTCACCACACCGTACAGCATGTGGGATCTTAGTTCCCTGACTAGGGATTGAACCCACACCCCCTGCACTGGAAGTGCAGAGTCTTAACCACTGGACCGCCAGGGAAGTCCCAAGCCATCACTTTTTAAATATTCCATTTATAAGATAGTTTTATCTAAAATTATATTGAAAATAATTCAGAAAGCTCTTTAAAATCTTTCAGTCTCAAGAGCCTCACTACAAATATAAAATATATACTGACATCCTTGAAAAGGTGGTCCTGATGAAATTATATTTTATCAATTCTAAAAAGCATATTTTTCACGTATTAAGTTTCTGAAACTAGTCACATAGTCAAAGGTATCTAGCCTTTTAAACTAGTCACATAGTCAAAGGTATCTAGCCATTGCTATTGGTCTGCATTAAAGCTGAATTTTTCCAGAGAAGATATGCATCTGCTTCTACCATCATCTGGGGCCACCACCAACCTGAAATTAGTCTGAATTAAATCTTCCGTTGCAGGCTTCTGTGGATCACACTGGTAAAATGACTTCAGACCTCAGACTTGCGGCCCGTGGTTCAAATTCTCAGGGAAAATTTTTTGGGCACCCTCTCTACCTAGGTTGACACTTGCAGTTTCTTTGTTGTCCCCTTTCTGCATGGCCAAGTTAATTTCTCACTTATTCTTAGACTAAGGGTACAGACCTCTGGTATACCAGCTTTGTAAGAGATATCTCCTACAACTCCCCATCCTGAGTGTTTTTTCCTTTGTAGTGGTACCTAACATAATGAAACTTCTTACCATATATCATGTCCTAGAGTTGATGAAATATGGTACTTTAAATAGGTTTCTATAGTTTCTATTCAGTAGACTCTAGAACATTCTATAGAAAGTAATTATTAAATTGAAAACCTCTTTTATTCTATTTAGTATTTCCTCCTTAAGCCTGTAGCTTTATATCCTAAAAACCTATAGCATGTCTTACTATATTTCTACAAAGAACCAAATTACCATGTACAGTGAAAAAGTCAGAAAATAAAACGTCTAATTACAATTTATTTTTTCAGCCTAATTCCCAATACTTATGATGATTTAGGGACTTCCCTGGTGGTCCAGTGGTTAAGACTCTGTGCTCCCAATGCAGGGGCCCAGTGTTCGATGCTGGTCAGGGAACTAGATCCCGCATGCTGCAACTAAAGATCCTGCGTGCCACAACTAAAGATCTCACATGCCACAACCAAAGATCCTGCATACCATAACCAAAGATCCCATGTGCTGCAACTAAAGACCCAGAGCAGCCAAATAAATAAATAAATATTAAAAAAAAAATATGTATGATGAAAAAAAATAAATAAAAAATATGTATGATGATTTATAAATTTCTAGTTGAAAAAACAAAATTTTAGCTTCTTCTCTCAAAGTGTTTAAAATCCTAAAATTTGGAAAGGCAAGCTGGCTTTTAGAGCAGACATGCAGGATTTGACTTCAGGGACACAAAAGTAAACCCTGAATTACTTAGAAACAGTAATGGAATTCATTCTATTTAGATTTAGAATAGCAAAATATATACTCATCTTTCTAACAAATTAGTACAAATTCTAATTAGGTTTCATGTCTCATAAGCCCCAGTGAGCATTCTCTTTCCTTACTATTTCATTCAGTACAGAGCACAAAACAAAAAAAGATAAGCTAAGAAATAACTCCCTGCATGCTGCAACAAAGATCCACGTGCCACAACTAAGACCTGATGCAGCCAAATAAACAAAAACAAACAAAAAAAAAAAAACAGGAAAAAAAAAGAAATAACCCTCTATCAAAAGAAGCCTATGAATTTTCCCCTTAAATTATCAAAATCCTGATTATTGATTACTTTCCCCCAAATTTGTACAATGTCCAATGGCAATACATTCAAAAGGAAAAGAATGCTAAGTACACTAGGATGTGAAATTACTTACTAAGGGAAGGATATGAGAAAAATGACCTTAAAATAATTCAGTGATGTATTTTAAGACAATCCCACAACTTGGACAACCAGAACTGAAAAGAACTCATTTCACTTGACCTGTTCTACTTAGCAAAAGCAAACTTTTGAGATGTTCTGGCTTCCTTTATAATTACTTTGCAGGAAAGGCTACCCATGATAATAGCTAACATTTATTAAGCATGTAACTTCTGATTTAGTATTTACAACTACCCAATGAGGTAAGTTATCATTATTCTTTTATTTTACAGATGAAGAAACTGAGGCTTAGAGATGTTAAGAAACTTGTCTGTGGGTCTGTGATCACCCAGCTCCTAGGATAAGGGTGGCAACACCCATCTAATATTAGCTGGTCACTACCAGCATTGGCTAGACATTTACCACTACTGCCTCAGGTGCTATGATTAGCCTCTGGGAAAAGAAGATGGCTGAGGTCCAACAGAGGAAGAAAGACATGTAAACTCTAAGTACAAACACTGTTTTATAAGAACTCTACAAAGGGCTGAAGGAGGCACAAAAGAGAGGGATGGGTAGGAAGGCAATGAATTGGTTAACCTCTGCAAATAAACTAATTATAATAGTCAATGTTTCTTTAAATAAAGAATATCTAAAATGTATCCCCCGGTCAATATACTTTCTTTTGAAAGTATTAATTTACTATTTTTATTCATGAACATCCATTAGCGTATGTTACGCTAGTCTAATTTCAGAGTATATAAAACCCATACACATTCATAGCACACATTTACGTATACACAAAACAAATGCATAAAATCTAGATATTGAATTATTGTTTTAATGTGGTTTGGGGAGGAAAGTGTACTTTAAACACAAAATGTTTTTGACCTGTCTGAACTGTCCCCCTCAGTGACAAAAATTACGGTAAGAATGAAAGGAATGTACTTTTCTCTGTGACTCTTCTAAAGTAGCAGAAGAGTGTTTTAAGCTTCTCTGGTTTCCTTGATGAACGTCCTTCAAACAATCTGAAAGAGATGGAAAATAAAAGAGGGTAAGGATGATTCTAAATGCCTTAATGATTCACAGAAAACTAAATCTATGTTGCTACCAAGTAATAAAAGAAGTAATTCTTCCAGAAGGCAATTCTGTAACGACAGAAAACTGGGAAACTGTTTGGATTCAAACAGAATCTGAAGAGGACTGAGACCAACTAGAACCAGGCTTCTTCAAAGTTGTTCATGTCAGATGGCACTCTCTAACAACCACGTTCCTCCAGTCTATCTTTCTGTGGGGCACCATCTGGTCCCCCAAAGTCAATTAGGCCAGTGAGTTAATGCTTGATCATGGCAAATACTATATATAATTCATAATATTACCAGGTAGTTAAATGATTGAACGAGAATGGTATCTGAAAAAAGATCCACACGACTGTTTGGGGGTGGGGTGCAGCTAGGATAACAACAAGCAGGTATGACAAGATACTGGCGGACTGACCAATCCTTGGTGATTAAACACATATACCCTTCGTATGGTAACCAAAACAATGCCTACCCTAGGTCATCCAGTTTCCAGCAACCTGGACTTGCACTACTTAATTTAGTTTTCTTTGAAATGACATGGCATTGTTATTGGTAACACATAATGCAATTTATCCTGAGGAAAGAAAAGTAAGGCTTTGAAAGCATATGACCTCAGTAAGTAGTTCACCAAAAGATTTCTAACACAAAAGCATGCTTTCAGGCACAAGATCTAGCTTTACAAAGGTACTTAAAAATTGCAAAGAAATTCTGTGGCTATACATGATGAAGTATTAGTCATCTGCTTCTAGTCATATACTCTTGCTCTAAAACCAGAAACCCTTCAAGTAAAAGTCCACTTTAATAAGTGCCGAAATGGGTAAAATTTTTCATGATTAGAAAAATAAGCTTATGCAACTATGCAGAGAGGGAAAAGTTAATTCTATGAGAAAATCCTATTGAGCAAATGAAGTGAATTAGGAAAAGGGAAGGAAATGTAGATTTCAAATGATCCTGTTTCCAATGATCTGAAATTCTTTATTCAGGGTCAATTTCTGAGAAAACAATTTACATGAATACTTATTTCCTGAAAAGAACGCTAAATGTCAGAAAGCATTTTAACGAAATCTGAAATCTAATTAATGTTTAAAAGTAGTTTGAGTGCCTGTGTGAAAATTTTTTCTCATCTAAAAGACTGTATTTTCTAAAATGTTTATAACAAATACTCTTAAAATCCAGCTGCCTGCTGAAAGAAAATCTTTGCAAACACAGGTTTCAGTTCGGTTTCTTCTGCAAAATGTCAGCCAGAATAGAGCTTGTTTAAATCAAAATGACAGTCAAAATGAAGAAGCCACTTGGCAGTTTAATTAAACATCCTGTATCAAATAAATATGATTTACCGAATGAATACCTTGGGATCCACTGCAAAATCCCTTTCTAGGTTTACTACTTAGTAGAGGGAATCAGGATAAATACAAAGGCAGCTTATCACCTTTTTTAGAGATGAACTGATGTACTTACTATACAACTCAATTAAGGGGAAAAAGTTCCTCTTCGTAGAACTGTTGCATAATGAGTGAAAATGGCTATTGCCCT
Organism: Neophocaena asiaeorientalis asiaeorientalis; assembly: GCF_003031525.2. Classification (NCBI taxonomy): domain Eukaryota; kingdom Metazoa; phylum Chordata; class Mammalia; order Artiodactyla; family Phocoenidae; genus Neophocaena; species Neophocaena asiaeorientalis. Next base: position 1,809,396 of record NW_020172627.1, read on the forward strand.
TAAGAAATAATTCCCCCAAACGTAAAAAGCATCCCTAGCTTCAGCATGTGATCATTTATTTATAAAAGCACATAAAAGTTAACATATTTAATAACCATGATGGCAAATTATTAACCTTAGGAGACTCTTGGGACTACATATTTATTCCCTTAGCAATATGGACTTTCCTGGAAAGATTATATGTCTGTTATTATCACCCACTACAAATGAGCACTACTGTTTATTTTACAGGTCCAAATCTTATAGGTACAAATCAAGCAGAATCTCAAGGCATTCTCTTTCTTCATTGCTCCAAGTCTAATTTCAAATCACTATGCAACCAAATACGCTTTCCATCTTCCTGATGGAGAAGTGTGTGTGGGGTGGCGTCTGGGACACAACAGGGAGGTAGAAAATAAGGCAAGATGAAGCAGGTTTAAAATCTTTGCATCAATTCTCAGATTTCGCTTTGTAAAATTTTAAAGTACCACGAATAGCCACCTAAATAAAATGAGTTATTCTGGTATGGAAGCAAGTGAAAATAACATAAAAACACAGGCAATCTGCATGAGAGAAAGCCACAAGAGTGATGTACTATCTGAAGGACAGCGTTTGGGGTGGCGGCGGGGGGAGGGGTGGTGGTGATGGGGAGATAGACAAAGGGACTAAGGACAGAGCCCGAGAAAGGAAGAGACAGAAGGATGGGGCTGGCAAGACAGAGAGAAGAGAAAGAGACAGAAGTTGGGTTGAAGACAGAAGAGGGTATGAGAGACAGAAACTCGCAGAGAAAGACACGCAGAGAGACAAACAGAAAAAGACAGAGACTCAGAGAGAATGAGACCTTCTCATAATAATCAAGCACCATCCCAGTTTTTTTTTAACTCCTCAACACCATTTGTTGTTGTTGTTGTTAATTTAGATTTTCAAGTCCTGGGTTTTTTGTTGTTTTTTTTTGCCGTGCTGCACGTGATGTGGGATCTGTTTCAAGACCATGGATCGAACCCGCACCCCCTACAGTAGAAGCATGGAGTCTTAACCACTGGACTGCCAGGGAAATCCCTGGATCCCTCGGTATGTATATTTGAAGGCATATTTTGAGTCAGCAGGCGTGCATGTAAATATGCACATAAACTAGGCCATAATAACCCCTCCACACGTAGGGAAGACATTTTAGCATTTAACCAAATGATAATTACAGATTATTAAAGAAAATAAACAGAAAAAGCCAGTAGGCAACCTCACTCTTGTTCTAAACAAAACTTTTATTTTCAAGGGAATAAGTCAATCAAGGGTCAGCTACTTATTAACTGGTGTTTTTCTTTCCATACATATAAAGAGAAACATAGTTTAATAAAATCTTTCCCTGAATGGAATATTGATAACATTACTAGAATTGGATTCTAGACACACACATACTCCCATGTGATTTCAAGTTAAGGATTAATCCTATTAGTATACAGTAAATCAAACCTAAAGCACTATAACCTCCACTTTAAAGTGGAAGCAAATGATAATCCGGAACCCAGCCAGAAAGTCATTCTTGGCTTTTCTGTGAAGCACTGTGCCATATGGCCCTGACAGCATTTTCAATCCACGGAAGAGACAGATGTAAAAGCCTCCTGGGCTGACCACTGCTGCAACCCACAATTAATCTCTGACCATCAGTTTCTAAGCAATCTCAGCAGCATCGATGCTAATCACATTGGAAGCCTTTATAAGAATGTTTAGGCCCTGAAAGGCAAGCAGGGGAAAAGGTCAGGGGTATTTAACATAACTAAGCAGGGCTGGAAGAACACAAGGATAAATAAAAAAGGGAAGACCTATTCAATTTATTGACATCAGCTTGCCACCACAAACTCTTACTATTTTTCTTATTCAATCAACTGGTTAGCCTTTGGAGACTAAATACACTCACACACACACACACACACACAACTCCTAACTGGCAGAAACTATAATCATAAACAGCAATCATGCAAAAAAGAAAACATGACAACAACAAAATGCTCCATAATCTGCTTACCAAATGGCTCATCAAATTAGGTAGTTGATCTTTCATAAGCCACACGAAAAAGGGGAACTATTGGTTGTTTTTCATTTCTGGAGTGCACGCAGAGCATTTTGCTCTTGAGAGGAAGTGAGACATAACAAAACAGCAATGAGTTTGAACAGAAGACAGTGTTCAAGTCCCACTTCTGCTACAAGTCATTTACTCTCACTGAACCTATTAGTATAGAAGCTTCCCAACTAGAAACTTCCAGAGATAGAAAATCAAAGTGAGCTGCCAATAGACAGCATCAATGATCGCGAATAGTTGCGGTTGTTGGCTGTTTTCGGCTTATGAAAACACATTCATCTCACTGAGAGACAAGTGCAGACATCCTGACTGCTGAGGATTCCCTAAAACAATTGTGGAAACTACCACAGGTTTCACCTGCCTTAATTAATTTTCAGTGTTCTGGTGACCAAAAGAACATCCATCAGCCAGGAAGACAAGAGCATGCCTGGTTTCAAATCTTCAACAGACCTACCTACTTAAACTCTTATTTGGTAATGCTATCGGGATACTGCAAGCTTAAATCCCTCATGGTCATTCTGGACTGGAAGTAATTCTTACAGATCAAGAATTATTTCTAGGGATAATTCTAATTTCTGACTACCTATGATGTAAAAAACTATTAATCTGATTCATTCAAAAAGAGGCTATAGGGCTTCCCTGGTGGCGCAGGGGTTAAGAATCCACCTGCCAACACAGCAGACATGGGTTCGAACCCTGGTCCAGGAAGATCCCACATGCCGTGGAACAACTAAGCCCGTGCTCCACAACTACTGAGCCTGTGCTCTAGAGCCCGTAAGCCACAACTACTGAGCCCACGTGCCACAACTACTGGGCCCACGTGCCACAACTACTGAAGCCCGTGTGCCTAGAGCCCATGCTCTGCAACGAGAAGCCACCTCAATGAGAAGCCTGCTCACCGCAACAAAGAATACCCCCGCTTGCCCCAGAGAACCAGAGAAAAAGCCTGCGCAAAGCAACGAAGACCCAACACAGCCAAAAATAGATAAACAAAATTATTTATTTTTTTAAAAAGAGCCCACTGATATGATGCACCGAAAAGGACACAACATCAGTTCTCTGCTATTTCTGTCAAAAATTCAGTGACCTCACTCCATTTGTGAAAAAAATGTCAGTCAAACCCGACTGAAGAACATACTACAAAATAACTGAGGAGTAGTCTTCAAAAGTGTCAAAGTCATGAAAGGAAAGGAAAAATGAAATAACAGGGTAGAGGAGACTTAGAAAACTACAGTAGTCCCCCCTTACCTATAGGAAATCCAAGACTCCCCAGTGGCTGCCTGAAACCTCGGACAATATGGAACCCTCTGTATACTATGTTTTTCCCTACAGATATATACCTAATGATAAAGTTTAATTTATAAATTAGGCACAGTAAGACATTAACAACAATAACTATAATAAAGTAGAACAATTATACTAATACACTGTAATAAAAGTTATGTGAATGTGGTCTTTAGCTTTCAAATATCCTATTGTACATATTTAATGCCTTTTCCATCTTAACTAAGCACTTATCACACACATTGGCCATAACTTGTGCAGTTTGAGGTGTAACAGCAAAGCTACCATAAATTTCTTTTTCCTTCTTCTTAATTCCATGGACAGAAGCACTTTACAGCTTTTCTTTGTCATATCCCAACTGCCATCATCACTACTCCTCTGCTTGGGGTCCATTATTAAGTAAAATAAGGGTTACTTGAACACAAGCACTGCGATGCTTCAATAGCTGATCTGATAACCAAGTCAGGCTACTAAGTGACTAACAGGTGGGATACGCTGGACAAAGGGATGATTCATGTCCTGGATGGGAAGGAATGGGACGGTACAAGATTCCATCATGCTACTCAGAATGGTGTGCAATTTAAAACTTACGAATTGTTTGGAATTTTCCATTTAATATTTTCAGACTGTGGTTGACTGTAGGTAACTGAAACCATGGAAAGCGAGCCACAGATAAGAAGGGACTACTGTAGGGACTTCCCTGGTGGTGTAGTGGATAAGACTCCATGCTCCCAGTGCAGTGGGCCCAAGTTCAATCCCTGGTCAGGGAACTAGATCCCACATGCATGCCACAACTAAGAGTATGCATGCCACAACTAAGGAGCCCATATGCCACAACTAAGGAGACCATGTGCTGCAACTAAGGAGCCCGCCTGCTGCAACTAACACCCCACACAACCAAATAAATAAATAAATAAATATAAAAATTAAAAAAAATAAATTAAATAAATGGTCTTTAAAAAAAAAAGAGGGGACTACTGTAAACACAGCGTGGGATACTGGGAGGATTCTGGATCAGAAAAATACAGTACAAAAACTTTTGGAGGGCTTCCCTGGTGGCGCAGTGGTTGAGAGTCCGCCTGCCGATGCAGGGGACATGGGTTCGTGCCCCGGTCCAGGAAGATCCCACATGCCGCGGATCGGCTAGGCCCGTGAGCCATGGCCGCTGAGCCTGCGCGTCCAGAGCCTGTGCTCTGCAACAGGAGAGGCCACAACAGTGAGAGGCCCGCATACCGCAAACAAAACAAAACAAAACAAAAAAACCCAAAAAACTCTTGGAATTCAAATAAGGTCTGTAGTTCAGTTAACAGTATTATACCAATGTTGATTTCCTGGTTTTGATAACTTTACTATGGTTACAAAGTATGGTTACATAGTAATATTAACATAAGGGGAAGTTAAGGAGAGTTGTATTCGAGATCTCTCGGTACTATTTCTGCAACTTTTTTACACATCTAAAATTCATTAGAAATAAAGTTTTTAACGAGACAACATTAAAAAGGTAAACTAAAATAAGTGGCATTACCACACCAATCAACTTTGAACACAAAAACAGAACAGCAAACAGAACTTTGTCAACTTTGAGCAAAGTCATGTGACTTTGCTCCATCACTACATCTCCTTCTCTGTACCCTGTCCACACTGCCCCACCCCTCAGAGGCAGGAGATGGGGATTAGAGGGAGGTAATGGAGGAGGACATTACACACAGTCTACTGGGAAAGAGGAGCATATACTGGAACAATTCTCTGAAGGCCCGCTCCTGACATTAGGGGAAAAAAACCTCACATTTTACTCACAGATCCCATAAAGATAATTCTCAGGTGAAAAACAGAGATGAGGGGTGGAGGGGGGGGCGTTGGAGGGAGGAAAAAAACAATAATCATTTGCCAAGAAGATTTTACAATGTTTTTGTTTATGTAAATGATGGAGAAAGTAATAATGTGGGAAAATGGTTAGAATCTAAAACTTTATCAGCCTTCACAACACATTACTTTAATCAAATAAGTTAAACATTATTTTGTCTTCCTTTTAAAAAATATTAGACTAATAAATTAATCATGTCTATAAAAAGTCAAAGTCAACTTTCACTTTTGCTTTTTGTCTTAAGAACTGTATTTTCAAGTCTCATAAGACAGTCAGTCTCATGACTCTAAACTCACACTTTACAGAAAGGAGTACTCGTACTCACTCCAGCTTTAACACTATTTCAGCATACAAAGAATATAATGTACAACAAATGTTCTGTGACTAAATAATCACACGGAACAGGCATAAGGAATTCAGGGCACTTAGAGGAGGAGGACAACCTGACAGAGTGGAAAGAACATGTGCCTTGGAGTAAGACAGACCTGAGACTAAACTTTAGCTCTGTGACTTACTGGCTCCTGGACCCAAAGCAAGTTTTGTTAACCATGAACTTAAATTATCTTGCCTGCAAAATAGCAAAAATATCACTTAACTCACTGTATTGTAAATATTAAATTAGATAACTGTACATAAAATGTTTGGCAAATCACTCAATGCCAACCTTCTCCATTTTAATGTTAAAAAGGGGTTCGCTGAAAACATACCGATTGAAGTTAATATCTGGATAACTAGAATACTCCGATTTCATCTTAGCATTGCGCCGTGGAAATGTGCAGAAGAAAGCATTAGCTAAAAGACTAGCAATCTGTTCCTGTGACATTGTGATGGAATGATTCATCTTCTGTTTCAGGAGCGGTATTGGCTGATAGAGGAAACACAAATACAGACAAGAAGAGCAATAATTAGTTTAGCAATTTCAAAAGCAGAGGCACCAAATTGCATTTGCTAAATTAAGGCAGGAATAATTTCAGGCCACTCTTGAATCCTTAAATCAGCAATACTGTTGAAGTCAAGAGCAGTTCATCAAGGATGATTGGGAAAATGTACTTGTTTGACAAAGTGCAGATTTCTAATCAATAATAATGATAGTGAAGAGAACACAAAACATTACTTGTATTAATGAAAAACGAGATTCCTTTAGCAAGTAAGAAATAAAAACACATTACACATGTAATGAAAAATTAAAACAAAGGATAGAACAGAAAAATGTAATGTTGAGTTTAACTACTACTACTGCATATGCTAAATTTTGTTCTCACTTATATTAAAGATTATTGGACAGAGCAATTTTTCTATTTCAGTCCTAAAGAAAATGAACTAAGGAAAATAATTCAATAAATAAGTCTTTTCCTTCTAATTTTGAATCACACTTCTCATTGACAATTTATAAGACCCAAATCTAATTTTATTAAAGCAATTAATGGAACATGTGTATACAGACTTATTTATGTATAACCTGTAAAAATATAGGCATTTCCTACATAATCATTTCAAGTCAAGGAAGATGTAGGACATTTCTCCCTCAAGCTTTTTACATCTGAAATGTCTTCAAGTTATACCAAACCCAAATTGACTAACCTTTTATTTTTAGTATATTCCACAGGACCTGAATATTGCGTTCAGTGAGTTCTGTTTTAAATGTTTAAACTGTATGTTTTTAAAGTCATGCTGGGAAAGCCAAAGACCAACTGCCAATTTACATCAGTTGCTTTGCTTCAAAATGCTCCAACATAATATTTAGGGACGCTTTTCCTATTCCCTTTAATAAGTCAGAACTAAGAATCCTGGATATCTACTTTAATTCAAAACAGTATGCATAGAGAACTGTCCTGATCACATCTCAGGAATCAACACTCAAAACGAAACTGAGGAAAGGCAGGCAAGACAAATCAACTATAACAATTTGCTTTTCTCTAACAGAAAACATACATCATTGCTAGAATAAGAGTTTGCTAGAAAAAGAAAATGCTAAACTTGCAGTTCAACTATTTGCCTTGGGAAAATACAAAAGTAAACAAACAGGAAATATCAAGAATTTATTTTCAATAGGGTATCCAAAATTCTCTCCTTTTAGGCCTTAGCAAACACCAGTTCTAAGCAAGAAGCAATAGAGAGCTCATATTGATCTTCATTTTCCTTCCTATACATTTATTTACAGCCCAGCTATGAGTTTAGAAAAGGTGACAAAGTATCAATGGCTTAAAGCACACTGTTCCTTGGTTTTAGTAAGAAATGAGTTTTTAACTACCATTTACCAGGTTATCCACAAAAATGATTTTAGGCTTAATGGACTTAAAACACAAACATTTCTTGTTTCCCAAATAACTAAATAAGTATAATTTAAAATATAATAAGTTATTTGTTCTCCTGGTGAGGAGAAATGCCTGAAAGCTAATACTTGGGGAAAACTAGAGGATGTAAACCTTATCATCGAGCACTCAGCTAGGTAAAAGAAGACACTGGTTAATATGAATGAAGACCTCTCATCAGAAAGAGAAATTAAGGAAACAATCCCATTCACCCTTGCAACAAAAAGAATAAAATACCTAGGAATAAACCTACCTAAGGAGGTAAAAGACCTGTACTCAGAAAACTATAAGACACTGATGAAAGAAATCAAAGATGACACAAACAGATAGAGAGATATACCATGTTCTTATACTAGAAGAATCAATATTGTGAAAATGACCATACCGAAAGCAATCTACAGATTCATTGCAATCCCTATCAAATAACCAATGACAATTTTTACAGAACCTGAACAAAAAAATTCTTAAAATTTGTATGGAGACACAAAAGACCCCTAATAGCCAAAGCAATCTTGAGGGAAAAATACGGAGCTGGAGGAATAAGACTCCCTGACTTCAGACTACACTTTACAAAGCTACAGTAATCAAGACAATATGGTACTGGCACAAAAACAGAAATATAGATCAATGGAACAGGATAGAAAGCCCAGAGGTAAACCCACGCACCTATGGTCAACTAATCTATGACAAAGGAGGCAAGGATATACAATGGAGAAAAGAGGGTCTCTTCAATAAGTGGTGCTGGGAATACTGGACAGCTACATGTAAAAGAATGAAATTAGAACACTCCCTAACACCATACACAAAAATAAACTCAAAATGGATTCGAGACCTAAATGTAAGACCGGACACTATGAAACTCTTAGAGGAAAACATTGGAAGAACGCTCCTTGACATAAATCACAGCAAGATCTTTTTGGACCCACCTCCTAGAGAAATGGAAATAAAAACAAAAATAAACAAATCAAGATAAAAATTAATTACATGGGACTGAGTGAACTGATGAGGATGATTACAATTTTTGTGACCTTCTGTTTGAATAATAATTTTAAAAATCCCACAGGGAAGGACTCAGAGGCAAAAAATATACAAATCAATTTTCACTGCAATGTAAAGGAGCTGTTACATTGGGGAAAAAAAAAAAAGTGATGCTGGGAAAACTGGACAGCTACATGTAAAAGAATGAAATTAGAACACTCCCTAACACCATACACAAAAATAAACTGAAAATGGATTAAAGACCTAAATGTACGACTGGACACTAAAACTTTTAGAGGAAAACATAGGAAGAACACTCTTTGACATAAATCACAGCAAGATCTTTTTTGACCCACCTCCTAGAGTAATGGAAATAAAAACAAAAATAAACATAATAATGAAATGAAAAATAAAAGCTTTTGCACAGCAAAGGAAATTATAAACAAGACGAAAAGACAAGTCTCAGAATGGGAGAAAATATCTGCAAACAAATCAATGGACAAAGGATTAATCTCTAAAATATATAAACAGCTCATGCAGCTCAATATTAAAAAAACAAACAACCCAATCCAAAAATGGGCAGAAGACCTAAATACACATTTCTCCAAAGAAGACATACAGACTGCCAACAAACACATGAAAGGATGCTCAACATCACTAATCATTAGAGAAATGCAAATCAAAACTACAATGAGGTATCACCTCACACCAGTCAGAATGGCCACCATCAAAAAATCTACAAACAATAAATGCTGGAGAGGGTGTGGAGAAAAGGGAACCCTCTTGCACTGTTGGTGGGAATGTAAACTGATACAGCCACTATGGAGAACAGTATGGAGGTTCCTTAAAAAACTAAAAATAGAATTACCATATGGCCCAGCAATCCCACTACTGGGCATATACCCTGAGAAAACCATAATTCAAAAAGACACATGCACCCCAATGTTCATTGCAGCACTATTTCCAATAGCCAGGTCATGGAAGCAACCTAAATGCCCGTCGACAGACGAATGGATAAGAAGATGTGGTAAATATATACAGTGGAATATTAGCCATACAAAGGAACGAAATTGGGTCATCTGTAGAGATGTGGATGGACCTAGAGACTGTCATACAGAGTAAGTCAGAAAGAGGAAAACAAATATCGTATATTAACGCATATATGTGGAATCTAGAAAAATGGCACAGATGAACCGGTTTGCAAGGCAGAAATAGAGACACAGATGTAGCGAACAAACGTATGGACACCTGGGGGGAAAGGAGGGGGAGGGTAGGATCGATTGGGAGATTGGGAGTGACATATATACACTAATATGTATAAAACAGATAACTAATAAGGACCTGCTGTATAAAAAATTAAGTAATTTAAAAAAGCATGAATGAAGATCTTTCAAAAAGTTCATGTCCAAAATTTGTTTCCTTTAATTTAATTTTTATAAATCTAAAATTTACCTTTTAGATTTGGCCTAGAGAACATTAACATGATAAATCATTAAATAACAACATATGCAATTTAACTTGCCGAAGATATATTTCGATAACAAATTGAAATGTTAACTTTCACAGCAGAGATTTACTTTTTAGTCGAGGACAGAGGACAAAATTAAAATGTTCTCCCATTAGTACACTAATGGAAGGACATAGTTGTTTTAAGCCAGGAAAAAGAGACGGGAGCTGCAAATCTGATTTTGGTTCCACCCACTGACTTGTTATAGATTACAAACTTGGGTGCTTTTGAATACATATCTCATTAAGTACAATAGGGAAACCTCTCTAAAGCATGAAGGGAAGAGAAGAGGAGGAAGTGATTCCTATCTAAAGGCTATATTTGGTTAATTATGAACTACAGTGAATTAAAAAAGCCTTTAATTAAGCACTATGTTAGACCTGGGGACACAAAGATGATCCCCCTTCAGGGAGAATATAATCTAGGGGAGGAGACATATAAAAACATAAATTACAAAATAATGTGCTAATAATAATAAGTATGATTCGAGTGCTACAGGAGTGATAAACTTTGGCTGGGGGAGGTAGGAAAGGCTTCACAAGGGGCAGAACCTAAGAGGTAGGGAGAAATTTTACTACATAAGGAAAAAAGCAAGGAGAAAAAAAGAATGAACATGAAACATAAGCAAGCAAATAACTTCCAACATAAACAACAAGGAGTTTTAAAATATATTTTCTCTGCCCAATAGAAAAACTTATTTCAGACACAATGAATTAATGAGGTGAAATTACAGTTACCTAAAATTGGAAATATCACAGTATAATGCTAACAAATATGGCACACGGAAAAACATTCAGTGGTTCTCAACATTTGGACTCAGGCATTCGGACATGGCTTTTGGTTGCCCCAATGACTATGCTTGTGTTTTTTGTGCTGTTCCAACGATACACTGCAATGTGTGGGACCATCCTACACATTTAGAAATTGCTCTGCCCAAAATGTCCCTAGGGCCCCTGTGGATCAACAGTGTTAGCAGAAACCTGGCTAGCATCCATGTAGCCAGGGGGCTGGCCCCAGAAATAAATGACAGAGGCGAATCAAGCTACTGTTGCGAGAAACACAGGAAAAGAATTATGAAGAACAAACCAACAACCTCTTATAATTACATCTACAAATTCACTGATACTCTCCCCCCCTTGAGAGGCAGAGTCTAATTATCCTCTCCTTGAGTATGAGCTAGATTTATTGACTAAATTCTAATGCAGAGAAAAAATAGTGAAAGCGATAGTGTGTGCCTTCAGAAACGAGGTCAAAAAGGCACTGCCTCTTCCTGCCTCTCTCCTTTGGGTGGCTTTTTCTGGGGAAGTTAGCAACCATGTCATGAGGATACCCAATCAGCCTAGAGAGCCCCACAGCAAGGAACTAAGGCCTTCTGCCAGCAGCCATGTGAGTGAGCCAACTGAGAGGTAGCTCCTCCAGCTTCAGTCAAACCTTCAGATGACTGCAGCCCTGGCCAACACCCTGACTGAAACCACAAGAGAGATCCCGAGCCAGTACCAGTCAGCTAAGCTGCTCCCAAATTCCCAACAGAAACTGTGATAATAAAAGTTTCCTGTTTTAAACCACTAAATTTTGAGGTAGTTTGTTATGTAGCAATAAATAATACACTCCCACACAAAACAAAATAATACCAGATTCTTTCTTTTATTTTTAAAAGTTAAGAATGTATCATGAACTCATTTGTTATACAATACACTACTTTGGGGGAGAGGGGAGGAAGGAGTAGGTATTAAGCCATTTTGAAGATAAAATTTTCTAAATCCATTAGTATGCTTTGAAATGATGACTATCCTTTTTTGAAAGTCAGAGATTATTTTAAAAAAAAAGAAAAAGAAGTATGAGTAAGCAAACATCAACACTGTACACTGAAGCTCAGAAATTGAATACTGCATTTTTAATGTCCACTCGCAGTGTTCTCTGTAGCCTCTAACCTTTTCCTTAGTATAGCAAAATCATCATACTCTGGCAAAAAACTGTTTCCCATCTCTCTGTTTGACCTTGACAATTAGAGTTTAAACGAAATTCTACTGTGAGTCTCAAGAAAGCTACTGAGGAAGAAGTTATTTCCACCAACCTGGGTGCAAATATTTGGCAGACAGAGTGCAATTTTCACCATATCAGGCAAAATGGACTGATATAAGTGTTGAGCTTCTGCTTCTTCTAGTACCTGAAAACCAATAAAATGTTATCAGTGAATAATAACCAATGAACAAATATTTGTTATTAAATTACATATGTGCTTTATATAGGATGCCATAAGAAGGCATATTATCAGCATCATTGAACACATGCACAAGTACACCAACAGGTGCAGTAAGGAACTTACAAATTCATTTCCAAATGTATGTAATTCACCTAAATGCCCTCTGAAAATGAATCGAGTATCCCAAATATGAAATATCTATCATATCGCATTCACAACTAAATAAATGCTTGCATATGAAAAACAGTACCTTCTGACCTCGGTTACATCAACTAAAAACTATTAGACCACAAAGAACTCTCTCAGAAGCCCTCAAGCTTCTACAGTCAGTAGTTTAAAGAAATCATCATAAAAGCCACCCTAATCGTTTCAGAGCATATTATATGTGTCAAATCTAACATACTGGGTAGTAAACAATGAAGTTCCAGGTGACTTACAATTTCCTTTTCTAGGCAACTTTAGGAAGTTAAAACCACAATTCCCATATCATAATTTGAAGTACAAGAAAGACGACATTCATGGCCTATTTCTGTCTTTTGTAATTTCCCATCTCTTCAATGCTTTAGAAATTACTTTAGGCCATTTAATCCAACTTCTCTCTAAACATCAGAGTATTTCTTTTAAAATACTGAAAATGAAAACACTCTTAATCTAGGGATTCTATATATACAGTCAGGATTAAAGTAAATCATGTATCTATCTGAAATCACATCTGAACTAGATAGATGAGGTCTCAGTTATAATCCAGTCTGATCCTGTCATTATTAAAGAGAAAAGAAAACTGAAGCCAAGGAGGTTACCTGATTATCCTAGACTGAAAATGTCAATTAGCAACTAAATCAGAACTAGAACCCAAGTATTCTGGCCTATATTCCACAGCTCTCCCCACTTCTCTATGTAACCAATGTTTGGGATTGATGAGGATACAGACTCTTTACAAATATCTATAGATTCCCTTTGCTATCAGGAGCTAAGCTGAAATAAAGGAATATTCATTTGTCTATCTACAGCTGGACACAGTATGTGTATAAATCGAAAAAGTAGCAAAGATAATTTACATTCACTCTGGTTTTACAAGAAAGTTCTAACAGGGCTTCCCTGGTGGCACAGTGGTTGAGAGTCTGCCTGCCGATGCAGGGGACACGGGTTCGTGCCCCGGTCTGGGAAGATCCCACATGCCGCGGAGCGGCTAGGCCCGTGAGCCATGGCCGCTGGGCCTGCGCATCCGTAGCCTGTGCCCCGCAATGGGAGAGGCCACAACAGTGAAAGACCCGAGTACCGCAAAAAAAAAAAAAAAAAAAAAAAAGTTCTAACACTAAGAATTTTCTTTATACCAAAGCTCTAAAATCCAAACCTATGCCCACCTCCCTCTTTAAATTAGGAAAATGGGAAAATTGATATTCAGAATGAACAGAAAGATATTTGCAATTCAGAGAGTGTAGGATCCAATTAATCATAGGTATATAAAAAACAAGCAAGAACACAATTATTAATTCTGGGGAAAACAAAAAGTTGTACAAGAGGAGAAAAGGAATCAGATCTCAGATATGAACAGTGTTTTTACCATCCTACTAAAAAACCAGAATACTGATCTAATTGAAATGAATATGATATCTATAGTGGAAAAGTGGGGAAACATAAATAAGGCTGTTAGTGGTGACAGGGTTAAGTAAACAACAGCTAAATCCTAATCTTCTATAATGGGAAGTTAACACACTAAAAAAATAAATAAATAAAGGCTAAAAGGTTCAAAGCCTCTTCATTATAAGCCTCTTTAATGCTAGTAAAAAGAAAAACTAAATTAAAAAAAACATACATAGAAGGCATTCTGCTAGTTTAGAATTTTATTGTATATATTAAAGATACTTGCTTTCCTGTACCTGAAAATGCATAAAACATATTAATGTATTAAGATATTCAAATTCTTCTTATTCATAATTTATCTTTTTGTTTTTTAAAACATTTTATTTTGAAATAATTAGAGATTCACAGAAAGCTGCAAAAATAATATATGGAGGTCCGGTTTACCCCTCACCAAGTTTCCCTTAAAGGTCACATTTCAGATTAACTATAACACAATATCAAAACCAGGTAATTAATATTGGTACAGTATGTGTGTATTGTTCTATGCTATTTTATCACGTGTACATTTGTGTAACCAAAATCAAGATGCAGAAGTGTTCCACTATAACAAAAGTCTCCTTTATGCTACTAATTTATAGTCACACCCTCCTTCCAACCATCCCTAAGCCCTAGAAAGCACCAATCTGCTTTCCATCTCTGTAATTCTGTTGTGTTATACAAATGGAATCATATGGTGTGTGTCTTTTTAAGATAGGCTTTTTTTCACCCAGTGTAACGTCCTTGAGATCTATTCAAGTTCATGCACGTATCAACAGTTAATTCCTACTGCTGAGTAGTATTCCATAGTATGAATATACCACAGTTTGTTTAACCATTTGCCTACTGAGGGGCATTTTGGTTGTTTCAAGTTTTTAGCTATTACAAACAAGGCTGCCTTTTACTTTCAACCTGCCTATACTGTTATGTCTGAAATAATTTCTTGCAAGCAGCATATAATGTGTCAGGTTTTTTTAATCTACTCTAAATCGTTGTCTTTTAATTGGTGAACTTTGACATTTACATTTAATCATTGATAACTTAGAACATATCCATTTTTAATTTTCTCTTTCTTTTACCTGTTTTCTTTTCCTTCATTCCTATGGGTAACTTGAACATATTTTAGAATTCCATTTTTATTTATCCAAAGTATATTTGAACACATCTCTTTGAACAGATTTTTTTTAAATTGGCTGCTCTAGGCATTGTTATATATAACTTATCACTGTTTCCTGGTGTCAACATTTCACATGTTGCAGTAAAGTATAGAAACTTTACCTTTAAGGCTCTTTACCCACCCCCATTATAATTTTCTTTAATATTTCTCCACATACATTGAGAACCACATTTGATAGTGTTATAATGTTTGAAAATAGTGAAACAGAAAATGTCAAACACTATTTAGAATACTCAAGAAGAAAAGTCTACTATATTTTTACTCTTTCTACTGTTCTTTCTTCTCTCCTGGTGTTCCAAGATTCCATTTTATCATTTCCTTTCTGTTTCAAGAAATTCCTTTAGAGATTCTTTTAGGATAGGTCTATTAATGACAAATTCTCTTCCTTTCCTTCATCTTAGAATGTCACCGTTTCTCCTACAGTCCTGAAGGATATTTTCAATGGATATACATTTCTCTGTTGAAAGTTCTTTTCTCTTACTCCTTCAAAAATATTATGTCACTTCTTTCTGGCTTTCATATTTTCTGATGAGAAATCCAACAACATTCAAACTGTTTTTCCCCTATAGGCAATGTGTTATTTCTTTCTGGATGCTTTCAAAATTTTTTTCTTTGCCTTTAGTTTGAGGAAGTTTGACTATGATATGTCTTGGCATGGATTTCTTTGGGTTTATCCTGTAAGAGGTTTGCTCAGCTTCTTGATGTCTTCTGTCAAATCTGGGAAATTTTCAGCTATTATTCCTAGTTTTCAGCCACTATTTTTTGTTATTGAGTATTTTTTCATCCCTGCCCCTTTTCTCCTCTCCCTCTAGTACTAAAAAGGCATGACTGTTAAATATTTTTTAATAGTTCCATAGGTCCCTACACTTTTTTTAATAAATTTTAATGTTTCTTGAATGTAATGTTTGCTTGTTTGACCAGTACAACCAGTATAGGAAATTTAGGAATTTAATTCAGATTTTCAAGCCAATATAAACCCCAAAATTATATATACTAGACCATTATGCTATTATTATTTTCTACATTACGAGAAAATCTGAAAGGAAACATATAGTCACTTTTAGACCAAAATTATTAAACCATTCTAACTTTTCTGAGTCACCTCAGAAAAAAGTGACATAAAAGTCTATTTTCTTTCTGTTGTTCAGATGAATTCCTTTGTTCTTTTTCAAGTTCTCCAATTCTTTCCTCTGTCACCCCCACTCCCCATTGAGCCCATGTATTGCATTAAAAAAAAAAATCAGGTATTGTATTTTTCATTTCTAAAATTTCCATTTGGTTCTTCTTTATAGCTTCTATTTCTTTGCTGGGACTGTCTATTTTTCATGTGTTTCAAGGAGCTGTAATTGCTTATTGAAGCCTTTTTATGATGGCTGCTTTAAAGCCCTTGTTAGATAATTCTAACATCTGTGTTATCTCAGGGTTGGTATCTGTTGATTGTCTTCACATTTCAGTTGAGATTTTCCTGGTTCTTCGTGGAGCGATTTTTTTATTGAAACCTGGATTTTATGTTATGAGACTTTGGATCTTATTTAAATCTTGTTTTAGCAGGTCTTCTGTGACACAGGAAGGGAGAGCCACCTCATTACTACCAGTCAGGAGTGAAAATTCTACTGCCCTTGTTGACTCCCAGGGCAGGGAGGGGGAAAGGCATCTTGATACCTTTGGGTTGGGGGGCGGGGGCCAGGTGCAGAGGGTGAAAGTTCAGGCTCCCCACCAGGCCTCTGCTGATACCACCCAGGTGCCATATTTTTCCAACAGCCCCACAGACCCTAGCTGGTCAGTCTTTTCTCCACCTTTCAGAGTCTTCTTATTCTTTTATAGTGTCCTGGGTTTTCAGCTGTATTTAGCAGAGGGATAAGGAGAAGTGTCTTTCCAAACATTTTTAACCTAAAGACATTTAACCTTAAGTGTCTAAATAGGCTGACAGCTTCTTCTTCTTTGGGTACCTGTCCTTGTCTTTTAAAACTGACATACGAGTAGCTGCTGCCATGCTTTGCTGACCATCACAAGCTTTAAAATATCACTTATTTATCTGATGAAGCATTATTGCACTGGACTTCTGTCAACACTTCAGACCTATGTCTAACGTTGCTTTGAAAACACAAAAGGGAAGATAAAAAATGTCATTTGAGAACATAACCAACCCAACTACCATTTGAGATGGAATGCATAATTTAAAAAACTAGTATAATCTTATGCCCTCTCATATATTATTAGCATCTTTAAGCAAATCTTACCTTTTACAAATTATTTACTATTTATTAATCTGCACAATTTATTAATCTATACAATGCAAACCAAGACATTAGTATTAAAAGGTTTTTAAAATGTAAATCACTGCTTAACTTCAAGGGAAGAAGAGCCTTAAATAATAAATATTTATTTATAATATATCATATATTATATTATTTTTAACGATGATGATGATTATAAGGAAATTAAGCATTTATATGATGATTAAATTCTCCCTGGCCTCTATTGGAGGGTCTGCATAATTATATATGACAAGTGTTTGTGTGTGTGTGCATGTGTGTACATACCATCCTTCTATTCTCATCCCAAAAGTTGATTATGTACGTGTTTCACTCAGAACTGATACAAAGATTTTCAAAATTATAATGCCATTTTACCCATTTCCTCTCTTTAGACTATAGAGTTGTTCATCCATTCAACTAACCAGTAAATTTAAGTGTCTATTATATGCCAGACACTGTGCCAGGACTGACAACAGAACTGTAAACAATAACAGACATGATCACTGACCTCATGAATCTCAAAGCAGAAAGTCCTATACTCTTTCTGTGATCCTCTCAATATATCAGCCTTCACCTTGAAGGATAGTAATTATTGCAATATCATCACAGTGGTCGTGGAGAAGCTATCATTCTTCCTTAGCAGATGGAAGCATTAACAAACTACTAAAATAGAGCAACTTAATTTGTCAAATGTCAAAACATGATGAATGATTTAAATATCTAGAAGCTTACATATAGAAAAGAGATTTGTAATTATTTCTTCTTTCTTAGAATGCTTGATCAACTAAAACTAAATCTGTGAACTGTGCTCTAATACTAAAGGCATATTCATGCATGACTAAGTACAGTGCCTGGCACACAGACAGTACTAAATAAATAATATTACTGAACTTTGAATGGGGAAGTGAAATCTGTAGCCGGTAAAATCAGAAAACTAGTGATATTTTAGTGAAGGAGAATATTTCCATAGATCTACTTCTTCAAAGAGTTCATAGGAAACAGCTTTTTAATCAGTCACAAATCAACAAATATAATAAACACCTCAAGTCACTCCATGTTATCTATTGATGTAAACCTAGGTAGACCCTAGTAAAAATTTTTAAAGTTACTAATACTCTTCTTTAATAAAAAATTTCAAGAAAGTTTATACAAAAGGTCTAGAATAAATTTTATGAAACAATTTTTTAACATAAAACATATATCATCCCAAAATCTAAATAGACAAGGTGAAAAACCTCATAGTCCTATGATCCTAAAGTTAATATAACCATTTAAGTGTTTGTTACACTTAGGTATTTGTTTTCCTTCTCACACAGAAAAAATTACTTAAAATCACGTTACTCTAACAATTCTGTATAATTTTTTCATTAGACAAAAGAATTTTCCACTTTGCTGTGTAGTCTTCATAAACATCACTAGCAACAAAATGTTTTTTAAAAAGTCATGTATTTTCATTGTAGCAAATTAACATAAACAAAAAGAAAATAAATACCACCCACAAACCCACTATCAATATATATACTGCTAACATTTTGGCATATATCCTTCCAGTCTGTATTTTGTTTTCATTTACATAGTGGACATTTTCCCGTGTAAATAAATATAATCCTATATCACCATTTTCAGTAGCTGAGTATTATTAACAATTTGGACACACCATACCTTATTTCCCTACCTAATTCTGTTATGATAGATTTACAGGTTGTTGCCAATTTTCCACTCTTAAAATTACCATTGCAATGAATATCCTTGTACATACATCTTTCTGCAACTATTTGAATATCTCTATAAGTGAAAACGTTATATCAAAAAGCATAGGCTTTTTTTTTTTTAAAGGTTTTTACTATATGCTGTCTAATCACCTTCCAGAAAGGTTCTATCAATTTATATTCTGGTGCTGTATATGAAAGTACTCAACTCCATACCTTACTAATACTGTGAATTCTCGTATTCTTGTTTTATTCACAATCTGATAGACTAAATTGACACCACTATTATTTTAATTTATGTTTATTTAATTACTAATGATGTTGAACTTTTTATCCCCATGTATACAAACTCCTCTGTGATGAGCCTTAATTCTTCTTTTCTATTAATTTTTAATACGTGGATACATTCTTGCCTTAAAAATGTCAAACCATTCAGATGAAGTCAAAGCTCTTCTTAACCACAAATCCCCAATTCCAAACTACTTCTCAGACAAACAGATGCTTGTCTCCTTCCCAAACTACTTCTAAGCATTTCTACATATGTGCATACAGAAATTTAGCTTTCTGTTACATTAATTTTTAAACTAAATGGTATACTATATTTTTTGCAACTTGTTTTTTGCCTTAAGAAAAAGCCTTAGAAGTCTTTCCACGTAATAGAATAAATGCTATACAGTATTTTCCACAGTATGGATATACAATTTTAACCATTCCTTATTGATGGCAATTAACTTTCCCAGCATTATGAAAAATTTCAAAAATACAGCAAAGCTAAAATAACTATACACTGAACACCCATAAACTCAGTTTCTACAGTTAACATTTTACTCTGTTTTTGTCGCATTATCTATCCATCCATCAATCCATTTTTTAAATGCATTTTGAAGTAGGTTGGGGGCATCAGTACATTTCACCCTGACCACTTCAGCCTCCATATAAATATAATTTAACATTTGTTTACAAGTTTTTTCATTTTGAGGTAAAATTTACATTCAATGAAATGAACTAACCCTAAGTGTACCATTCAATGACATTTTACAAATGCATACACCTGCATAAACTAAATCCCTATCAAGACACAGGATATTATTACACTATCACCCTAGAAGGTTCCCTCATGCCCCTTCCCAGGCAACTTTCCCACATCTGAGAGACTACCACTGTTCTAAATTTTCTTCTACCATAGATTAGTTTTGTCTCTTGTAAAACTTCATATATTGGAAACATGTGACATGTACTGTATTATGTAAGGCTTTTTTTTTCCCCTCAGCACTGTGCTTTTGAGATGCATCTATGTTGTGTGTATCAGTGATTTTGTTCCCTTCTATTGTTTTATTCTATTGTATAATTATACCACAATTTGTTTATTCATTCTCTTGTTCATAGACAACTGCACTATTTCCAGGATTTGGCTATTATAAGTAAAGCTGCTATAGACATTCTTCTATAAACACAGAATTTTTTGTGTATACATATATTAATTTCTCTTGGGTAGGTTTAGAAAGGAAATGAAATGCATAGGTCATAGAGCAGGTATATGTTTAGTTTTCTAAAGAACTGCGAGACCTTTTTCCAACGTGGTAGTACCATTTTACAAACCCAACAACAAAGTATGAGAGTTCCAGTTGCTCCACATCTCTAGCTACATCTATTCATTTTAGTTTTAGCCCTTCTAGTGCCTGTGCACTAATACTTCATTCTAGTTTTAACTGGCATTTCCCCAATGACAAATGACACTGAGCATGTTTTAATGTGCTAATTGGTCATTTGTATATCTTTCTTTGTGACCTGTCTTTTAAACTCTTTTAATTTTTTTTAATGGGGTGGTTTGTCTTATTTTTAAATTGAGTTCTTTATATATTCTAAACATAAATCCTTTGTCAGATAAATATATATGCTTTGCAAATATTTTCTCCTTGTCTTTAGCTTGTGTATTCACTTTCTTAATGTCTTTTGATAAGTATTTATTAATTTTTTTCTTTTATGCTTAATGCTTTCTGTGTCCTAAGAAATCTTTGTCTATCCCTAAGTCACAAAGATGCTTTCTTCTAGAATCTTTATGGTTTTAGCTTTTGCATTTAGTTATTTTCTATGTATGCTGTATACAAAGAGTTGAAGTTCATTTTTTTCCCCCATAAAGAAACCCAATTTTCCCAGCACCGTTTGTTGAAAGATGTTTCTTTCCCCCATCGATTGCTTTGGCACCTTTGTTGAAAATCAAATGATTGTATAAGTATGGGTCTATTTCCGGGTTTTATGGGTTTTCCAGTGATCAATTTGATTCTTATGCCAGGACCACACCATATTAGTTTCCTTGGGCTGCTGTAACTATCACAAACTGGGTGGCTTAGAAAAACAAAGATTCATTCTCTCACAGTTCTGGAGGCTAGAATTCTGAAATCAAGGTGCTAACAGGGTCATGTTCCCTCTGAAGGCTCTCAGAAAGAATCTTTCCTTGACTCTCCCAAGCTTCTGGTGCCTACGGGCAATCCTTGGAATTCCTTGGCTTTCAGAAGCTTTCAAATAGTGGCTACTATTATGGTGATGATGCATATTGTACCCTCTGCCTTGTTTAACCTTTTACTACAGTTAAACCACTAATTATGTGTCAAGACTAAGTTCACATCTCCTTGTGAAGCCTCCCTTGACTTTCCTAATTCCTTCTTCCTCATGTGACCCTATAGTCACATGCACATACCTGTAGTACAGCACTTATTATGGTTTATTATAATTATTTATTTACATGTTCTTCTCCTCTCCTTCTCTAATCTGTGACACTGCAAAAGCAAGGATTGTATTTTATACATCTTGTATTCTAGTACCAAGCATAATATTTAGTACTGGTTATAATTTGCTGAATAGAGTTGATGAAAATTTTTAAATTACATTTTATCCTGCAAGCATCCCTGCAAAACAGAAAGTAGAAGGACATCTGGAGAAACTGAAGCTCAAAGAATGTAAAGCCAATTTCCCACATTCAAACTTAATGGCCATACATCGGGACTAGATGCCAGGACTTTTCTTCCCAGGTTCACAAGGAAGGGTATTTTAGAGAACGGATCACTTGGCCAAGAAACTGGAATGGAATGATAAGGATAATTCGAACTCTGTTTACCTTACAGAGTTATGAATGCTCAGCCATAACCATGTTTTATGAATTCTAAAGCCCCATATATAAATGCAAAGTATTATTATCTACTGGGCCAGTAATTTATGCCCTTTCTGGAGCCTCCTCTTTCTTTCAACACCCCCATGTCAATTAACTGCCAGTCCTACTGACTGATCCAGCGGCGTCACATATTCATTACGTCCTCTTAATCACTACTAAACTACCCTGACTCAGCCCCTCATCCAGTCTCACCAAGATTACTACAGTAATCTAACTGTTGCCCTGCCGCTAGCCCACCTTCAGTTTTAGCCCAAGTACACCCTGGTGTGTCCCTGTTCCACCTGAAAGCTTTCAATGGCTTTTCCTTGCCTTTTCAGTACAGTACAAATCCTTCAATTAATAATCAAGCTACCTGGCCCTAGATGCTTATCTAGTCTTACTTAGGGCTCTCTCTGTCTCTCAAACTACCTTCTGTGCATTTTACATACTAGACATTTCAGCAATTTACTCTTCTCTAGCTCCTACCTGTGCTTCCACAAATACAATCTGTGCTACGCCTGGAATATCTTTCCTACTCTAAAACTTACCTAATCTTTTAATGTCTTACTCAAACAATACACTGCTTCAAAGTCTATCTAAATGGACGCACCAACTAGAAGGTAACTCTTCCTCTTATAATTTAATTGTCTGTTTTTTCACAAGACACTTAAGACTTCCTGCTTTATGTTGTAGTTATTTATGGACATGCATTCTAGAGTTTACTAGAAGTTCCTTTCATACAAGATTGACATTGATTCACTATGCTAAAACATACTCAAATGTAATGTTCTCAATAAAAATATTTGTTAAATTAACTGACACTTTCTACCACAGCTAGGTAATTTTACCAAGCTCTCCCTCTTCCTTCTCTCTACTGCCTATCAGAATCTCCCTCAAGAGGTTTTTTTTTTTTTTTTTTTTAGTAAATTAAACTGCATATGAACTGAGTTTTCTATAATACACCTAAAAAACTTACTGGAACTACCTCCAGAGTTTCCCAAGTTCGAGAGACAGGTTCATATTACAAAGATTAAAAAGAAAGAACATAAGTCAGAATTATTAAGATCTTTCAGACCCACCTCTTCTTCAGACATGTTTTTAGACTACAAAAATTAAACATTAGAGGAAAAAAATAATTATAGCACTAAGTTATGTAAGGATAAAAAAATCAACTGGAGAAGGTGAATGTTTCTAACATTTACTTGTGCACAATTCAGGCTGACACTTTGAAGAGAAGAATGTGACAGCTTACAAGAAAACAAACTCACTCATTCCCCTTAATTTCTGAAAGCTCATGCAAGTCTGACAAGCCAACCACAGGGTGATCTCTCATGTGTATCACCCATGACAATTATGGCTTTAATAAAAATGTTCTCCAAATTTTAATAAAGTCCAATTGGTTTTCAGGAAATAGCCAGTCTAATATTTTCATATTTAAGAAGGCACATTTCACAAATTAGTGAACTAATTTCTGGACTTAAATAAGACTTCCAAAAATTTTATATTATGGCAACAAAAGAGGTACAAAATGAATATGGTGGCGAGGCAAGGTGATGTGCTGAGAAGCCACCCTGTCTCTCTATTGTCCCTTGGTTTGGTTTTCTCTTCAAATAGCTATTAAGAGCTTCCTAAGTAATTTTCAAAATGCTATGACTCAAACCTGAGAAGCACTGATGAAGATCACAACTCACTAGAAGCACTTGAAATGATCTGTTTTAAGGATAATACAAAAGATCCTTTGAAGTATTTGTCCTGTAACTTACACTAGAAATAATCTGTATTTGTCATTAAATTAACAGTTGTTTAATATGGGATAAATCAGGTTGCTATACACTTACTTTTTCTCCCCATCAATGGGCGCCAGCAGGAGTAAAAGAGTGCCAAGCATTAGAATCTCCTTTTATTCTTTTCTTCCCCCGCCCAGGGGAATGAAGGATTTATTATTACTTGCAGCAAGTAAGGAGAACATTGGGATCTTTCCCAAAGCAGTGTCTCTAGAATCAAAGAGATTCTTAACCTCCAATCCCATAGCCAAACTCTTATTAGCCAGTAAAGGGAAGAGGAAGTAACGATGAAGTGAGAAAGAGCCCTTCGGCAGGTTACCTCAACTCCACTTCCACTCTCCCAATCCTTGTTCTGTTTCTCAGGACAGAACTATGAACTAGTTTCTCACTTCAGGAAACAAGCCATTAGTGGCTTAAAATTCACAGACTTTTGTAGATGGGTGTGGAAATTTCACCATCATATACTCCAAAACCCAAATAAGTGACAACTAATTTTGGAACACAAACACTTTAGGAAGAATACCATCATCCAGTTCTTGAAACAAAATATGCCTCTAATCAAAACCAGTCACACTATTTCCTATACAAATTTCATTAGATTAAACATGAAGAACAAAATTGTGTAGGTTTATGACACATGAAGGAAGCTCTTCTCTAAACAGTAATCATTATCTTTTTCATGCTAATAATAAAACGCACAAATTATTTTTGCCTTAGAAGGATAAAACATAATAACACACCCTTATTATCCTCTGTCTCCTAGAAGAATTTACTTCTCAATACCGTCATGGTAAATGATTATTCTTTAGGGAATGATCTCAGACTAGCACAAGATGCTCTGATAGGTCTTTCTCATCTCTCACTCCTATTACTGTATGACTACATGGCCATAACCATCAATCACTCTAGCAAACAGCACCAAACCACAATGCTATTACACACAAGCCAACAGATATTTTCAATACCATATAGTCAGACTATTATCCATCTTTTATAGACAGGCAATCAAACTCAGCATGACAAGATTTCAGAGAAATAGCTAATGGTTAATGGAAGTTTTCTTGTCCTGGAAGCAAAATGGACTTAATTTGTCTGAGAAATATAAGTGAACAATAACTTCATTCTTTTACTATAGTTAACAGTTTTAAATTTAATAAAAATATTTTTGGGGCATCCCTGGTGGCACAGTGGTTGAGAGCCCGCCTGCTGATGCAGGGGACGCGGGTTCGTGCCCCGGTCTGGGAGGATCCCACATGCCACGGAGCGGCTGGGCCCGTGAGCCATGGCCGCTGAGCCTGCGCGTCCGGAGCCTGTGCTCCGCAAGGCCGCAACAGTGAGAGGCCCGCGTACTGCAAAAAAAAAAAAAAATTTGAACTGTAAGAAATACTTTAAAATTACTTATTTTTACTTTTACCTAATTTTTAAGATAGTTCAATGACAGCTTCTCGCACTCACACCACTAGGAAAGTAATTTGCCATGCGAATCAAGTAATGTGCATACCTACATATTATAACACTTAATTCTTAATTTAATTCTTAAATTATCCAGTATGAATAGTCAATATTATAGTCCAAACTTCACTCTTATTAATAAGGCTGAAACAAACATATTTCCCAAAAGGTTTGAGGGCACCCCCTGGTGGCAGACTTTTGGGAGGGGGAAAAAAAACCCACAAATACCATTAAATGAAAATATCTTTTTAAGAAATTGACCAAGTTCTACTCAGCAACTCAATTATTACAGGTAACATCCAATCTAGAAAAAATTCAAAATGTGATCAAAGAATGTTGGGAAATCTCTGAAGTTCCCTGTGAGGAGATCTGACCAGTACCAGCTCCTAGGTAGCAAGACTAGCAAGATATCAGATGCAGAAGAAACCTTAGAGATGATCTCATCCAGGGCAGAACAGAACTTTCTACACTGTCCAAGACGGTAGCCACCAGCCACATGTGTTGACTGAGCATGTGAAATGTGGCCTGTGTGACTGAGCAGCTGCATTTCAAATTTTATTTCATTTTAATTAATTTCCATGTAAATAGCCACATATCGCTATTGGCTTCTTGTTTGGACAACACAAATCTAGTCCTACTCTTTACTCCACTCCAATGAAATAGAAATAGTCTCCAGAGCAATCCAAGGAAGAGCCAAAGGTTCCCAGACACATGTACAGCTGGATGGTGCAAATACATATAATTGGACCTGCACCATTTTGTTTGGGGATTCTTAAATGCACCTAATTTTATTCCATTGCATTGGATTACTTTTTGGTAACTGCAATTCATTTGAAAATACAGATGAGTTTGAAAATGGTAAAATATCCCTTTTGAAATAATTTTTGGCTTTATAGCCTATAAAAACTGAAGACATGTGACGACTGGTACACCAGTTAGCTACATCAAATAAAACGGATTACGAGCTCAGGTTCAATTTATCATCTGGGGCATTCATTCTTTTCTCACATAGAGAAAATAAAAAGGTAAACGAGCCCCTGAACTGTGAATTAGCTAAGCTCAGAAATCCAAGACAGAGAACAGCCCAATTGATCCAGCCTCTACTTTATACTTAACTCAAGTTAGGCTTATCGTTAGTAGTATGTTGACATTTAGTTCAAGCACGTATTGAGTGTCCACTTTGCCCAGGATGTCATATTGAGCACTGTGAGGAATAAACACAGTGCTCAATATGCGCACTGTGTTTAAATAAATAAAGGTAAACAGCGCAAAGCGAGGTCTCTGTCCTCCAGAAAATTTTTAGGGTAAAAATGCCATATAAACAGACATAAGGGTCATGTGTACACGCCTCATCTTTTCTCTCTACCAACTGCCAATCTCAAATGGTCAACTGTCACTTTACACAAATAATTCCTAAATCTTTCAGTAAGAGGCTGTGGCTTAAGACCCACATTTCTGTGTGCTGATCTACTCTCCTTAAGTATACTGAAGTTAGTTCAAGAAACACTTACTGAGCACCAGCCATAAGCTAGAAAACACTAAGATGCCCTGGAGAGGTTCAGCCTCATGAAGGATGCAGACATTTTATAGAAAGATCATGCATTATGTGGCAAGCGCATGGAGGCAGGCACAGGTACTACTGTGAGCACAGAGTGGAGTCTTTAGTAGAGGCTGGGAGGACAGAAAAGAGTTCCCAGAGGAGATAAAGACTGAGCTAAGTCTGGAAGGATGGATTAAGAACAAGCCAACAGCATGCCAGAGAACCTTTAGGAATTCAGTCATTAGAATATCAGTTATGGAGAAGCTCAGTATCAAGTGATGCTGGAGAAATGGGTAGAGGCAAGGCCAGGGAATACCATAAACATCATCCAACAGAACTGAAAATAGATGAGGTGCCACATAGGGTTTGAAGATATATGCTTCAGATAGCTCACTGTGGGTGAGGAGCATGAAGGATGGATTTGAAGGGAGCGCCACTGAACATGGGGGTCAGCTGGATGACTGCTGCAATATACCATCTGAGTCATGATGACAGCATGGATTAGACAAGTATAACAGAAATAGAGGTGAGCCTCAAGAAGTGTTTAGGAAGTAAATTTATTATGTCTTAATATAAGAAGCTGACAGAGAGAAGGAGCTTAAGATAAAGATTTGAGTGTGCCCAGCATTAAGTGGTATTTAAAGCTCTTGGCACTATGTTAAGTGCCAAGGAGTAACTAGATTTAAAAGGTAGGCTACAGTTGACCCTTGAACAACACAGGAGGTAGAGGCACAGACCCTCCGCACAGCCGAAAACCTGCATATAATTTATACTTGGCCCTGTGTATCCACGGTTCCCCCATATCCATGGTTCTGGAATAGTACCTGTCCCTCAACTTTTTACCTTGCCTGAAGGAGTTTTTCCTCTCGGCAGTTCTTCCTTCTCAAGTAGAACCTGTTAGAATGAAGAGGAGGAGCTGTTATTCTCCTCAGCCCCCACCGCTAACTCCTTCAGATTCTACCAACTGTTGATCGCGCAGCACTGTAGTACTTACTATTGAAAAAAACACACGTATCAGTGACCCACGCAGTTCAAACCCATGTTGTTCAAGGGTCAAATGTGCAGGTACCAGGCTGGGCAGGAAAAGATAGGAAGGCAGGAAAAGGCCAATAGATTACAACTGTTTTGCAAGGTGTGTTCCATGGGACATTACCTACGAGGGAAATCATACGCCGTTACATAGAAGGAGGCTTTGTTTATAAATAAGTTTGGGGAAAATGTTTAGTTAACCAAAACTAAGCAGATTTCTTCACTATAAGACTCCTCAGAACTATTCCCAGTAGGAGGACATAACGTGTAGCAAACTAACTTGACCATTCAACCCTTTATTTAAAAGTATTAGAACAACACAACCTGGAAAACAGTGGCCCAAAAGAAAAGGGATGGAAGCAGTAGCCTTAAAAACAGCAAGTGCTATAGGAATAAGTGAGTAGAAAACTAGGAGGCTATGGTAGGAAAGAAATGCAGAGTTAATGATGTTAGAGAAGGAACTGGCCCAGGGCATAACCAGATCCAATTTGTGATCATAGGTTAATACAGTAGAGAGTCTCACATATAGGTCTGAGTCAGACTAGTTCATAGGTCATCAACATGATTATCAACTGAACAAAGGCTATTGGACATTGGTAGGTACCCTCCCTAAGTCAGTGCTTTTAATGATGCCAGATCTAAGGCCATAGGCCACTAAAGCCGCCTTTTTTTAAGAGGATTTTTCCCAGGCTCCGCTTCTTTCTACTTATAATTCAAATCTTTGACCTTTTCAGGCCTCCCTAGATTTAGTTAATTGGTTTCTAGGACAATTCTGTCCCTTAACTGAATCATTTCCAGCTGACCTAATGTTTGGGCAGTATGTTTGACTGACTCGGTTCCTCTCTAGGTGCTAAGTCAAAGGCTAGCTCTGATGGCATGCACCACAGGGCACAGATAAGAGGAGACACACCTCAGCCCAGCTCTACAGGTATCAGCCTGGGTTTTCACAGATCTAGGTCATGGCCAAACAATTCAACAATGGACACGAATCAGCAGTGGGGGCTGAGGAGAAAAACAACTCCTCCTCTTCATTCCAGCAAGTTCTACTTGAGAAGGAAAAACTGCCAATAGGAAAAGCTCCTTTAGCCAAGGTAAAAAGTTGAGGAACAGGCACTCTTCAAGGAGAGGTTTGAGAAAGATGGTACAGTAGAGCAGTTCTCAAACTTTCACATCTATCGGAATTAGCTAGGGGATTGTTAAAGCAAAGATGGCTGGGCCTCACCCCCAGAGAGTTTCTAATTTGCAAGGTTCAGGGTAGGGCAGGAGAATTTACATTTCTAACAAGTTCCCAGGTGATGCTGCTGGATCAGGGACCAAACCTCGAGAACCACTGCAGAAGAGCAGGGTTACCTGATCTAGGCACTACTGACCTTTTGGGTTGCATAATTCTTTGTCACCACGAGTGTCATCCTGTTCATCATAGGATGTTTAGTGGCATCCATGCCCTCTACCCACCAGAAGCCAGTAGCACCTCTCCCCCAGTTGTGAGAATCTAAAATGTCTCCAGACCTTGCCAAAGGTCCCCTGGGAAGCAGAATAACTCACGGATGAGAACTACCACAACAGATTATAGTCGTTAAGAGCTAAGACTCTGGAGTGAGTGGCACCTGGGTTGAAATCCTGGCTTCATCACTTGAACAAACTACTTAAACTCTCTAAGCCTTGAATTTTTAGTTGTTTATTTGTAAAATACAATGTCTACATAATGGGGTATTTGTGAGAATCAAATGGGATAAAATATACTGCTTACACTGTACTTAGTACATAGTAAAGATGTCAATAATAAGCACCACCACTGTCTCTACCACAGATAACCAAGTAGGATGTCGCATCAAACACTGAGCAGGTTATCTACAAGGTGAACTTTGTAGAAGGGGTAAGTCCAGGAGGAGACAGGGTTAAGCCTGGAATGGATAAGGGTTTGCATGTGACGTGAAGATAAAATGGTCTGCAGCTTAAGCAGTCGGCCAGGGAAAAGGAAAGGGTTAAAAAAGGAGCCAAAAGTCAACCATGGGGAAAGAGGCTATTTATACGGCTGCTCAACCCAGTGTGCTGTGACAGTAAGTACTTTTAAATTCCACTCCCAATGGAAGAAGATGCTCTGGTTCTATAGATAGAATGTTTTGTCCCCCCAAAATTCGTATGCTGAAACCTATTCCTCCAATGTGGTAGTATTTGGAGGTGGGACCTTGGGGTGATTAGGTCATGAAGGTGAGGCCATCTTAAATGGGATTTAGTGCCCTTATAAAAGAGACCTCAGAGAGCTTTCTTGCTCCTTCCACCTTGTGAGGACCCAGCAAGAAGACAGCCATCTATGAATCAGGAAGCAGGTCCTCACCAGACACTGAATCTGCCAACACCTTGATCTTGAACTTGCCAGTGTCCAGAACTGTGAGAAATAAATCAACCACCCAGTCTATTCTGTTAAAACAGCCTGAATGGATTAAGACACCTTGTTTATATCTAAGCTGGGCTTCCCAGGGCTAAGGCAGATTAGACCAATAGCATAGCTTGGGAGTGCATTTGAAAATATTCTATATTTCACTATGCTGGAAATGGTTCTTCTTGCAGAAAATGTTTTTGTAGTGCTTTTCATGTAATCAAAGAGCAACGGAGGCAACAAGGTACTATGCCACGCGGCTTACTAAAAACTTCTTTAACACTGTAAAGAATAATTGCTCTGACAGCTTAGAATCTGACTGCCCCGTGCAGTTAATCATTACTTGTCATTACCATAGCAATAAATCATGGATGAGTATTTTTCACAATGAGCACCAAAAGTAAAATGTGGAAAGAGCTATTGGCTCAGTCCTCTAAGATGCAGCCACCACTCGGCTACCATGGCACTAATGGTGTACCACTCCCTGCATCACGAGGACAATGGACCTATTCAATGGACCTATTTAGTCTTTACTACCGAGTTTACTGCACTGCTTATACAGGCTACACATGAAAACAGTATATAAATTTGAAAAACAGATTTATATTGTTTTTATTTCCTCTTACTATTTTTATCTTCAGGTAATATATACTACGAAAATCCTTCTAGTGTTAAATATGAGATCTTACATGTGGATAAAAGTGTTACGAGGAGCTTAACCAAAAGGAATACAGAATTTATTTTTAATGACTAGGAGCATAAGATGAGTAAATAATCTGAGAAGTAATCTAACAGGATTTATAAATCAAGGCATGGTGTCAAATTGCATTAAAAAAAAAGAAAACAGCTCAGAGCTAGTTGACAGAGATATAAATCACAGGAGAGATTACAACATGAAATTATTATCACCCCTCCAACAGAGTAGATTTCTAGATAATGAAATCAATGACACAGCAACATTTAAAAGTAACGGCTTCCATAGCTATTTGAACAGAGTAGGTAGGGTTGGAGTTACAGGACATTAATGTACTAGATTAATTTCATTATTAGAATACAGGAGGAATTCTACTAAATAAATTTTCACTTTTGGATGTCTATAATTTCCATCCTCCTTGTCCTCCACACACATAAATACAACACAGTGTTTCACAAACACATAATAACAACTCTAATTTCATCAATGATCTAGTGCATAGAGGGCTCAACTGAGACTAATTATCCATTATACCTCAGCAAGTTTATAAAGCAAGGTGCCTAGTTCCAATTGGAGCAATTAATTCTATGAGAGGTGCACTATTTAAAATAAATCATGAATGAGACCCTCAACATATGCTCCAACCCAAAGGATACATTAACCAAACCAAGGAGGAAGTCCACATATTTCACACAAATATAAAATTTAATATTTTGCTGACTCTGATTAGCTTTCTTTTGGCTCCTGCAGTTCTCATGAATTAAATCAAGTCAAGCTGTAAAAGCAATGCAGACCTTATTGATTCTAGAGACTGTGAGTCACTAAGGGAAGAAGTCCAAAAAGGTTAAATTTCCACTGAACTCCAAATCAGAGGTTCGAAAGCTAGAGGAATAAAGACATTAGCTGTAGTCTTGTGAAACATTCAAGGCTGCTTTCATTTGATTAGGAATTTGCTACAGGCTCTTTATGACAAAACTAACAAGGATACTTTAAATCGTTTAAGTTTTGAAGAAAGGTCCAGAAATAGATTCGTTATGAAGAATTCCACTTGGAACTGGAAGCTAGGGAGTAATGTGTTTATATACATTCAGAAACTTAACTTCTGCACTATTAAAAAAAAAAAAAGGCTATTGTGAAAGCCCACAATTTTTACTGGTTATTGGTTAATGACATTTGTTCTGATTTGAAACAGTGGTTAACAACATGTTGCCTTACCTCAGCTTTTCCAAAACTAGTCTAAAAAACACTAATGTTCCATGAAACATTTATAGAGATTGTGGTGATGGGGGGTGGGGTGGGGGTAGGGGTAAGGGAATGGAGAGAGAAAAAAGAAAAAAATCCTCTAATATTTTTGTTCTAAAATTTTTTTCTTATATATATGTGTGTATACATATTTTTTGGCTGTGTTGGGTCTTCGTTACTGCACATGGGCTTTCTCTAGTTGCTGCAAGCAGGAGCTACTCTTCATTGTGGTATGCGGGTTTCTTCTTCTGTGGTGCACGAGGACTTCAGTAGCTGTGGCACGTGGCTCAGTAGTTGTGGCTTGCCTGCTCTAGAGCGCAGGCTCAGTAGTTGTGGCGCACAGGCTTAGTTGCTCCGCGGCATGTGGGATCTTCCCGGACCAGGGACCGAACCCGTGTCCCCTACATTGGCAGGCAGATTCTTAACCACTGTGGTTAAGAGCACCTAGAGTCTGCACACCTAGAGCCTGTGCTCCGCAACAAGAGAAGCTACTGCAGTGAGAAGCCAGTGCACTGCAGCAAAGAGTAGCCCCCGCTTGCCTCAACTAGAGAAAAGCCCAGATACAGCAACGAAGACCTAGTGCAGCCAAAAAGAAAATAAAATAAATTTAAAAAATATTTTAACATACAAAAAAGTACTAAGTACATTCGATATAGTTATTATTAGATAAGCTGCCCATAATACTATGGCACGCACCGGAAAGCCAGGAAGTCTGAAAGACACCACTTACCTATGAATGCACATACGACGCCCAAGTGATGCATAAACATACAACTATTGCATTTTATGCTACTTAATGACAGGTGACTTACACTATGATTTTTGCCTAATAATTTCAATATATTATACTTTAACTTTTTATCCCATAATAAAGATATAAGTCAAAACAATTCCATCTAGCCATTACTTTATATATGTGAGATAACTTTCTCGGTAATCCATTTTAATACAAGCTTATATTTGTTTTCCCTGAGTTTCTATTGTTGTTCTGTCAATAATGATAATTTTTAAGGTTTCTCATGGTCACATGAGTTCAAAAATGTCATTTTAGTTAAACATGGCTATAACAGCACACGTCTCAATTTTTGGGACAAAGAATTCTGATATACCTGTTTGTTAAATGTAAAACTACACAAAAAGAACTCTGAAGGAAAAGATGACTTAGGCATAATAGTTTGCTCCACTTAGTGCACATCCTTCAAAACTCAATACGACACCTATTTACCTTTTAAAATTAAGTAGTACATAAGCAAGAATGCAAGTTCATTATTGATAGATTTACACATCCTCATTTACAGGAAAAGAGGCTTTACACAACCTTTCTCTGACAAGTCATAGGACACGAGCAGACAGGACAATACATACTCAATATTTTAATAACTACAGCAAAGGCAAGAGATGCACAATTACCGAGTTGCCATAAAGAATTTACTGTGTACGTATGACCTGAGGTAAAAACTTCATGCTGTATTTATTAAAAAAAAAAATAGTGGCTTCCAAAGAGGAATATATTTCTAGCCTAACCACAACAATAAAACCTTTGCACTTTAAAGTTTAAACTTTTCCATTTTTTTATTTTAAATGACCTCCCATTCCTGTATTCCTATCTCTCACTCTCCACTTTTAGCAATCACAGATGTAAAAATAAAACAACAACAAAATACCTGATTTTGGTATTTATGGAAGCCTTTATGCATAAACTAACTAACATAAGTGAGGAAATAAGAGACCTACTCATTCCTATCTTTTCTATTCCAGACATAAAACTAAACATGGAAAGGAAGATGAAATAGTCACCAAAAACCTTAGGCTTCCTTTCAACAACTATTCCATTTACTGAAAAAGTTCACTATACAAACCAATTTTAGAATTTAAAGTTCTTTATTTTGAATTGACAATTACATTTATTGTGAAATATATGTTCAAAAAGTACACAAAATATATATGGATGGCCTAATGAATAATTATAAGGCAAACATCCATTTTTTAACTAGCATCCAAGTCCAGAAATAGAAGCCAGGATCACAGAAACAGAAGTAACCGCTCTTAACATACGCCATCCCTACACCCCTCTTCCATCACTATGGCCATAATGTGCTATGTAAATTTCACAAGTTAATTCACTGAGAATGAAAAGAAATAGTGCCACAGTTGTTGTAAGAGGGAAGTATTTAAAATATGTCTAAAATGTATTAATAGAGAAACTTTCTTAATATATAGGACATTCTGTTAAACTTTCCTGTGAAAAATGTCAGCAGTAAGTATATCGATTCAGTTAGAATACGAATTATAGAAGTGTTTGAATTTAATTTTGTGGAACACCACCCAGGAGGGCCATAAAACACAGATTATTTGTTCCTAGCACTTCCAACAGCTGGCAGGGAGGAAAACTAATATTAGCATTCAAGATGCAAAAAACACTAAATAACGGCCATTTCAACTCAGTAGCACCTAAATATTTAACTATGAATTACAAAATAACAGGTTGATTTCTGTGATCTTTGCTGGTCTCTGAAAAAATTTTTTAAAAAGCTTAGGCAGTACTCCTTGCTTTTATCCTAAATAAGGATGCTCAAAGGATTACCAGGATTCTGGGTCTCTTACTTCTTGCTCTCAATACTAGCATTTAGGTAATGACTGTAACATGGAACCACACTAAATGTTGATATTAACACCTCCTGTTCTAAAGTAGTATGGGTTACAAAACCTATTACTCACAGAACCAGCCAAAGCAAGGTTTTAAGGAGATAAATGTTAACAGCCCCAAAATCAACTTAACTGTAAAATATTAAAATTGATATGATGTTAAATTTAAACTTCATTTTTTTCTTTAGCAAAACAAGTTACTCAGAGCTGGGTGTGACATTTAAGTAAAGAATTCCCAAATACTGTTAAATAAGCAACATTTAAGAGCCCTTTTAAAAGAAGCATTCTTACTCCAAAATGTGGACACAGACAATGCAAAGCAAATAGAATTCACTTATAATTTAAAACCTAGCCAAACAACTGCTTCCCTTGCACTAAAGATCTGTTTTTACTCCTCCAATCCCACCACATATGTATCTAATACTTACTTCTCAATAACTCCTGTAATCCTGGGCAAAGTCATCCCTGTGGGCTGTGACATGGTAAAGTTCTATATTAATACCTTTGGAGGTTTGAAGGACAGAAAAACACACAACTGTATTAAATATCCAAGGTCTACTGTTAAGTACATTGACAATGCTCAAACAACAGACAGTCACAGGGACAAACACTCTTAAATCTCTAGACATGCTTTACACAAAGAGACTTCCTTAAATCTCTAACACTGGAATGGCTAAGCAAATGACGTATCATTTGATGGAATATTATGCAACCATTAAGACTAACAATGATAAAGCTACGTAACACAGCTTTGTAATATATCATAAAATATTTTAAATATACTTTTATATCTAGATATAACTATAAAAAATAGAGAGAGAGAGACAAAAACTTGAAGAAAACAATAAGAAATGAATATTTGGTACAATTGTGAGGACTCCCCCAACCCTCCCGTATGTTTACAAAGTAAATAAAAATCAGAAGGTCAAAAATGCAATGACTCCTCTCTCTAGAGAACTGTAAAACTATCATCAGCACCTTGGTAATCACCTCATATTTATGATCTACACTAAACACACCAAAACTTGCTATATATTACTCTTACAGGAATGTTTCTGGGCAAGGTCACCAGATAAAAGGGAAACAAGGTCCTGTCTGAGTAGAGTGATTAAGAAGAGAGGAAAAATCGACTACTTTACCTCACAGCAAGGTGACGGGTATTTTAACCAAAGGCATGTTTTACTGCCATCACAAGGTATCAAATGTACCTACCCAAATTAACAACTGTAACTAGTTTAAGGCACGAAAATTACAAAACGCAAATAGACCATCTATATACTATAACTTAAGTGACAAAGATTTTATCAGTTTGGTCAACTTTTCATTGCATCAAAAATTACATCTCTTTAAGAGTGAAAGACATCTAGATACAAAGATATTCTGACATAGCCATAAGGCTTCCATTATTTTATGCCTACCTTTAAACATCATATGGTTCAAAAGCTCAATAAGGTAACCCTGAAATTGACTGGTCCTGCCTCAAGATGCAGAATTAGTATGATTCTATTAATATGATTATAGAAATTACCCTTCACAGCTAACTTTTTTCAGAAATAAGCTGACCCTAAAATTCACATGAAAGCACAAAAGATCCAAAACTGCCAAAACAAATTAGAAAAAGAACAAAGCTGGAGGACTCATATTTTCCAATTTAAAACTTATTACAAAGCTACAGTAGTCAAGATTGTGTGGAAGTGGCATAAAGACAGACATATAGAGCAGTGGAATAGAATTGAGAGGCCAGAAATAAACCCTCACATGTATGGTCAATTGGTTTTTGCAGGGTGCCAAGACAATTCAATAGGGATAGAAGTCTTTTCCACAAATGGTGCTGGGACAACCAGATATCCATCCACATGAAAAATAATGAAATCAGACCTCTATCTCACATCGTATGTGAAAATTAACACAAAATGGCTATTCACAAGCAAAAAAATAAAACTTGACCCCTAATTCATACCATATACAAAAATCAATTCAAAATAAGTCATGAACCTAAAAGTAAGAGCTAAAACCATAAAATTCTTAGAAGAAAACACAGGAGTAAATGTTTGCAACCTTGGATTAGCTTCTTAGATATGACACCAAAAACAGAAAAAATTAATTTAGGCTTCATCAAAATTAAAAACTTCTGTGCTTCGCAAGACACCACCAGACATAGAGAATGGACTTGAGGACATGGGGAGGGGGAAGGGTAAACAGGGACAAAGTGAGAGAGTGGTCAATATATACTACCAAATGTAAAATGGATAGCTAGTGGGAAGCAGCTGCATAGCACAGGGAGATCAGCTGGGTGCTTTGTGACCACCTAGAGGGATGGGATAGGGAGGGTGGGAGGGAGACGCAAGAGGGAGGAGATATGGGGATATATGTATATATGTATAGCTGATTCACTTTGTTATAAAGCAGAAACTAACACACCATTGTAAAGCAATTTTACTCCAATAAAGACGTTAAAAAAATTTTTTTTAATTAAAAAAAAAAGCCATCTGACAGGCAAAGATTTTAAAGCCTGACAATATCAACCAAGCATTGGCCAGGGTGTGAAAAATAAAGTACAACTAACTATCTTGGAGAGTTCTTTGTCGATACCCGGGGAACCTCCAACATGCCTGCCCTATCCTGCAGCCTATCACAAGGGCACAAAGACAGCCATAGGCTGTGTCCATCACAGCACTGCTTATGACAGCAAAACATTAGAAACTCCCCAACATCCAGCAGTACTGGCACAGGAAGGTAAGCTATTCATACAGGGAATCTAATCAGCATTAAAATGAGACAATTCTGTATATATTCAGAATCGTTAGATCCCAACAACATACTGCTGAGTAAAAATAAAGCAAGTTACAGAATATTATGTACACTATGATACCATATTCCATCATTTGAAATGCAGAAAACACTGCTATCTCTTGTTAATAGATATGTAGTTAAAATGTAGAAAAAAAAATAACTGCCAAATCAGATGCCACACTTAGGACAATGCTGCCTTCAATGAAGGAGAAAGGGAAAAGAACTTGCAGAGAGAAACAAAGGAGGTTTTAACTATATATAGTATTTTTCATTAAAATTTTTGGCAGAAACATATCGTATCATGATGTTTAAATGTATTAACTCTAGAAGGTGAGTGATAAAAATGGCCAGGTGTCAGGCACTGATCTATGCTTTGCATACATTACATCATTTAACCCTCACTACAACTCTGTGAGGGAAATGTACTATTTACCCCCATTTCCCAATGGGGAAACTGATGCGCTGAGAGGATGCCTCAGGTTACCCACCCAGGATCCAAACCCAGGCCATGTGGACCCCTATCTGTGCTCCTAACCACTCTAGGATCCTATCTCTGTGGAATGGACGTGGAGGCACATTGCAAATCTTCCTGATGTTTACGTATGTTCAAACAATGTAATTACAGAAGAAGAGGGAGAAGTGCTACAAGAAAGAGATTTCCAAAGCCCCTGTGTGATGGTTCATTTTGTTTCAACCTGGCTGGGCCACAGTGGCCAGATATTTGATGAGACATTATCCTGGGTGTTTCTGTGAGGATGTTTTTGGATGAGATTTACATTTAAATCAACGGACTCTTAGTAAGGCAGACTGCCCTCCATAAGGTGGATGGGCCTCATCCAATCAGTTGAAGGCCTGGAGAGAATGAAAGGCTGACCTACCTCAGCCCCAGCAGGCTGCCTCTGGACATCATCTGCAGCATCAGCTCATCCCTGGGTCTCCAGTCTGCCAGCCCACCCTGCAGATGCTAGACTTGCCAGCCCCCATAACTGTGTGAACCAACTCCTTAAAATCTTCCTCTCTCTCTCCCTCACATATATATATATATATATATATATATATATATATATATATATATATGATAGATATATAGATATATACATATAGATATATAGATGTATCTCTCTCCCATTGGTGCTGTTTCCCTGACTAATACACCTTCCCTCCAGCTCTTGCCCTACGGCGACTGCTGATGGACAGATGGAACAAGGCCTGTCTGGGTTGCTCCTGTTCCCTCCTGTTTGGAGTCTTGAGAGAAAGAACCACAAGAAGCCACTAATTATCGGAACATCATATTCCAAGGTAGCTTTTGTTAATCCCATTTTATGGGAAGAAAACTGAGGCTCAGAAAAGCTAAAGAACTTCCCAACAGCTCCTATCAGGCAAGGGACAAAGTGCTTTTATGCTCAAATCTCACATCTTTCCCCAAAGCATATGGCAAGGGCCAAGATAGTGGGTGCACCTTGGCTCTGCCAGCAACCAAACACAAATGGGGTAAACGCCAGGGAACCTAAGAGTAATTGAGCAATTGAGCAGACATTGAATTAAGACAATATACAGAAATGTATAATTATGGGGCATAGCTCATGTTATACTATGGAGAAATAGATGATGAGGGCTTTCATGACAGCAAGCAAAAGAAATATTGGAATACAAGGTCTTATCTGATCTAAGAAAACCCTAAATAAATGAAGACCCATACCATCCTTATGGAGAGGAATATATAGTATTATGTAGATGTAAAATCTTTTCCAATTTATCTGCATATTTAATGCAATTCTACTCAAGAGTCCAACAGGATTTTTATGGACCCCAACAGGCTGATTCTAAAATTTACGTGAAAGAATAAAGAATAGCCAGTATACTTGTGAGAAAGAAGACTGATGAGGAGAGGCTCGTTTTACCAGATATCAAGAATTATTATGAAGCCATAGCCATTAAGACATTGTGGCACTATTGCAGTAATAGACAAATTAACCAGAAGAGAATACAAAGCCCTGAAACAGACTGTTGTTTCAGGTGATTGTTTGGGGGTAGCCAAAGTACAAGTAATTTTTATTGTCTTACTTCTTATACTTTTACAACATATCTACAATTCAGATATGTTAATGACAAAAACTTTTTTTGAAAAGAGGCAAAACAAACTGTTTACAGAGGTAAGAAAGTAACAACATATTTGATTATCA
The DNA here is from genome assembly GCF_003031525.2 of Neophocaena asiaeorientalis asiaeorientalis. Taxonomy (NCBI): domain Eukaryota; kingdom Metazoa; phylum Chordata; class Mammalia; order Artiodactyla; family Phocoenidae; genus Neophocaena; species Neophocaena asiaeorientalis. The sequence continues at coordinate 1,849,255 of NW_020172627.1, forward strand.
TTCCAGAATTTTAAAAGTGATTTCAGATACATTAATTAGATAGATCTTTAAAACATGTCATCAAGATGCATAAAGTGGTTATTTTGTCAATTTCACAAATGAGGAAACTAATGCTGAGGTCATGTGGCTTAGCCAAAGTTACAAAGCTTTGAGACTAAGAAACAAAATAGTCATTTCTAATTCTATGCTCTTTTATCCACTAGCAGTTCTCAAGGCACGGTCCCTGAAGCAATAGCAGCACCACCTAGGAAACTATTAGAAATGCAAACTCTCAGGTCTCATCCCAGACCCACTGAATCAGAAAACTTGGAGAGAATGGTAGGCAGCTACCTTTTTAATAAGCCCTCCAGGATTCAGATACACAATAAATCTGAGAGCCACTGCTTATATCATGCTGCCTCACGGATACTTTGTGAAATAATCAAAACACTACTGGAAAAAAGGGAGTGGTGGTGTTATTCATAACACTGTCAATTTCATTTTCACATTTTCAGGTTCTTCCTTATTTGTAACTCAAAAATAAGGGTTCACAATAATCTTAATGTTTGATTCCTGACCACGTAATTAAACAACCACTTTCTTCTGGATTACCACCAGCAATCCTAGAGGACAGACTGATCTTCAGTAATGTCACAGGAAATGAAGTAACAAGAACACTGGAACATCACTAGCTAAAAATGCTCAGAGAAGGAAGAGTCTAATTTAGATGTGTTGTGTGTGTGGGCAGGGAGTGGGAGAAGGAATCAGAAACATCAGTTTTTATTAACTCAAACCGTTACTTCTAGATAATATTCTCATGACCTTGGTAACCATGAAAACCAATATGACTGCCTGATCTCCTGTTGAAATCCAGTCCGCAACTACTTACAGAGCACACACGATAAATAAGACATTGTACAGATGCTACACGAAACACAAAGCTAAGAAAGATACAGTCTCTGCCCCAAGAAACTTTTGACATACCAGTGGATGTCAACATTTCATCTAGAATAAAGCAAAGCAAAGAGAGGGAGTGCCACAAGATAAATTTTAAAATTTGTCATGGAAATTCAAAGAAAGGTGACATCTCATTTTGGAGGGAGTAGACAGGAAGATGTTAGTCTTGGGAGACAGACCTTCAATACAGAAAAGTGGAGGAAGGGGGCATATCAGTCTCTAATTACAGAGAAAATGAGCAGCAAGTAGGAGGGGAGGGTGTGTGCAGAGGGACATCAGACTGTGATCGCAGGCAATAGTGGAAAGAACACTGATTGGGTTACACTGTCCTACCAGGGACAAGCTATGTCACTTTGGCCAAGAAAGTTCATTTCTAAATCATAACTGCTCATTTACGATAGGAATAATAATTATTGTCTTATTTATCTCACAGTTATTTATCTGAAAAAAAGACCAGAGAGGGAAAGGCCACAATTAAAAAAAAACATAGGACATGTTTAAAGTTCAATAATTATTCTCTATTAGGTAAGTTAAAGTTGTGTAATATTGAAAATATTTCAACTCAAAATGTTTCCATTTCAAAAGTTACTTTCAGTTTCTAGTATTAGTAAATGAAGCATATATAACATGGATAATTAAACTGTGGGCAGAAAAATCAAATGATAAAAAAACTTTTAAACAGGTTGTATATGAAAGTATCTCTTTGGGAAGGCTTACTTACCTAGCAAAAGTATACTGGCAGTTTCTTCTAAGACTAAAAATACATTTATCAAACAATTCAACAATCGTACTCTTGGGGATGTACCCCAGAGAAATAAAAACTTATGTTTATGCAAAAAACTGTATATGAAAGTTCACAGCAGCTTTAGTTCTAACAGTTAAAAACTAGAAACAACTCAAATGTCCTGAAATGCATTTACAGTTAAATTATGATACATCAATCTCACAGAACACTACTCTGCAATAAAAAGGAACCAAAAGGCAATGTGAAAAGGTTACAAACTATAACCTTTCTGAAGTAACAAAATTATGCACAGGGATAACAGATTAGTGGTTGCCAGAAGTTAGGAAGGAGTTGGTGTGGCTATAATGGGCAGCACCAATGAGCACTGTGGTGATGGAACAGTTCTGTATCTTGACTGTGGTGGTGGTTACATGAAGATACAGTTACATAACTACACACACAAATGAGTAAAGGTATAACTGGTAAAATCTAAATAAGGTCTCGTGTCAGTTTTCTAGTTTTGATATTGTATTATACTTATTTAAGCAATCAACATTTGGGAAGATAGGATGAAGTGTGCATGGGACCTTCCCTGTACATTTCTTTACAATTTCTTGTGAATCTATCATTATATCAAAATAAAATTTTTTTTTAAAGGTATACTGCCAGTTTTTCAAAATGGATGATACCTATTCTTCTAACAGTACTATCAAAGTGGTATTCTTACCCATTGTTGATAGCATACTAAACTGCTACAGTCCCCTGAGGAAAAATGATTTTACAGCATAAATCCAGGGCCATAAAAGTTTTGTGCCTTTTGACCTAGCCACCTAACTTCTGGGAATCACCTAAAGAAACAATATTAAATTTGGGAAACTATATACATGTATTTATTCACATACATATATAAAGATGTTACTACAGTATAATTGAGAAGGGAGTAAAACTTATGCAACCTAGATGTCTGAGAATATGGGAATCATTAAATTATCAAAATCTAGACATGAAATACTATGCAGCCACTTTATAATACTGAAAATGGTACAACAATACAACAGAAAATGCATATCATGAGAGACTAAAGCAAAGTTCAAAATTAGCTGCATATAAAATAGCAGGAAATATTTCTCACAAAAATAAAAGATGATAATGGTGTTAGTGTGACAGAATTATGCATATTTTTCTCAAACTTTTCCATTAGAGCTGTCATATTAGTTTCATAGTTTAAGAAATAAGCATACTTCTACCTTATCCCAGAAATCAACCAAAGCTGTAAAGTCCCATTTCTTAGAATATGCCACATTGTATTTCAGAATAGCATCCTATGGAAAAAGCATAAACAAAATGTCATGATATAGTAAAGTGAATTATCTATGAACAGCCTGTCTCCTTTATGAACTATTTCCAGTATATTTCTTAATGTTGGGCAAGCTTCTCCTACCATTAGCTACTCCACGTCAGTAACTATGAACAAAAAGAGCGCATACTAATTTATTATTCACTTAAGAAAAATGAGATTAGAAAGCTCGAGTAACAGGGGGAAAAACATAATTAGTCTAAAACATGCTCTCTAAACAGAGGCGATATAATTCAAGTGGACAAAAATTGGATCTTAGGGATGAAAAAAGTAACTATTATAGTGACTTTTGGTCTTCAACAGAGTCACACTACATGTACAGATACACTGCACATCAGCATTAAGATTTCATTAGGAGAGTAAATTGGGAAAAAATATCTAAAAAGGCTCCCTGGGGAAGAGAGCAATAATGAAAAAAAGACTGAGAAACATTAGCTTAAAGCCTAAAATGGTCTTTTCTCCTTTACTATTAGCTATTTTTATAAGCTACATAAAAATGGTTATCTTTCCCCATTAGTCCATGTAAATTACGTATTTTTGTAAAAGGTTAGACTAGTGCGCCATCTGCTGGTGTAATTTTCAACTGTCTGAACAGGCAGTACTTCCTAGTTACCAGAGTGGGGTAGGCATACAACAATCCATTAGTTATGCAAAAAGAACAATTATTTACAATTATATTTTATCTCATCCTTTAAAATTTCTATTTTGATTATCTTTTATAATATATATTAAATTACTAAAGTAATAAATACATAGAATTTATAAAAAAACATTTATGACTGTAATACACACCCCCAAATTTTTTTACTGAAGGCATATTAAGTCTGAAAGATACTGTGTTAGATTATTACTATAAACCTTCCAAATTTCCTCAGAATTGATGAAGTTTTTAAAAATTAACACTCTGCCAAAGAGCTTCCTGAAAAATACTTCATGCCACATAAATTATTACCAAGCAGCTAGGTTAAATAATGAGCCAACAAAATGTCTTTTATCTACTTGGAATAAGAAGATACCCAAGTTCCGGGGCTTCCCTGGTAGTGCAGTGGTTGAGAATCCGCCTGCCAATGCAGGGGCACGGGTTCAAGCCCTGGTCTGGGAAGATCCCACATGCCGCAGAGCAACTAAGCCCATGCACCACAATTACTGAGCCTGCACTCTAGAGCCTGCGAGCCACAACTACTGAGCCTACGTGCCACAACTACTGAAGCCCGAGCACCTAGAGCCTGTGCTGTGCAACATGAGAAGCCACCGCAATGAGAAGCCCACGCACCGCAAGAAAGAATAGCCCCCCCTCGCCGCAACTAGAGAAAGCCCGCATGCAGCAGCAAAGACCCAACACAGCCAAAAATAAATTTATTAAAAAAATAGCAATGTCTATCAACGGGTGAATGGACAAACAATGCTTATACTGGAAAAAGCTACTGATACATTCAACAACACGGATGAATCTCAAAGATCTTCACCTAAGTGCAAGAAGCCAGACACACTAGCATACATAATACATGATTCCATTCATATAAAATGTAAACCGATCTATAGTTTAAAAAAAAAGGAAAAAGAAGAAGCAGATCAATAGTTGCCTGGGGCCAGTACAGAAAGAGGAAACTGACCGCAAATGAGTAAGAAGAATCTTTGCAGGGTGACAGAAATGTTCTGTATCTTTACTGTAGTGGGGGCTTCAAGTGTATATGCAAATGTCAAACCTCATCAAATTACATTCTTTAAACGGATGTACTTTCTTATATGTAAGTTATTCCTCAAAGTTGGTAAGGAAAAACATTCTAAATAGCATTTATGCTCTAATTCTTTAATGGAGTTGTGTGATTAGCATTAACTCCTAACTAATATTTACTTTTACTTAAGTCTTCCAAGTCTTAGAAGTAGTCCACCATGAGATCTCCTATCACCAGAAAAGCTGGATGCTACTCTATACAGTATTCTTAGCTGAGTAACTTTTTTTCAGTTCATAATTCATAATAAGCACAATGAGTTAAAGCAGAAAGAAGTCCATTCTTTACAAATTACCAGACACATTATTCATAGAAATATTACAGTGTAGATCAACTTTTGAGGACACTGTTCCTTTTTTACATTTTTAACATCTCTAATCCCTCTTAATTCAACATCAAATGGCATAAAAACAGCAAAAATATTATTATATTCAGTAAGAGGAATTTAATGTTTCCCCATCCCTCTCATAGTCTTCTTTCAGCAAAGGAAACAATTACCATAAACAGAAGAAAATCTCGGTGGATTACTGTTCTGTTGAATCTACCATAAAATAAACAAGAAAGGGAAATTCAGATTAAAGCAATTACCCCTTCCTAAGGTAATCATGGCGCACTAAGGAATTGCTAACAGAGGCAAGCAGCAATGTAATTTAGAACACTATGATTATTCTGCATTTGTGTTTAAAGAAAAAATATGTAAATTCTTAAATAATCCTGTTTGTAAGGCCCTAAGTCAGTGTTTTTCAAATGGAGTCTGGATAGTATTCTTGATTGGCCTGCTTGTGTTTATGAGTATATAATTGTGGTTTGGGAATGAATACAAAGGCCAAAAAACAACACACTGTAGAAATGAAAGATGGTGCTTCAAATACATAAAAATGGTGGAGAGAGAGAGCGATCCTAAGATGCACTGCAGTATAGGAATGCCAAAGACATAAAAACCTGGACCAAAGTGGTCACCATCATACTTATTCACAAGCTGATGTTCTGCATACGGATCCCATCTTTGCCTCTACCAACATCTACCAACTGTTTGTGATTGGTTAAAAAAAAAAAAAAGTAGTAAATACAAAACAAAGAATGTTTTCTTTATACAGTATTTTTTTTAAGTTTCTCAGCATACTATTTTAAGGCTCAGATCAGTGTTTAAAAATCTGTGCAAAAAGGAAATGCTGATTACAAATTGTTTTGACTGTGATAATGAACACAACTCAAATCATGAGTCATAATGCTTAAAACGGAAAAACATCAAATTGATAAAGCTGGATACTATAAAGAGTTTATATTTAGCTTTACGTTTGTACATACGTAATTAAAATATTAACAATAAGTAAAGTCTGGCAGACCCTGAGAATTCCTCCCATTTAAAAGAAGTAATTACAAGATTGAGAAACACTGTCCCTAAGAAATAAAATTTTCAAAATATATTATGGTACAACTTAGCACTGTTTTTCATGTTAAGGAAAAAAAGAGCTAAGGGGAAAAAAAGGAGCTACAGGAAAGGTATAGAAAGTTTAAGAATAACTTGTAAGTATGTAACAAGGAAGAGCCAAATCTGACTACCTGTTTCTTTTACTTTAACCTTTGCTTTCCAGCTGCTTTTTTTCACTAAAAGGATACTGTCTATCCATAATGGCTGGCTCAGGGAACTGTGCCCCTCTGCCTGAACGTCAAATCAAAGTGCCTTTGTTCAGGGAAGCATCCTGACCCTGTCAACCTGTGAATGTCTGCAAGAAAGAAGAAATTAACACATCTCCTCCCCAAGGCTGGCCATTCCAGGGGATATTTGCAAAACTTATGGCCTTTTTACTTTATTTCCTCATCTCCTCCCCTTCCCTGTTCTATAAAAGAAACTGACACCCAAACCCCCATAAGATAGTTTTTTTGGAGACGGTAGTCCGCCATCTTCTTGGTCTGCCAGCTTTCCGAATAATTCTGAATAAAGTTATATTCCTTGCCTCAACACCTGTCTCCTGATTTATTTGCCTGTCATAAGGCAAGCAGAGTGAGCTTGGACTCGTTAACAATAAATAAATGAAAAAAACAGTATTAAACCTGAGAAACTGTACACAACAAATTAAGTCTCTCAAGTAAAATGAAACCCATTTTCACAGAAGTATAAAAAAATCTGTTTATAGTTACAAAAACTTTAAAAGTTTATATAAGGCTATAGTGCCAAAAATAAACATACACTCTCACTCATATTTTAAATATTAGAAAAAACTATCTAATGGTTGCCCTTACAATCTTGAACGAAATATTTTTTAAATCAAAAATTGAATTATTGCCAAAATATAAGATTAATAAATTATGAAACTGCTAGAAGCTATATTAAGAGCAATAAAAAGTAGAATGCTTAATGTATACTTTAATCATTAGGAAACTCAGCTTCCCTTCGGGCAAACAATGCTGAAGTCATAATTCTTCCCTGATTTACTTTTAAAGACATTTCAGAAGTATGATAATTCCAAAACAAAAATAAAAGAGAAGCCAGGACCAAAGGAAACTGGATGGGCAATCAAGAAACAGAAGTCTTATTCCTGGTTCTCCAAATTATTCTGTGTGGCTCCAGGCAAGTAATTTACAACTCTCAATTCTACTCATTTCCTAGTGATGGAGTGTAAACCAAGAATGTCTCTAAAGAGAGTTCCTCAGGAAGCAAGCACTTACCATATAAATGATGTTGTTACCTGAGTCTATTAAAGACCAAAAAATGTCTCTGAGGGAGGACACCAGGGCCCACCTCTAAGAACTACATGTAAGAGACAAGAATAGCAAAAGAACACACCTTCAGGTTTTGGGGTCGACTGAATTTGTTGAGAAGTGCAGTCTGAATGAGCTCCCACCGGCTCCCTGCAGTTCGCTCACCATTCTTTAAGGAAAAGAAAAACATGAGGAAACTATTCCAAGTTTTTTTACATGGCAGAATCAGAAGTCAAACAGCAAGTATTAAAATACCTTTCAGAGACTAAAAGAACATCAGTTCTGTTCAGTTTTGTTCTTACCTCATCTTCCACCGGGTACAAGTTTTGTTCTGAACAAGGCATCTTAACATGCTTGTTGTCCCACAAATCTTTAAAATGTGTTGGGAAAGGTTTAGGAACTTCTCCTGCTCGCAGAAGATCTACCTGAAATACAAGAAAACTGTAAGTGCATAAAAACTAGGCATATCTCTTGTACAAAATAATCCAAAGAAAGCAGCCAAAGCAAATGTTATAAAATACAGACCAGCTCCTAGGCAAGAAATCTCACGTCTCTTTCAGTTGTTCCCACTCCTTACCTCCAGTTAATCAGTTTCCAAGTCACCATGTTCTCGGCATTCTATCTTCATCCCATCCAGCCCCCACCGCCACCCCTGGTCCTCATTATTCATTGCCTGAATTTCTGGTAACAGCTTTCTATCCTCCCTAACTCCAACTACTCCCAGACACATTCATCCCCCATAAAACCCTTATCCCCACTTGGGAATAACAGTATGTTTCTAAAGTATCCCCAAGCTTCTAATCCTATAATGGCTCCCCTCTGCCTATACTTTGATTCTAATGATTCCAGTTTTTAACATTCTCTCTTACTGCAAACACTATCTGGGTAAACATCTATTCTGACCTTCAAGACTCAGCTCAACCTTCATTTCCTCTAAGAAGTCTTTAAACTTTCTAATAGGCAGTAAGTGTATTCTCTCTTGTTTTATTAGATCATTATCATACTAGAGCACACTTTTTTCCCTTCCCCCACTAGACTCTAAACTTCTTGAGAAGAGTAATTATATTAACTTTGTATTTTGAATATTTACAACAGAGCCTGACATGTGTGTTTCTAATACATATAAGTGTTTACGTACATACAGTTGACCCTTGAACAACACGGGTTTGAACTGCATGGGTCCACTTATACAACCATCTTTTTCAATGAATACGTACTACAGTACCACACAATCAGCAGTTGACTGAATGTGTGGATGTGGAATGTCGGATATAGAGGGCCAACTGTAAAGTTATACTTGGATTTTGGACTGCCCAGAGGGTCGGCACCCCTAACCCTCGAGTTGTTCAAGGGTCAACTGTATATGTAAATATACACATATATGTATATGCATGTATATGTATGCATATATATACACATGCTACTTATAATAAGCATTAAGTAAATGTTTGAGGAAAAAGATACTTTACAACAAAATAGCTTTACATTTTGCCTAATCTGGACATTTCATATAAATGGAATCATACAAAATGTGACCTTTTGTGCACGGACTCCCACTTAGCATAATGTTTTCAAGGTTCATCCATGCTATAGCATAAATCAGAATTTCACTGTAGATCATCAAATAATCACATAAATAAATAAAAAATTTCAACTGTAAGATGCTATAAATGAGAGGTTCATAGTGTCATAAGAACCTTTCTAGACAATTTTAACTTATCTGGTAAGCTTAGGGAAGGCTTTGAGGAAGTAGCAATTGAGCTCAACTCCAAAGGATAAAAAGAAGTAGGAAAAGGCGGAAGAAACAAGAAAAGGGAACAGCCTTGAAAAGGGAAAGCTGCTGTCAAATAGGCAGCTTCATTAAAAGTCTGCAAGCCAAGATAAATAAATTTATAGGACATTTATATAGATAACCATTAAAACCATGAGTGTGTATAAGACTACCCCGAGAGAGAGACCTATGAAAAAGCTTCGGGGAACTCCAACGACGTTTAAGGGCCACATATAGAAAAAAAGCTAAAAGGAACATAAGAAGTGGCTTAAGGAGGTAGGAAGAAAATCACGGTTATATGGTGCCAAGGAATCCAAAGGATAAGAATATTCCAAGGAGGAAAGAATAAAGAATGGTCAAAAGTGGCTGAGTCACCAATCATGCCAAAAGTATTTTCACCTCCATATGAGGATCCCAAAAGTGATTCTGTAAAGATGTTCCATGTAATCTGAGGTGACAAAAACAGGTACCAGGAGAGGTTCACACATAGGGGAACATATATATAAGGATATGCTTTGGATGTCTGTCTGTCTAAATGTGTGTGTGCATGTGCGTAGTGCATGCACCTACACGTGTTTGCCTTATGTGTGTACATGTTGGTGTGTGAATGTGTGTGCGCATGTGTGCGTTTACAGATAATCAAGCACTATTATGTCCATGCAATTTCAGATTGCCTTACATTTCTAATGCTAAATATCAGCTTTACTTTATTACTTCAAATTCTGTAACTATTAATATCTGGCATCTCAGAAATGTAATTAAGGACTGTCTATTTAATAACTAACTATTAATTATACATATATCATATTACCATATTCAGGAAAAAGAATCTAGAAGAAAATACACCAAACTGTTAAACTCTGGGAATAGGACTGAGAGACACTTGGGTTTTCTGAGGTATACACTTTCACATAACGGTTGCTTTTTTTTTTTTTCCCATTGAGCCTATATTACTTTTGTAATAAAATAAAACTTTTATAAATTCGTTGGATATCTAACAATAAATAAACAGTAGTTACAGAGATTAGGTAATGATGGTATAAGATGCTTCAGGTTTTCTTTGTGGGTAGTGGGAGAAAGGAAGCGGGAAAAGTCAAAATATCACTTACTTCCCCCGATCAACCTTTTCTCCAGATCTTCACCATTAACATCTTGTCAGTCATCCAAGTCTTTTCTTAATTTTACACACACTATCAATGCCTCCTTTTCCCTTATCACCCATACTTAAGAATTCACCATGTCCTATCAATATTACTGCAAAACAATGCAACCATTTATTCTTTTTTATTCCCACGGTTATTACCCTGTCTCAGTTATTTCCAAACTTTTTAAAAAATTTTTTCTTATTTTTTTTCAAACTTTTTAAAATAGCAAAACTCTTTTTTCCCTAAGAAATGTGATACAAAATCATTATATTTAAACATAAGCTATTTAAATAAATATAATTTTTACAGTAACTTTACATATTCTAACATCAATAGCAATGAGGTTACTTTAAGGACTATAAAATCTGAAATCAGGAGTTAGAGATGACAGCTAAAGCTTACCTCAACCTACTATTTATCTCTCTTATCCAGTATTAAGAAAATCCTATTCACACACCAAAATAGTTGCAAATGGTAACCTTTTTTAACTGATATTTTGATGCTTAAGGAAATTCTTCAAACAGCAGTGGCAAGAGAACCTTGATTCTATGATCTGCATAAAAATGAGCTCTCCTGGTAAAATCTGCTGGTTAAAATATGGTACTAAGCATTTTAAAATTTGAGTGCATTTGTTAGTTCTTTTACTACAGGTTTTTCATAGCTAAAAATATAATTTAGAAAAGAAACGAGAGTCAATTTCAAAAGAACCCCTGAATCACTTCCATGCAGCACAATTTGATAATTATTGTTTTCGTTTTCATCTCTTATCTGAGCTCTTACATTACCTTCCCGTTTCCAATGTATCCTCACTTCAGTTTTCCTTACTTATACCTGTCTGATCAATCTTGCTATACATACAGTACAGCTATTGTCTACACAGACATTTTAATGAGTTCCAATTCCTATAGACTCAAGTCCAGTTCCTGGCACCTGAAGCCCTCTACAATATGGACCCAATCCACTTTTCAAGTCTTCTCTTCCACCATTTCCCATCCAAATTCTCAGTTCTAGCAAATCAATTGTTTTTCATTACTAAAACAAATAGTTTTTAACCACACAGCCTTTTCCTATACAGATTATGTATCTGCCTGGAATTCCCTTGCCTTACTAAATTAACTCCACCTCAGAAATTTCTGCTCATCTTTAGGAGCTCAGTCCAACCCCACCACCCTGCTCAATGTTGCTTCTACCTAACTATGTTAATACATTCTATACTTCAAAATATTTAATCACATGTAGACTAAGTTGTACAAGAAAAGGGATTTTTTTTAAGTAGCCCCTGTGAAATCTAATACAGCATCTGACTAATAAATGGGATGAATATTTAATCCTCTATGGGTTTTGTTTGTTTGTTTGTTTTGGCCACGCCACACAGCTTGTAGGATCTTAGTTCCCTGACCAGGGATCAAACCCAGGCCCACAGTGGTAAAAGCGCTGAGTCCTAACCATCCTAACCACTGGACCACCAGAGAATTCCCAAGAGATGAATATTTAAAACTATTCTATGAGTGGTAGAAATCTTCTAAAATTGGATTATGGTGATGGTTGCCTAAGTCAGTATATGGGCTTCCCTGGTGGCACAGTGGTTAAGAATCCGCCTGCCAATGCAGGAGGGACAGGGGTTCGAGCCCTGGTCTGGGAAGATCCCACATGCCACGGAGCAACTAAACCCGTGCACCAAAACTACTGAGTCTGAGCTCTAGAGCCCACGAGCCACAACTACTGAGCCCCTGTGCCACAACTACTAGAGCCCGCGCACCTAGAGCCCGAGCTCCGCAACAAGAGAAGCCACTGCAATGAGAAGCCTGAGCACCATGACAAATAGTAGCCCCCGCTCACTGCAACTAGAGAAAGCCCACGCAAAGCAACAAAGACCCAACGCAGCCAAAAATAAATAAATAAATAAATTTTTTAAATTAACTAAATATCACTGAATTGAGTACTTAAAATGGGTTAATTTTATATACCTCAATAAAGTTGTTGCTGTTGTTGTTGTTTTAAAAAAAAGAACCCATGGACAGTGTGAAAGAGGCTACCAGGGGTTAGTTAGGTATGGGAAGTTATTGTTTAGTAGGCAGAGTTTCTGTGTGGGAAGATGAAAAATTTCTGGAAATGAATAGTGGTAATGGTTGCACAACACTGTGAATGGACTGAATGCCAATGAAATGTACACTTAAAAATGGTTAAGATGGTATATGTATAACCACAATTTTTTTAAATAAGGTTTTAAAAATGTTGCGTTTGAGATACCTGTGGGACAGTGAGGGAGATGTCTAGAAGAATCTAAAGCTCAGAAAAGAGGGTAAAACTGAAGAATGATTTGAGGATATTGAACGACATACAACTTTGAATTTTAGTACCTAACATGTAGTGGGTACTCAATAAATATTGTCAATTGAATTTTTTTTTAAATCCAATAAATTTTCTTAAAAATACAGAAAATTTCAATTTTCTCACCAGCTAACAATGATTCCTCTTATGGATTTGTTAAGTACCGTGTTAAGTAAGCTATTGTTATATTTCTCCATCCTGTAGAATTCTCAGTACTTTATATATGCAGAAAAGAGAAGTACTTTCTATGCTTTGGTCTGTTTTTCACATTTATAAGTATCAGAATAAATTAAGACTTAGTATCTTCTCTCTTTATAGGTAAGAGGTAACACCTACCCGAATAGTCACTGTGTGATTGGCAGATGGTCTCAAGGGAGGCAGCCGGACCCCACACCTTGGCATTCTTCTCATCTCCTCAATAGGAGTTCCAAGCCATTTCTTATCTGGAGAAAGGTGAGGTGGAATGTATTTAGGGATCTTCCTTTCTGTTCTTTGATGTTTGATTTCACATTGTTCTTTTCTAAGATCAAAACAAATGTAATCAGTCACAAACCACTTACCGTTTAAATTTACTTAGATACACAAGTGAAAAAACTTACCCAGAACGTTATTGTTTAAAATGTGCCAAACTTGCTCTTTCTCCTTTGTATTTAGAAAACAAAACAAAACAACAAAAATACCTTATAAGGTTTACAGTAAAACCCGAGAGCTTATTTTCAATAGTCTGTGGAAGGAATTTCCAAACACACGTAAACCACCTTCTGAAAAAAGGGACCGTGTAAAAATATATACACTGCCAAATGAGTCATGATTCACAGTATCAGCTACTTCTCAGGACTCTAGACAGTAATTTGCAATGAAGTGAACTTACTATGGCACGCTTGCCATAAAGATCGCAAGAATTACAGAGTAGGCTTTAAGATATCATATGGGATAATTGCATAAATAAATTCTTTACATTTACATTTTTTTGTAATCAGACCGGGATTTAAATCCCAGCTTTACTACCCACAAGTTACATAATTTCAGTGAATTCTCTAACCCAAATCTCAATTTTCTCATTTGTGAAGTGAGTACAATAACACCTGCCTGCCTGTTAGAGCATTAGAGAAGGTGCATGTACAATGGCCTAAGAAAACAGCAGTTACTATCATATTTATGTTCTAATAATTCCCATAAATCTCAGAAGGAAGTTCATGAAACTAAAGTCTGATTATTTATTTACTTCTTGTTTTCTGTTTCTGGGATTTTTAGAATTTAACATTTTGAACCTAGGTTTAAATTTAGCACAAATAGTTAACAAGAAAGACAATTATTTCTTTGCTTCAGTGTAAACCATAACTTTGTTAAACCCCCCCTTACAAAATTATAAAACATGTTACACTACTGAAGATACTCTTGATGGCAAAAATTACCTTTTGTCCTCTGCTTTCGGCATTCTCATGAAATGATCTGTGATTTTAGAATCCTTTTTCCCATGTTGCTTAGAATTTCTGCCCTCTACATTCAGGCTAGAAGTACATCCAGGTAGTTTGACATTTAAATCATTCATTCCAGCGTGACTCTCTCCTTCAAATTGGAAATGTAATCGAATCTCACCTCCCTTAGCAGAGGACCGTTTCCTCAATTCAGTGTCAGCTTCTCTCACTTGGAACCTTGAAGGTTTATTTGCTGTTTGGGCAGAACTATCTTCCTGTTCATCAAAACCTGGACTTGTCTCTTCATCTGCTTCTGAGTCCTGACAACTATTTTTGGAATTATCTACATCCATTGGTGACTCGGGTTCACTTTCTTTCTCAAATGCAGGAGAATTTCCTAGGCTACTTTCTTGTCTACTCAATTTGTTGGCATTTTTCAGTCCAGTACCAACATCCTCAGAGCCGATATCTGACAAGGGGCTCTCTGGCACCACGTCTGTCTCTTCCTGCTGACACCCTGCACAGTCTTCGGCGGGATGGCAAGCCTTGCTACACTTCTGGTGGCATCTGGCTTCTACACCCTGTTCCTCTTCTGTTGTCTGTTTTGCATTCGCAAGCTTTATAGGTGTCAAAAATTGTTGATTATCTCTACTCTCCTCACTATTTGTGTCGCTGTGATCATCATTTTGGGGTGACTGATCAATGTTAGCATTACTGAACTGCTCTGGTACCAGAGTTACTACTGGAGGTTCACTTTCCAAAAGTCGCTCTGAATGTTTTCCTTCCTTTTGCCACTTACAGATAGCTGCAGTCTGATGCTGGTTCAAATACTGGGTACTTTTTTCAACTGGTGATTTATCAAAACCTAGCTGAGAAACATTTTCTAATTTTTCCATGTTATGTTGATAAAAGTTATCTTTCTGTACAGAACTCATCATGGATTCTTCTCTTGTATTGTTGTTTTCTTTACTATGCAAACTACAAAAGAATAGAAAGAATGATACAACAGAAAGAATTTATGATGCAAAAATGTCACTTACCTGAACACACTCCTACAATGTCACAGCATTAATTAAACTACTTGTGATTACCTGAGCATACAGCATGCTCTTTCATGGGTCCATGTCTTTGCACATATGCCTATAATGCCCTTTCCCCAATTGTGTGCCTGGCAAACACCTGCCACAGTGCAGTGTTAAACTTCACTCACCTCCTGTGCAGTCTTTCCTGTAAAGGTAAAGCTGATTGTCTGTTTTATATGCTAACCACCACTGTACCTTGTTTAAATCTTTACTGTTGCATTGATCACACCATGTAATCATCACGTGTTTTGGTGTCTGTCAGCATCACTACACTATAAGTATCTTAAAGACAGAGACTATTCCTCTTTCATCTCTGTATCTCAAGTATATTGGACCATCCCTGGCACATAGGAGACTCTAAAAAATTATTATTTATTAAATGAAATGTAGATAAAGAAAAATGGGAAGCAAAAAGAAGAGAAAACAGCATGAAGCACAATAAAACATCCATATATCATGTTATTCATTTCTCTATATAGGCATGGCTCTTTACCTTTCTGATTCAGCTGTCTTGAGTCCTTTCGTGTCCATCCAACTGGTAATAGTCTTCTGTTTGAAAACTGTAAAAAAAAAAAAAAAAATTAATGTATGTGCATGCATACCTTCAAAGAGAAAATACCTATAGCAGCATATATGCATGGAAGGCATTATGACAGGTTCTGTGGATTAAACAACGATTAATCACTCCTTCCCCACTCAGGCAATGGGAGATAACACATTTGGCATAGAAGAGAAAGTGACCAGACCCTAAAAGAACTGGTATGGCCTAATGGATGAGAGTACATGCTCTGAAATCAGATTACCTAGATCCAAATCCTGGCTCTCCTACTGGATTCCTGTATGACTTTGTGAAGAGCCATTTCTCTGTGTCTCTGATTCCTTATTAGTAAACAGGCAAATTAATAGTATCTCTCCTGGGGTTATTGTGAGGTTTAAATTAAATAATAACCATTGCAAAGTGTTTAGGGCACTATCTGATATATGTTCAGTAAATATTAGTTCTTAATTATCATTAGTATCAAAAGAGATGCTGAGGGAGTTCCCTGGTGGTCTAGTGATTAGGATTTGGTGTTTTCACTGCCATGGCCCAGGTTTAATCCCTGGTCGGGGAACTGAGACCCTGCAAGCTGTGCGGCACGGCAAAAATAATAATAATAATAAATTTAAAAAATAAAATAAATTAAAAAGATCCTGATAAGAAATTAAGATATTTCTGAGGAAAAGACTACTTTAGGGAACTGAAGTAAATGGGATCATCTGATAAGTAGTGCTTGAATTGTGTCTTGAAGAATAAACATGTCATCACATAAAGGGAAAATCAGAAGCAACAGAACCAATGGCAGAAAAATATAAAGAAAGCAACAGAAAATATGGCTGAAAAGTCAGCTAGGACCATGTCATAGAGATCCCCGAATAATCCACAAAGAGAGGTACAAAAAAGTGTCAAAAGTCACACTCAGAGTTATAATGCCAGAGTTCAAATCTAGGAGGCTCCAAGTCAGGCAGGATACATAGCCTGGAGGGCAGATGTGAAGGGGCACATCAGTAGAAGCGAGTGAGGAAGGTATTGGTCTAGGTCAGTGGTTCCCAAACCATCTGAATCATCAGGAGGCTGACAACAAATGGATCCAAGGGCCACACGTAGACCTTCTGAATCAAAATCTATATGTGATGATGGAGGTATGAAGGAAGCCAGAATCTGTATTTTTTTTTTCAAAAAATGATTTTGATGATCAGCAAGGTTGAAGAACTTCTGGTCAAGATCTAAAAATAGCCCTTGTAAGGACAGAGAATAAAAAGTTGAGAAGTGAGAGTCATTACAGACTTCACAATGATAGGAGAAGTTAAAGGTGACACTAAGCTTTAATGCTTGAGACTTGAAAGATGATGACAACATTAAATAGAAATGCAGAATATAAAAGAACTGGATTTAGGGGAAAAATATGATTGGGTCAATACTGAACACACTAAATTTGAAATGCCAGAAAGATAACTAGAGAGAAATGACCAGCAGACAGTAGCAAAAGTAGAATTGATGGTTCAGTAAGGGACATGTAACATAAATAAATTCAAGCCACAATTTATATAAACATTAGAAATTTAAGCATACTTTCAAAATTTAATGTACTGCATATGGATTACATGTATATAATATTTTAGTATAAGAAAATCTTGAACATTCTCAACCACTGTCTAAATTGCAATGTAAGAATCTAGGTACCTTAGGTCATAAACTCCTCTTATTTACCTATGTCCCCTCAAACACCATAACATGAGATACCATCCCAAATATATGAAAATCAACAATTTATTTACCACTGCATTTGAGTGCCATATAATTTATACTTTCCACAAAATCTTTTATTAGCATTTTTAAAATCATTTCTTTCACAAAAAAATATATATACATTTGATATTTCTTGTTAAACACCACTACTTTCCTGACTTTATTAAGTTACTACTTCTGCAGCAAATCAGGCTTCAGAGAAAAAATTAGATTCAGTCACAAGGGAGTAAGAGGATGATCCACTTGGTTCTGAGACTTTTTCTACAGTTCCATCTTCTCTATTTAATTTCCTTATATCAAACACAGCAAGTATAGAAAATCCTCAAAGTACAAATTAGCAATGAGCCAAAAAATTCATTTTTGGGGTCAGTGTAGAATTTAAAATACCTTTTTCCATAAATGTAAAGATTCAATGGTATGCAATGGCTAGGTTCCTATAACACACATGGCACTATGATGACAAGTCTACAGAACCTAAAGAGTGCATGCATCATTTCCTAAAAACCATGAAGAGTGTTCCAGTGCAGTTGAAGGAGAGGTCTCCCTCCTGCAGCTCTGATGCTGAGAATGTGTTCTCTCTCTAGCTTCAGGCTTCCTATCATAATCCTAAAGCCTGAGAACAGGGTGAAGGAGGAGAAGCAAGAGGTGAGGAACTGACATTTCCTGCTAATAAAATGGTCTTCAGTCCTTCTGATGGCCCCAGAGAAAGGACAGCCTACTTCTCTTTCCAATACCACTACTTCTGGCTTCAAAAGGTTTCTTTCACAACACATCACAGGACTGTATCAGTTGTACCTCTCTTACTCCTGAAGTAAGCATAAAATGATGTGTCCTGGGTTCTGTGGAATTTCTTTTAACTAGAAGTAATCACAGCAAACAAAAAGGGAGGCAATAGAAGGTGATGAAATATCAATAGATACGAGATCTGGAGTCAAACAAAATCCTGGGCTGAGCTCTTTGCTCAGTCACTTACTAGCATGTACTTCCATTTCTTTAAGCCTTTATTTCTTCACCTGCAAAATGGGGTTAACAATACCTATTTCCAAGGCTTATGTGGATCAATGAGAGAAAATATTGTGCCAGTCTCACAAAGCAGAAACTCAACAAATGTATTCTCTACCAACATTTCCACCCAATCTCATTTTTCACTGAGATCAGTAGTTCTCCAACTTTACTCTGACTTCACACCATTTACATAATCTCATAAGTAACCTCACTCAGTAACCAGCAAATTTCAATTAGCAAATCATTCAATTAGGTGCTAGAGATACCAGCAAAAGGCACAAAATGCAGTAAAATTCACCTGCATTTAAAGGAACACCCAGACCTTCACAAAAAGCCTCTTTCCTCCAGCAGCAGCAAGATAAGGAAGGAAGGGTGTGGTGAGACCTAAGAGCAATGGACAGTGGGAGAGTTTTGAGGTGAGGAAAGAGGTTTGAGGTGCTTTTGACAGCACTGAGGCTGAAAGAATGATAAGGGGGATGGGGGAAAAGGCAGCTCTAGCCTCCCACCCATCCACCACTGACCTACACTTGGATCATCCCTGGAGCGAGGAGAGAAACTCTAGGTAGTTATAACAGGCATAAAAGGGGGGCTCCTACAGCAACACAACTGGATAAACCATTCCCCATCAGAGTGTAAATAGCATGCTGAGTTCTGCCTATATGCAGATTTGCAGATTTCAATCAGTATAAGAAATATGCCCAGGAAGATAAATAACACAAAATTTAAAGATACTGAATATCCATTTCCTTATCTCACTTCTCCTAGGATAACTATATATATACATTTTAAATATCAAATTCCTAAAAGAATTCCAAAATCTCAAACAATAGATTTTGACACAAGTTTAGATTGTGAACATTTTGTTAATTGGTGTCCTGTGCCAGGTATACAGAAAACATTTACACACATGCACAAGTACAGCCCAAGTATTAATTCACTCCCTCTTCTGCGGAAAATCAGGAGATCCAATTAGTGAGGACTGACAGCACCCCCAACTCACTCCTTCTCCTTTACATGCAGATAAAGTTAATAGGACCACAAATTAGCCTGTCACAGAAGTCAGATACGGTACTTGGAGGTCACCCTTAGTTCCCCTCCCCTCCATTCTCCTTCAACAAGTTCTCTGAAATCTACATCCTAAATCTTAAACCCATCCCTTCCTCCCCATCTTCAAAATAGCACCAATATTAAAAGAACAGTTACATCACTCACTGGGCAACTACATTTGTTTCCTGCAACTTGTCTCCTTGTCTACAGTCTTGACTTTCTCTAACCCAGCATTTCACAAACTACAAATGACCAACATTTTTTAATGAAATAATACAGACAACATGATAATGCAGCACACATAGTAAAGTATTATTTCATGAAACATTTGTTATAAATATGACCTATTTACCAGGAGAGAGAGAGACAGACAGACAGACAGACAGACAGAGAGAGACAGAGACAGAGACAGAGAGAGAGAGAGAGAGAGAGAGAGAGAGAGAGAGAGAGAGAGAAAGAAAGAAAGAGAGAGAGAGAGAGAGAGAGAGAGAGAGAGAGATTGCTTACTCTGTGTACCAGGGGAAATTTATACTGTGGGTTGCAGTCAGAAAGGTCCAAAGATCACT
The DNA here is from genome assembly GCF_003031525.2 of Neophocaena asiaeorientalis asiaeorientalis. Classification (NCBI taxonomy): domain Eukaryota; kingdom Metazoa; phylum Chordata; class Mammalia; order Artiodactyla; family Phocoenidae; genus Neophocaena; species Neophocaena asiaeorientalis. The sequence continues at coordinate 1,869,360 of NW_020172627.1, forward strand.
GCCTACGCCATCTTTTCTAAAATATTAACCAAATGATATCCCTTTTCTTACAAGCTTTTTAGTGGCTCCCCGTTAACCACAGATCAAGTCCAAACTCCTTGAAATGGCACTTGAGTTTGTCCATAAATTAGCTCTTGCTCCCCTTCCCAGCCTCAGCTGAGTCTTGTCATTCTGGTCTCCTGTCAAGCCACCTTTTGTACATGCTGCTCCCTCTGCCTATGTAATTTTTTCTTTCCTTGGTTTATACAGCAAATCCTGCTCATCCTTCAATACTAAGTGCAGGTCTGCTCCTCATTGTCTCCAAGTCCTGAGAGAACTAAGTGTACACCATTCATCAGAGGACTTCCTAACCTGTGCCCATTCTCTTATACTGCTGACCAACACATCCTTTTTGAAATTCTCCCGTCCTTGCATGACACAACAAAAGCAGGCTTTCCTCCTACTTCTCTGGCTGCTTCTCTTCAGTCTCCTCTTACATGGTGGTGTCTGTCCTAGGTCGCCTGTATTTTCACTACATGATTTATACTATCTAATCTACTACCATCGTATCAATTATGGTGTATGTGACAATAACTCCCAAACCTGTATTTCCAGCACAGATATATTTCTTATGAGATACAAACCCACGTAACCCATTCCCTCCCAAATCCATCCACTTTTCCCCTCTCCTACCTACTGCCTGCAACCAACTATTAACCATCATTATCTCCCATCTAGACTAACTCCTTAACTATCTTGGGCCTACACTTCTGCTCCCTTTCAATCTATTCTTCATTTTCCACACACCAGCCACAAGGACCTTTAAAATATATATTTTTAAATAAATACACATATATTTAAAAAATATATATCCAATCAAGTCACTCCCCTACTGAAACCCTTTAATAGTTTCACATTGCCCTTAGAAATAAAGTTCAAAACCCTTAGCATTGCCCAGTATGATCTGATCTTTGCCTACCTCTCTGCGCTCCCCTGATAACAATATGAATCAGCTGCACTTTGAGATCACTTCATTAACTTCTCTTCATCTAGCTAACTCATCACTCTTCAGTCCTCGGAATAAGGTTCTTATCTTCTGGCTGGGAGATTATCTTTGAGCCCACAAACTGGATTAGGTACACCTGACCTTCTACCATAATGCTCTGTTCCTTCAAGAATTGGAACACCCATTACCCTTTATTATGTTAACTTCCCTAATTGTCTATCTCTCCTGATAGATTTTAGGGTCTGAAGGCAGAGACCAAGTTACTTTTGTTCAACACTGTACACCAGAAACAAGCATAATGCAAGCTAAGAATAATAGCTCTGCACCCAGGGACTTAGAATGTAAATTGAAATAAGCTGTGATTTTCTTTGCAGCTTTCTTTCCATCTAGAGGCTGAAGCGTCACATACACAATTAAACCTCCTTAACGACTAAGGCAATTTCTCAGTCAAACCCGAAGAAAGCAAACAAGTGGAGTATCCTACCGCTTCCCTCCCTGTGAGTGACTACTCATCAGGGTTTCTCACACCACCAATCGCCACGGGAAAAATCCGGCCCCATTCTCCAACTAATAGCCTTGGTCCCCTCAGCAAGGGGACCTCAGAGTTCAGAGTGGTGCACACAAGACCTCA
>NW_020172627.1:1871511-2087880 GCF_003031525.2 Neophocaena asiaeorientalis asiaeorientalis
CAGAAAAGGGGCGGGGGGGGGGCGGTGCTGGGCTCCCTGGCTCCTCAGAGACCAAGAAGAGGTTTGGGCCGAGGCGAAGGACAAAGAGCTTTATTTCCCCACGTACCAAGCGAGGTGGCGCTGCCTCTGTGCGATCCCGCCCGCCCCGGGACGCAGCCTGACGAGGACGGCGGGACCCTGAACTGCACCGGAGCGTCCTTGGGATCGAGGACGCGCCTCTGCCTGCCGGGGAAGCTCCGGGCGTCCGAGGCGGCCGGCGGAGAAGTTGCAGCGGCGCCCCAGCGGGGTCGCTTGGTGCAGGGCTCACAGCCGGGGCCCGCACTCATGCTGGGACCCGCAGCGCACAGTCCCCGGGCTAGCCCGGGCGGAGAGCCTCATTCACTAACCCTGGGAGGGACGGACTGCGCCTCCTTCTCAGCGCCTCCCGACACCATGCCCTCTATGCCGCTGCCTGCTTCTGCAGCTGCTGCTCTGCCGGCCTCCCGAGCCAGACCCTATCCAGTCGCCTGCCTTCCCTCTTCCACAGGCACCCCACCTTCCTCAAGATGCGCCGCTTTGATTCTAGCTTCGTTCACTTTCCCACCACCGGAAAGCTGCCGTCAGGCGCTTCCGGCTTCCGGGACGTAAGCTGTCGCAAAGCGGAAGTGCGAGGTTCAGCGGGCGCCGGCGCCCGGAAGGTCAACCTGTGAAGGAGGTGGTGGTAACGCGGGACTCCCCACTATTACAGAGGAAAAACGGCCGAGCACGCGATCTCGGCCTGAGACGGCGGGGCGAAGTAGACGGGCAGTTTGCTGCGACACCATGGAGGGCGGCGGCGGAAGCGGCAACAAAACCACAGGGGGGTTGGCCGGCTTTTTCGGAGCCGGTGGAGCAGGCTACTCGCACGCGGATTTGGCCGGAGTCCCGCGTAAGTATCGGGCCTAGCTTGCGAACATTTCTGACTGGTTCTTGCGGCCACGCTACACTTGCGATGTGCCCTGTTCCCTTTTTTTTTTGCTGGCGGTCACAAGCTTCAGTAGCAGTGGTGGGGTTAGTGTGTCTGCGCGGCCGCTCTTTTAGCACTGAACGAGTCTTCGGAGCCATGGACTCCGAGAAGCTCTCTGTGTTTGACCCAGACCCAGGAGATGTTGCATGTCTTCTTCCTTTTATATTCAAGCTTCGTGTCTTAGCGTTCCTCTCGCAAATTCCTTGTGTGTTGGGCTGTGTGCTTGGCCCTAAGTGCAGAAGAGCGCCCAGTTTTGCAAGTAAATGCATTCCACGTATCGAGCCCATACATAACTTTTTAGCACAAAGTCACATTCTAAACCACGAAGTAGCCGTCAAGGTAAGACACTCAATACTAATGCATACAGGAGAGAAAGAAATACGTCTCGAGACAACTGGAGGAACTTGGAAGAGAACTTTTATAGGCATGAAGAAAGAAGCCGGTAAGAATTTTAGGAAAGGAAATTATTCAAGATCTAGGGTGCCGAAACACGAATACCCTGCCTGTGCCCTCTCCTAAGTAGTGTGAATATGTATTCCAGATCTTTGGAACTTTCTAACTGTGGTATTCAACTGGATGAACAGAACTTGGAGTTAAAGATAGTGGGAAGTTGGTGAAGGATAAGCGCTTCATAAAACTGATTTCTCTTGAGAATCATTGTACTATTTCTTTAGGTCTCTTATGCTCAAAAACAAAAACGCCCTTTAAAGTTCCTAGTGTCACCTGTGTCAGAACTGCATCTAGGACTTCCCTGGTCGGCAGTGGTTGAGAATCCGTCTGCCACAAGTACTGAAGCCTGCGAGCCCGTGCTCCGCAACAAGAGAAGCCACCACGATGAGAAGCCCGCACATCGCAACAAAGAGTAGCCCCCCTTTCACAACTAGAGAAAGCTTGCGCGCAGCAACGAAGACCCAGTGCGTCCAAAAATAAATAATAGATAAATTTAGTTTAAAAAAAACTGAATCTAGAACATAGTTTGTATGTAATAAGTTATAGGATATAATTGTATGTAGTTTGTATATTAGTCTCAGGACCTTTGAGTTTTGGAGCACAAAGCGCACTGCCTTAATGTGAAGAAGCATTGTTACGTTAATTAAGATTTGAAGGTAAATTAAGAGATCAAGGGGTGAACACCATTCACTGAGTACTTGAGGTGGACTTTTCTGGGTGCAGGACTACAGTATTTAAATCTTAAAAGATGAGTGCTGTTTTCACGGAGCTTACATCCTGTTGAAGTGAGCCAAGTAACATGAATAAAAAATATTTCAGTTAGTGATAAGTGTGTAAAGGCAATAAAAGGATCCTGAGATGGTGATGGGAGCCGAAGCCATTTTAGAATGGTCCAGGGAAAGCAACTCAGGGGTGTTGCCCTTTGAGCTGTGACCCGAAGACAGTACAAATGCCTGGGGGGAGGCAAGTGTTTGAGGATCAGCTCTTAGGTCATTGTATCTACAGAGCTATTGGTTTGGAGTTGGTTTGGTGGGAGATAATAATGAGATTAGAGGGGCAAGGAATGGCAGCTAAGGTAGTGTTGCGTAAGCCTTTTGTAAGGAGTTTGGATTTGGTTACAGGTGTAAATGGAAGCCGTTAAGGCTGATTTCCTTTTCTTAAAAGAAAATCACTTTAATTGCCATTTAGAAAGTGAATTGGAGGGACTAGAGCAAGTAAGGAGTCCGGTTAGGTAGGAGATAGTTACTACAGTCTACGTGAGATTTAGTGGTTGGCCTAGGGTGGTAGCAATAAAGATGGTAAGTAACACAATTCAGGATAGATATTGGATATAGAATTAATAGGACTTTGAATTGATGAAGACCAGAGTCCTGGGTAATGGATAGGTTTGTGAACAATCAGCTGAGATAAAAGATCCAAAGATTAAATTTAAAATGTGAGAAAGTTGATTTTCCTTGATAGATTTTTCTATCTTCAAAGGTAGTAGAATTCAAGTCTGGCCCTATGAGAGTGCCCATTTCTTTTGCCCTGACCCCTTCCTTCTGGTGATGACCTAAGAATTCTACCCTGTAAATCAAATCTGTCAACAACTGTCAACACTAAGATCTGAAGGAATTGCCTTAGAATATTTATACACAACACATAACCCAAACGATGTTTTTCTCATAAAATTGATTGGTCTCTGGTCAATTTTATTTTGCATTCTGTATAGTTGTCAAGCATTTTTGTAGTAAAGTAGAAAGAAATTAGCTTTTTATTGACCTGGGCTATGCTTCCTGCTACTTTGATTATTTGATCCACGTCACTGCCAATATCTTGTTGATATGAGATCCTGAGACACCAGTGCAAGATTGAGGGCACCAGGAAGAGGCAACCCCTAAACTGCCAGACAGGAAGGATAAGACCAAGAAAGTGGTAGAGAAATACACATTCATTGAGCCTGTGCATCAAAATTGCAAAACACACAAAACAAGAGCAAAATTAATGCTAAACGAAATAACTTTTTAAAATTTTATTGCAATATAATGCTTTGTTTTCTCTCTAGTAACTGGTATGAACCCTCTGTCTCCTTATTTAAATGTGGATCCACGGTATCTCGTGCAGGTAAGATTAAGACTAGTCCTTTTATGATTTTACTAATTTGGTCCTTTATCTTACCATTTAAAAAAATAACCCCAAGTACCTATGTTGACTTGATCTGTGATATGTGCATCTGGAGGCACCAAGTCTCTGGTCTTCATTCACCCTTTTTTCCCTCACAGACTCTGGGGATTTAGCTTGCATCTCTTCCTGATACTAGTTTTCTTTTTTTTTTTTTGCAATTTTAATTTTTATTTATTTATTATTTATTTATGGCTGTGTTGGGTCTTCGTTTCTGTGCGAGGGCTTTCTCTAGTTGTGGCAAGCAGGGGCCACTCTTCATTGCGGTGCGCGGGCCTCTCACTATCGCGGCCTCTCTTGTTGCGGAGCACAGGCTCCAGACGCGCAGGCTCAGTAATTGTGGCTCACGGGCCCAGTTATTCCGCGGCACGTGGGATATTTCCAGACCAGGGTTCGAACCTGTGTCCCCTGCATTGGCAGGCAGATTCTCAACCACTGCGCCACCAGGGAAGCCCCCTGATACTAGTTGATGAAAGGATTTTGGGGTTTGGTGGTTTTGTTCCATTTTTTAAAGTTGTGATAAAATACACTAACAAAATATACTATCTTTAACTGTACAGTTCAGTGGTATTTAATGCATTCCTAATATTGTAGCATCACCACCTACCAGCTGCATGCTTTTCATCTTGTAAAACTGAAACTCTACACCCATTAAGCAATAACTCCTTTCTCCAACCTCCCCCCAGCTCCTGGCAACCCTTCTGCTTTCTGTCTGATTTTTGAATACTCTTAAGTACCTCAAATAACTGGAGTCATACAGTATTTATTTTTCTGTGACTGGTTTAGTTCATTTAGCATAATGTCATCAAGGCTCATCTGTATTGTAGTGTGTGTCAGAATATCCTTCCTTTTTAAAGCTGGATAATATTCCATTGAATAATATTCCATTTTGCTTATCCATTCATCTGTCCAGTGGACACTTGGATTGCTTCCATGTTTTAGCTATCGTGAATAGTGCTGCTATGAACTTTGGTGTATAAATATCTCTTCCAGACTCTCATTTCAATTCTTTTGATTATATATCCAAAAGTAGAATTGCTGGATCATATGGTAATTGTATTTTTAATTTTTTGAGGAACTGCCATACTGTTTTCCATGGTAGCTGTACTATTTTACATTCCCACCAACAGTGCACAAGGGTTCCAGTTTCTTCACATTCTCACCAACACTTGTTATTATCTGGGGTTTTTTGGTAATAGCTATTCTAATGAGTGTGAAGTGGCAACTCATTATAGTTTTGATTCGCATTTCCCTAATGATTAGCCATGTTGAGCAACTTTTCATGTGCTTCTTGGCCATTTGTGTATTTTCTTTGGAAAAATGTCTATTCAAGTCCTTTGTCCAGTTTTGAATCAGTTCATTTGGTTTTTTGTTGTTGAATTTTAGGAGTTCTCTATAGATTCTAATTATTAACCCCTTATCAGATACATGATTTGCAGTTATTTTCTCCCATTCTGTGGGTTGCCTTTTTACTCTGTTGACGTTGTCTTTTGGTGCACAAAAGTTTTAAGTTTTCATGAAGGCCAGTATTTGTATTTTTTCTTTTGTTGCCTTTGCCTTTGGTGTCATATCCAATAAATCATTGCCAAATCCATTGTCACAAAGCTTTTCCCCTGTGTTTTCTTCTAAGAGTTTTATAGTTTTACGTCTTACGTTTAGGTCTTTGATCCATTTTGAGTTAATTTTTGTATATGGTGTTAGGTAAAGGTCCAGCTTCACTCTTTTTCATGTGTATATCCAGTTTTCACAGTACTGTTTGCTGAAAAGACTGTCTTTTCCCCTTGGAATGGTCTTGGCATTCTTGCCAGAAGTCGTTTGACCATATGTACAAGGGTTTATTTCTGGGCTCTCTCTTCCATTTCATTGGTCTACATGCCAGTACCACACTGTTTTGATTATTGTAGCTTTGGTAAGTTTTGAAATTCATAAGTGTGGGTCCTCCAGAATTATTCTTTTTCAAGATTGTTTTGGCTATTTGGGGTTTGTTGAAATTCCATATGAATTTTGAGATGGGTTCTTCTATTTCTGCAAAAATGTCAATTCCTATTTTGATAGGAATTGTATTGAATCTGTAGATTGTTTTGGGTAATACTGACATCATAACAGTATTAAGTCTCTGATCCATGAATATGGGATATGTTTTCATTTCTTTATGTCTTTTTAAGTTACTTCCAGCAAGTTTTGTAGTTTTCTTGTAAAAGACTTTTACCTCCCTGGTTAAATTAATTCCTAAGTATTTTATTCTTTTTGATTTTATTGTAAGTGGAATTGTTTTCTTCATTTCCTTTTCAGATTGTTTGCTGTTAGTTTGTAGACGTGCATCTGATTTTTTGTGTTGACTTTGTATCCTCTGCTGAATTCACTTATTAGTTGTAACAGGGTTTTTTTGGTACAGTCTTTAGGATTTTCTACATATAAGATTATCTGTGAAAAAAGAAAATTTTACTTCTTTCTAGTTTGGATGCCTTTTATTTCTTGCCTAATTGCTCCAACTAGAATGTCTAATACTGTGTTGAATAGAAGTGGCAAAAAAAAACGGGCATCCTTTGCCTTGTTCCTGATCTTAGAGGAAAAGCTTTCAGTCTTTCATCTTTGGGTATGGTATTTGCTGTGGATTTTTCATATATGGCTTTTATTATGTTGAGGTAGTTTCCTTCTGTTCCTAGTTTGTTGAGTGTTTTTTATCAATGAAAGTATGTTGGATTTTGTCATACTATTTCTGCATCAATTGAGGTGATCATGTGGGGTTTTTCCCCTTCATTCTGTTAATATGATCTATTACATTGATCAGTTTTCATTTGTTGGAACATCCTGCATCCCAGGAATAAATCACACTTGGTCATGATGTATGACCCTTCTAATATGCTGTGGGATTTGGTTTCCTAGAATTTTGTTGAAGATTTTGCATCAGTGATCATTAGGGGAATTGGTCTGTAGTTTTCTTTTCTTGTAGTGTCTTTGTCTGGCTTCAGTATGATAATGCCGGCCTCATACAAAGAGTTATGAAGTGTTCCAAGTATTCCCTGCACTTCAGTTTTTTGGAAAAGTTTGAGAAGAATTGGTGTTAGTCCTTTTTTTTTTTTTTTTTGGGCTGCGCTGCTACACAGCTTTTGGGATCTCAGTTCCCTGACTAGGGATTGAACCAGGCCACGGCAGTGAATGCCCAGAATCCTAAGCACTAGGCCACCAGGGAACCCCCAGATTGGTGTTAGTTCTTTCAGGCTCAGTGGCCATGGCTCACGGGCCCAGCCACTCCGCGGCATGTGGGATCTTCCCAGACCAGGTCACGAACCCGTGACCCCTGCATCGGCAGGCGGACTCTCAACCACTGCACCACGAGGGAAGCCTGGTGTTAGTTCTTTAAATGTTTGGTAAAATGTACCAGTGAAGCCATCAGATCCAGGGCTTTGGGGCTTTTTCTTTGTTGTGAGTTTTTTTATAAGTGATTCCGTCTCCTTACTGTATGGGTCTCTTCTGATTTTCTGTTTCTTGGTGAGTTTTGTGTTTCTAGGAATTTGTACATTTCATCAAGGGCATCCAGTTTGTTGGCATACAGTTGTTAATAACATTTTCTTATAATCCTTTTTAATTCTGTAGAATCAGTAGTGATGTCCTCACTTTCATTTCTGATTCTAGTAATTTATTTCATTTATCCCTGCTCGAATCGTTAATATGTCCTTTCTTCTGCTAGCTTTGGGTTTAGTTTCTTCTTTTTCTAGTTCCTTAAGTTGTAAAGTTAGATTTTTGATTTGAGATCTTTCTTATTTTTTGATGTGGGCATTTATAGCTATAAATGTCCCCCTTAGCACCACTTTCACTGAGTTTCACAAGTTTTGGTATGTTGTGTTCTTTTTTGCTCATCTCTTAAGTATTTTCTAATTTCCCTTGTGATTTCTTCCTTGATCCATGGATTGTTTAAGGAGGTGTTTTTTTTAATTTCCACGAATTTGTGAATTTTCCAGTTTTACTTCTGTTATTGATTTCTAACTCATCCCATTGTGGTTGGAAAAGGTGCTTCGTATGGTGTCTTTTAAAATCTATTGAGACTTAACTTGTGGCCTAACATATGGTCTATCCTAAAAAATGACTTATGTGCACTTGAGAAAAATGTGTACATTGTTGGGTACAGTGTTTTGCATATGTCTGTTAGATCTAGTTGACTTAATGTGTTAACTCCTCTATTTCCTTATTTTCTATCTGGTTATAACAGTTACTATTCATTATTGAGAGTGGAATTTTGAAATCACCAACTGTTACTGTAGAACTTTCTATTCTTCCCTTTAATTCCATCACTTTTGCCTAATATATTTTGATGGTCTGTTACTAGGTAAGTAAATGTTTATAATTGTTATATTTTCTTGCTATGTTGAGACTTTTATTGATATAATGTCCTTCTTTGTCTCTTGTAACCTTTTTTGCTGTAAAGTCTATATTTTCTGATGTTAGTATAGCCACCCTGCTCTTTTTTGGTTATTATTTGTGTGGAATATCTTTTCTCATACTTTCACTTTCAGTCTTTTTGTGTCTTTGGCTGTAAAGTGAATCTGTTGTAGACAGCATATAAATGGATCATGTTTTTTAGTCCATTGTGCTAATATCTGTCTTTTGGCCTAGAGAGTTGAATCCATTTATATTTAAAGTGTTTACTGATAAGGAGAGATTTCTGGCATTTTGCTATTCATTTTCTATAAGCTTTTAGCTTTTTTGTCCCTCCCTTCCTGCATTAATCTCTTCTTTTGTGTTTATTTGATTTTTTTGTAGGAAAGTGTTTAAATTCCTTTCTTATAACCTTTTTTTAAAATGTATTCTAAAGTTATAACACTAATTTGCATTTATACCAGTTTAACTTCAGTAACATACAAAAGTGCTGCTCCTTTACCAGCTGTCCCTGCCCCTCTCAATTGTTGATGTCACAAAATTATATCTGTATACATCATGTGGTCAAAAACATAATCTAATAATTCTTTTAAATGCTTTAAACTTTATGTAGGAAACAAAGGTGGAGTCAAAAGCGTAAGTTACAGTAATACTTTTTAAATTGTCCATGTATTTGCCTTTATTAATATCTTTATCCCTTCATAAGACTTTGAGTTACTGTCTAGTGTCCTTTCATTTTACTTTGTAGGAGTCCCTTGATCATATCTTGCAGGGCAGGTCTAGTGGTCATGAACTCTCTCAGCTTTTGTTTATCTGGGAATTTCTTAATACCTCCTTCACTTTGAAGAACAGTTTTGCTGAATATGGGGTTCTTGGTGGACAGTTTTTTCTTTTAGCACTTTAAATATATCAGCACACTGTCTAGTGGCCTCCAAAGTTTCTCTTGAGAAATCGGCTGTTAATCTTATTGAGGATCCTTGTATGTGATAAGTTGCTTCTCTCTTGCTGCTTTCAAGATTCTCTCTTTGTCTTTAGCTTTCGAAAGTTTGATTTTAACATGTCTCAGTATGGGTGTCTTTGAATGTATCTTACTTGGTGTTTATTGAGCTTCTTGAATGTTCATATGCATCTCTTTTATCAAATTTGGGAAGTTTTCAGCCATTGTTTCTTCAAACATTCTCTTTCTCTCCTTCTATAACTCATGGTCTGTATGTTAGTCTGCTTTGTGGTATCCCACAGACCCCTTAGGCTCTGTTCACTTCTGTTCAATCATTTTTTTCTCCATTTCCTAAGACTGAATAATTTCTATTCTGTATTCAAGTTCGGTGATTCTTTCTTCTGCCCGTTCGAATCTGCCTTTGAATCCCTTTAATGAATTTTCCAGCTATTGTTCTTTCAGCTTCAGAATTTCTTTTTGGTTTCTTTCTACGTTTTCTATTTCTTTGTTTCCATTTTGTTCATACATTGTTTTGACTTTCTCCACATCTCCTTTAGTTCTTTGAGCATCTTTATGACACTTTAAAGTCTTTGCCTAGTAGACCTATTATCAGGTCTTTTTTAGGGACATTTCTGTTGATTTATTTTTTTTCCTTTGAATGGACCATGCTTTCCTATTTCTTTGTACGCCTTGTGATTTTTTGTTATTGAAAACTGGATGTTTGACTCTAATAATGTGGGTAACTCTGGAAATCAGATTCTCCCCCCTTCCCCAAGGTTTGCTTTTATTTGGTTATTGGTTTTTATTATTATTACAATTATTACAGTCTGCCTATGTGCCAAGGACCAGCCTGAAATGTAAACTTAAGCTCTTCTCAGTTCTTTTCTGAGCGTAAACTTTTTCCTGGGTGTGTGTTGTCACTTTCTAATTTTTCCTTTTTATGCAATTGCTTTTGAATGTTCTAGTCTTTAATGTCTAGTTCACGAACGGGGAAGCAGCAAGGAGACCAGCTCCCAGCTCTTCTTTAAAGCCCCTGGAATAAGTGGGGGTGGAGAGGGTACAATAACAATGGCTGCCTGCTTCTTTGTACGCACTTCTGTGATCAGAAGGAGCAGTGATCAGAGCACAAATTAAAGATTTATATCTAAAAGCAACAAGTAGGGCTTCCCTGGTGGTGCAGTGGTTGAGAATCCGCCTGCCAATGCAGGGGGTATGGGTTCAAGCCCTGGTCCAGGAAGATCCCACCTGCCGCAGTGCAACCAAGCCCGTGCGCCACTGCTCTGAGCCTGCACTCCAGTGCCTGCGAGCCACAACTACTGAAGCCCATGCGCCTAGAGCCTGTGCTCTGCAACAAGAGAAGCCACCGCAGTGAGAAGCCTGCACACTGCAATGAAGAGTAGACCCCACTCACAACAACTAGAGAAAGCCTGCGCATGGCAATGAAGACCCAATGCAGCCAATAAATAAATAAAATTTTTAAAAAATACATAAATAAAAGCAACAAGTAATTACTTTTAAAAGCACCCCAATAAAAAATATTGGAGTGAGTAGTTACAAAGTTATAAGAGGTCATTAATACTAAGTTAAGTATAAATGAAAGTGTAAAGTGGGAATCTTTTTACTGAAATCTTGAACCAAATCTACATTTGGGGAAAAAAATACCACCTGAGTTTATTTAATTAGATCAGATTATTATTATTCAAAAGCCTATGAAAATAAGAGTGGTCTCATGAATACAAACATTTGAAATTAGGGGGTTATACATTTTAAGGTTTATATTAGCCTCGGGTTTTGGTTGGTTGTTTTTGTGGGTTTTGTTTTTTCAGTTTGGAGAAGTTGCTGATTCAACACAGATATAGTTGCAAATAGTAGGTTTTTTTAAAGCTCAGTTTACAACATCAGGCTTCAAAGAGTAGTTGTTGGATATCTCAGGAATGCAAGGTTGACTCACTAGCTGAAGAATGAGTCGGTGATGACATGCACTTGTATCAATACTTACTAATGTTAATCATGACCATCTTTTTTTATATTTCCTATGTGTAGTTAGTGATCCATTTCTGGATTGAAGGATAATTATTTACCTCATCATATTAAATATACCATTCCTAAAAACCTCAAACAGGAAGCACAATTTAAAACTAAGTCATTAATTGAAAAGTCAGGAAACACCCAGAATTTACAGATCTATGTATAATAAATATATTTAGACACTGAATTTTTTAGAGTTTGCTTCTCATTGCCCAGCAGACCATTTCTGTGTGATGAGAGTATGTGGGCTTGTTTATTGTACAGTTTTTGATAAGAACGTGTGCACGAGCCAGAAGTCAAAAATCAGTGCAGAGGTACAGTTTTCCTAATCAGGAATGCATTTACCAAAGGTCAGTATTTGCCAAAGGGATGTTTACTTGTTAGTGTTTTTTGCTAAGGGTGTGTGCTATCCTTCAGGAGCTCATTTTAATCATTTTTGTATGGAAAGCTTGGCAAAAATGTATTTGTTCATCATAAAAAAGTGGATTGTACTGCGAAATCAATCCTATTGTGCTCTTACAGTAGCACTTCTCAACCTGGGATTCTTGGCTGACCTTCAGGGGGTTCGTACCAAATTTTGTGTATGCATTTACTAGAAGGTGGATCTAGTAAGCTTTCTAAGATTATCAAAGGAATATATCCCCTGCAAACAACTAGTTAAGGAGGTGATTTTTGCCCTTGTGTAAGTAATCCAAACTGTTGTACTTTTATAGTTTCTGCTCATTTTTTATGATCATTGGTCTTACATATAGTAAAATCATGCTGGATAAATAGTAGCTACAGAGTGAAAGTTATTTTCTCCTTCCAGACTGGTATTCTGTTATCTCTCATAGCTTTCAGTTTACATTTCTCTAGAGATGGCCTTCCTAAACTTTCAAATTTATCATGCAGGCAGATTTCCTATAATCTATCAAACTTACATTAAGATGCAAAGTTCTGGGCAAGAATCTCTCCTAAGAACTAATGAGTATAACTATATATGTTGTATATTTCATTTAATTTTGATTTACATGTTCCTTTTGTTGCAGAAAGTTTTACTTTTGTTTGACTAAGTATAGTTGAGTTTTAGTTAATATATGGATTTACATTATGTGAAAAACTCCTTTGAAAAATTAAACACTTTGCCAAGTACTGTGTCTTAAGGGGAGCTCAACTTGGTTTTCATTGTTATCCCTGTAGGATACAGATGAGTTTATTTTACCAACTGGCGCTAATAAAACCCGGGGCAGATTTGAACTGGCCTTCTTTACCATTGGAGGATGTTGTATGACAGGTTGGTATTTATATATGTTTTTTTAAGTATCCTCAGTCCAAGTAGTCAGAGGTGCTTAAAAGCAAAGGCAATTAAAATATCACCTTCAGGGTTGTTTTTTTGAAAATCATTATTTATATTTTTCTTATTATTAAATAAAAATGAAAAAGAATCAGAAATATAGTTGTTCTTTTAATATATAGCTGATTATTTGAATGAATTGTTACTATGATTTGCCAGGGGCTGCGTTTGGGGCAATGAATGGTCTACGGCTAGGACTGAAGGAAACCCAGAACATGGCCTGGTCCAAACCAAGAAATGTACAGTAAGTCTCATGTAATGACATAGTGATGTTTGAATATTAATCTCTACTTTGTTGGCTTGATGAGCACAACCTTGAGATTACGGTTGTTTAGAGTATTGGTATACTTTTTGGTCAGTTTTTTTTTTTTTCCGGTGTTTTGTTTTGTTTTTCCCTTATTCAGAATAAAAGGAATTTAGGAATTAAGTCCTGGGTCTAAGCTTTTAGAAGGAGTGATTTTTGAGTCAGTGTCCCTCTGTCAGCTGGTGCTATCCTAACCTAACATCTCAGCTACACCTGTTCCATTTTGCAGGCCTATATAACATGCTTTTCAAATTGTTGAATTACTAGTACATTATTTGGATTGTTCAGGGGTGTGCAAAAGCGTAGGACATGATAAGTGAAGAAATAAGAAGCACATAAGAGTCTTTGCTAACTCTGCCGACATTTGACTTGAGCTGCTCATTGACTTCACTCTCCTTTTCTTAAGTGCAAAGGTGCAGAAAATTTAAATGAAATCCCTAGAACTTAGAGGTGGTTCCAAAAGGAGTAAGACAGTGTTCTCTTAGGAAACTGAAGTTTGCAAAGAAGGGAAAGTGCAATTAAGGTCAGAAAGTGTATATAACATGTATGTTCACCCTGATTAAGGAATAAACATGACCAGTTCCTGTTACTGTTCCCTAAATAATATATTGTTTAGTTTTGCATGTTTTTATGCTTCATATGAGTGGAATCACACAGTATGTGTTCTTCAGTGGTTTGTGGTTTTTACTTTAGGACCCTTTAAGCTCCATTTTCCTTATATGTTTCTTAGCCAGCAGATGGCAGCAGTGTGTTAGAATTGGACCTTGGGAAACCTGAAGGCCTGTCAAGTTTTTCATATTCCTACTACTGTATGGATCACTGCCCTTGCTTTACAAGCTCAGATCCTTGAATATTTTTGTATTTATATTCTTTTTTTTTTTTTTTGTATTTATATTCTTAATATTCGTTCTTTACTCCAATTTTTTTTTACTTTTTGTATTGTGGATAATTTTGAATCTATACAAAAGTAGACAAAGTAGTACAGTGAACATCTATGAACTATAACCCAAGCTCAACAGCCATCAGCCAGCACCAGGACCAGTTATGTCCCACCTCCTTCTTCCCTTCCATATTATTTTGAAACAAATCCCCAGCATCATATTACTGAACACCAATTTGAAAGTGGAAGGTCTCTTAGAAAAGATAACCTTTGTTTCTTAAAACCATCATAGTTACTAATTTTGGGGGAGAGTCAAATTGGTTTGCATTTCTGAAGTCAGATTTTTAAAATCTTACATACCATTTTTTAGTATAATCATTCTGATCTTTCAAATAAAGAGACAACATTTTAAAAATGGAAAGGTAATTGGGTTTCAAGCCAGACAAATCTATGTAGTTTCAAAGCCCAGTTTCATTGCTTACTGTTCTGGGATCTTGGGTAAGTTTCCTTACTTTCTGCCTTTAATCTATTGAGAGATGGTTAAAGTGGGAAGTAGGTAAGGGCCCAGTTAAGTGGTGTTGCCTGATCACATTCCAAAGGACTTTGGCAATTTGCAGTGCCACCAGCAATACAGTAATGAAAATTAATAGTTTTAGATGCTTGTTATAAATGAAAAACAATTAAGTGCTAAACTTAATATATTAGTAAATATGTACCATAATTAGATTAGTTAAATGTGTAACATAATATTTGTAATCATTACTAATTTTTTAAATAATCCTTTAAAAGTAATACAGATTTTTGTTATTACTGAGCATTAATTTAAACGAGTGCTTTAATTAAATGAGTTCTTTTACTGTTTGTTGTTGTAATTCTATGATCTCCAGCAGTAGTCAGCTGTCAGGACAGAACCATTCCTGTGACAGTGTTACACTGCTGGGAGAGCAGTGTTCTGTCTTCTTCCTCCAGTTGCCTCCGTCACTGTTCTGGTGACCTCTGGCACTGGATGAGGGCAGCGCTGTGCTTCCTTGAGAGTGTGCTAAGCATTCACTTCGGCTGCTTAGTTCTAGTCTGGGAGCAGACACAGAGTGCACTTTCTTCATGTATTCTAGTTAGATGACTTTTTCCTTTTAGTATTTGTCTTTAAGTTTGCTTTATATTCCATGATATTCCACACTTTGATTCTACTTAACATTCTGAGTATACATACTACCCCACACACATAAGAAACTTAATTATAAGCTAGTTTGTCTGTTATGTCATTTTTTTTTTTAACATAGATCAGTGTCTGTAAACTTTATAAAATACATTCCCGGATATCATTCAAACCTTTTATATATTTAATAGTTTTACACATTTAATAATCAGAATTTACTTGTTGCCCAGAAATGTTGGAGTTTTTAATCTAATCTTCATTTATATTTATATAAAGTAAAAGCTATCCTAATTGAATTCTGAGGAGGTGTTAAGTTTTAAAATTAAGAAAACTTTGTGTATATACATTTAAAATTGCTATTATTATGGTTTTTCTAAATACTAAAGGAATACTGGTTCTAAATACAGATTCTTTCTCTTTCTGCCCTGGTAGGATCTTGAATATGGTGACCAGGCAAGGGGCACTTTGGGCTAATACTCTAGGTTCTCTGGGTAAGTAGATATCTCACTTTTTAATAGATTATTATTACTGCAAAGAAAGAATGTACATGTATTATGAACAGTTTGATCAACTAAAATCCTGGTCCTGGGATGTTAAAAATTATGTTTAAATCCACTCTGGTGAGTAGTATAGATACTACTTAGGAGAAGACCATAAACTGTATAACAAAAGAATCCCAGCTGCTAATACCATTGTGAAGTACATTCATTTCTAAATGCTTTAAGCATTGCATACTCTCCTGTCTCAGCAAGACACCAAGTAAAATCATGTTTTAACTAAATGCAATTAAAATAATTTAGGTTTAAGGCAAATGGTTTTGTTTGTTAGGAGAGGTTCAGCCATCCTGATAAGTTTTCCTAATAGAGCATTCATCATTCTCTTTACCTAATTAGATTTCCCAGACTTAATTGCCAGAATTGTAATAGGGCCTTTGTAGACATTGAAAACATTTGCAGTTCTAAGGAAGGGATAATTTAGTAGTACTTAGGACCAAATGCTTTCATACTGTAATGTTTATGAATGATTGACTCTTTTGATGACTCATGACTTATAATAAGCCTACTTATGGCACTTATGCCCTAATCCAAAGTTTACTTTATTTGAAAGTCTGAAAATCTTTTACTTGTGGCAGATTAAGTAAGATAAAATGTAGGCATATTGTTAAAAAAAATAGGAAAAGCCTCTGTGTAACAGAGTGAGATCCTGGCCTTGTCATAGGCTTTGGAAGCAGTACATTTTCACACTGTAATAGTAAATGTCTGCTTCCATGTGCTGCCCATGACCCCAGTGCCCTTCCACCAAGCACAGTCACCCTCCTTTGTACCTGTGTGCCCAGAGTAATCAGTCGTGCTGGTCTCCCTAGGACTTTCTCAGTTGTAGCACTTCCTGTTCCAGGAAACCCTCAATTCTGGGCAGACTGGGGTGGCCAGTCACCCTGTATGTTTCCCTTGTAATGTGACCAGTCACAATGTTCTGCTCAAGTTTAGTTTCAGCTAAATAAATTGAAACGGGAAGAAGAGCCCTTATAAAAGTATAAAAACATCACAGCAGAGGAGTTGTAAGGCTGAGTTTGGTATAATTTTGAGGGGTCAAATGTGGCTATAATTTTGAGAAAGGGTAAGGAGAAGGGTTAATGCATTCATGGCTAATCAGTCTTTACAGGCATAAGAGAATGGTAGTTTGGGGGAAGATCTTGTTAAAACTAAATAGTGCTAGTGTTAGGGTTTTTACATGTGCAGGAACCAGATCTCACGTTTCTGGAAGTCATATTTTTCTTAGAATAGAAATGCATGTGTTTTGTTTTTGTTTCTAAACCCAAAGTACAGCTGTTACGAATAAAATGGAAGTGAAAATTAAAGATATTCTTTCTGGGACTCCCCAGTAGTACTTTCCATAAATAGCTAATAAATTTCTTCTGAATCTCTCCAAACATTTTCTTTGCATATCCAGAGTCATACACACATGTGCCTGCTTTACATATTAGTGAATAGAGCTCTTCCTGCGTTTTAAGTGAGTACATAGTATTCCATTATGTAGAAAGTCTCTTTCTGGATCAGTCCCCTCTTGAAGGTCATTTTATTTGTTGCTAGGCCTTTTTTATTACAAATAGTGTTCCAGTGATCATTGTTTATATGTCTGTGAATACTTATAATGTCTGTACAATACATTTATCTAAATATAATTGCCACACTGACTTTCAGTTTACCTTTTTATTACTGATCAGTTCCATTTCCCCTATAGCTTTGCTCTATAGTGCATTTGGTGTCATCATTGAAAAAACACGAGGTGCAGAAGATGACCTCAACACAGTAGCAGCTGGAACCATGACAGGCATGTTGTATAAATGTACAGGTAGGTACTACTAGTGAAGCTGTCTCTTAATACAGTTGAAGTATGCTTTTTATATCCATACTGTAGTTTCAAAGGAAACGTTATACTTTTTTTTTGTAGTATAATGTTCTCTGCCATCTTGTGGTTTGGGATTTTGGTTTTTATTTTTTGTAAAATACACATAACATAAAATTGACCATCCGAACCATTTAAGTGTACAGTTCAGTAATGTTAAGTGTGTTTACATTGTTGTGCAGCTAATCTCCAGAACTTTTCTTGATCTTGCAAAACTGAGACCCTGCACCCATTAAACAACAACTGTGCATTTCCCCCTTCTACAGCCCCTGGCAACCACCATTCTGCTTTCTATCTCTTTGAATTTGACTACTTTAGGTACCTCACATAAGTGGAATCATGTAGTATTTTTCTTTTTGTGACTGGCTTATTTCATTTAGCATAATGTCCTCAAGGTTTATCCATGTTGTAGCATATGTTAGAATTTCCTTCCTTTTTTAAGGCTGAATAATACCCCATTGTACGTATGTCCCACGTTTTGTTTATTCATTCATCTGTCAGTGGACACTTGTGTTTCTTCTACTTTGGCTACTGTGAATAATGCTGTTATGAACATGGGTGGACTAAATACCATTCAGTTTTGGAAAAAAAAAAAATCAGAACCCTGAGAGTTGAGTCAGAATTAACTGGATGAAGATCAAATATCAAATTCTCCTCTAAGATGGAAAAGAAATTAACATTCACTGAGTTATGATTACACTCTCAGCAATAATCAGTTAATATAACTTGTTTCCTTTAAAACTTTGTGAAGTGATAATCATCACACCCCAGTTTTATAGATGAGCACGGTATTAAGATGATCTTTCTTAAAAGATCATATAACTAGTGACAGCCCCAGATTTTTCTCACATTTCTGTTTTAAATTGCCTAAACTACATATGTTCTATACTCAAGCCTCTGAAAACCACTTTTATTTGTTTGATTGCTTTATTATGCTTTTAGACACTTGATTGAGTAATTTCGTTTTTATGTAACTCCTCTATCACAAATATCAAGTAGCATTTTGGCCTCATTTTTACTGGAAAGAAATGAGAGAAGTCTCAACAGAATTGTAAAATGCAAAATTTCCTGATATAACTGAGAGTAAGAGGCTTTTTAAATTTTGAAAATGGATCACATTGGGAATTTTCTTCTTAAGAGCTCGCAGTACTTTCTGCGTGTGCTTACGCACATCAGCAGAGCTCCCAGGTAGAGTAAGACAGTAAATGCCTTTTATGTCCATGAAAGTGTTACCTTGGCATAGAAGAACCTTGTTAAAAACCTAAAAATACTTCCACATTGAAAATCTTTGGGATCAGACAAAGGAATTGGAAACCCTAATTGGCACCACAAGGGTGGCACTCAGCCATCAAGAGTTTAGTTGGCCCAAACTATGTTTATTAAAAATCAAATTAAAATTTAAAAAACAGGAGATTTCACACAAAAGTCTAGAAATTTTAGCTTCTTTTGAACAAATGGAAGGCACTAAGCTCACATTATGTGTGGTGGCAGATGGCTGGAGCTGAGGTTGGGGAGCAGCTACCCCAGTGGATGGCACTGAAGCTCCAGCTCATTTCCCACCAATCCCCATTTTCTTGCTCAAGGTAAGCCATTACGGCATTTCCTGTGTTGAGGGCAGTCCTGAGTATAAAAATGTACTGAATTACCATCTCATTTAAGACATATTACATGTATTTTAAAGATAAAAAGGGAAAGGCTGAATACTTGGTATTATCCAGAAAAGGAGAGCCTAGCTTTCTGTGTCCAGAACTTCCTTGCGGGAGTAGCATTTATAACACCACCTGGGACACCTCCAACATCAAATATGGAAGCGTAGGCTCTTGGCTCAGAAGAGAAAGGGCAGAAAAGAATATTCATTAATTCTATGTCTGGTGACAAGTAGATTTCAGTTTCCACCGCAATTGGGGAACGCAGAAGAGGTAAATAATCTGCTGACCCAGAATTCCAACATTGGTTCGTAGTTCCTGGCTGAACAATTTAACTCAGCGCATCAGAATTGCTCTAAAAAAGGCAAATCAGTGTCTTATTGATTTCTGGTTTACACTCTACTTAAGACAGAGCACAGAATTATGAGTTTTGTGTGGCAGGAATATTTGTAAAACTTCTAGATTCAAGGATTTGGAAAAGAGTTTAGACACTCTTTAGTGTAGAATCAGCATAAACCATTGAGGAAAGAAGTTTACATTTAGAGAATGGTTAATTCCTGTTGACCTAAAATCTTTCCAATCCCCAGTTTACTCTTCTAGAACAGGAATTTTTTTCTTTTTTTTTTAAAGGAAGGGGTTTAGAATGAAAGCAATATGATTCAATTTAGGTATGGAAGCTACTTTTGTAGAAAGAAAAACCATGAGGGAAAATACATGAGAAGGTGGGTAGTTGTCAGACCAAAAAGAGGCTAAAGGAATAATTCTGATGGTGTGGTTTTACTTCCGATCTAATGCTTTATTTAATGAACTCTGTAAATATTTTTCAGAGGATGTGAAATGTCATTATTAGGTTTCCTATGCCATGTGGAAATCTAATGACCAGTATTTTACCAGAATGAGAACAGCTGTAGTTTTGCTATTATGTGTAAGTTTAGGAATGTTGAAGAGACCTGATCACTTATCTTCAGGAAACAAGACCTCAGAAACCAAAAAATATGGGTGCCCCTTTCCCCCTCGCAGAAAATTCCTTACCTGTTAATCCTGTGCCTTCCATGAGAAAGTCACCTTATAAAAGCAAGCTAAGTAAAAGAAAATAAACAAATACAGTTCTTCAAATTAAGCAATTATCAGGGTTATTGTTAAAATGTACTACTTCTCAATGAATGCCAGGCCTTCAAAATTAAACTTCATGTGCCACAAACAGCCTCTTGATGACTTCTTTATTTCTGTTACTGGCATCAACATTCTTCCAAAGAGCTAACTGCCATAATGTATAAAACATTTCAACAAATCACTTAAAACCAACAACCCAGTAAAAAGTGGAGTAAGGATATGACAAAGCCCTTCAGGAGGAAAGGCAAATGACCAATAAACAATTGAAGTTTGCCCACAAGCAACCAGGGAAAAGCAAAATAAAACATTAAGGTAATATTTTTCACAACCTGGCTTTTAAAAAGTGATGGTAGGGACTTCCCTGGTGGTGCAGTGGTTAGGACTCCATGCTCCCAACGCAGGGGGCTAGGGTTCGATCCCTGCTCAGGGAACTAGATACCACATGCATGCAGCAACTAAGAGTTCGCATGCCACAACTAAGACCTGGCGCAACCAAATAAAAAAAAAAAAAAATAAAAAGTGATGGTAGACGATGCTTATTGGCAAAGGTAAGCAAGTACTTTGAAGAGCAATTTGGCATTAGTTATTACTATTTTAAATATGTACCTCCTTTGCTTAAGTCATCTAATTTTCAGCAGTTTATCCCACAGCACACAAAGGCATACATGGAAAACTGTATGTACAAAAATAAACCTGGGGGAAACAAAAAAAAAAAAAAAAAAAAAAAAAAGTGATGGTAGACGATGCTTATTGGCAAAGGTAAGCAAGTACTTTGAAGAGCAATTTGGCATTAGTTATTACTATTTTAAATATGTACCTCCTTTGCTTAAGTCATCTAATTTTCAGCAGTTTATCCCACAGCACACAAAGGCATACATGGAAAACTGTATGTACCAAGGTGTTTTAAGACACCCTTCAAGGAAAAGGTGATATCTGACCAAAGATGGATAGATGAGGGAGCGTGAGGTGGATGTCTGGAGGGAGCAATTTAGGTAACAGCAAGAACAAAAGCCCTGAAGTGGGAGTTAAAAGGCAATGGGAGGGCTTCCCTGGTGGTGCAGTGGTTGAAAGTCCCTCTGCCAATGCAGGGGACACGGGTTCGTGCCCCGGTCCGGGAAAATCCCACATGCTGCGGAGCGGTTGGGCCCATGAGCCATGGCCGCTGAGCCTGCGCGTCCGGAGCCTGTGCTCCGCAATGGCAATAGTAGAATCTGGAGTGATAAAAGTGGGAAGGGACCAAATCATATAGATGATAGAACTTCATAGGCCAGTGTAAAGACTTGGCTTACCTGGACTTTAATTCTTACCATCTAAGTACTAGAGCATTTCCATTTACTTACAAGCCTTAAATTGTTTATTGTAACTTCCAGAGAGTTAAACTTTCACCCTTCTCCTGAGTACAGAGTTTACACCAGGAGATGTTAAGTCAGGGTTTCTAAATCCTCTAAAATTTCCATAAGGTTCTCAAAGGGGTCTGGGACACTCCCTACCACCTGCAGAAAAACAGCCACCGAAAGACTAGTCCTAAAAGGACACTGTAACGTGGGGGCTCAAAAACAGCTGGGATATTTTAGTGAGTTTGGTCCTGCATGGAAGTGCTGGCATTGCAAGGAAGGACTGGATGGGGCAGTGGTACGGGAAGCCCAGGAAAGCCCAGAAGTGCAGTTCAAAGTCCCACCTATTGCTTCCACTCTGTTACAAAACCAAGAAAGAAAAAACAAGAAGCAGGAAGCAGGCCTAATCACCTTTGATTTCTGCCTTTCTTTCTCTGTCCCCTCATTCCATCAGTTATGAAGTTTACCACACCCATCACCTGAGTTGAGGCCCTTATCACAAGCCCTGAACTTCTCTAACAGTATTTTCCGTTGACCATTTTGACATTAGACTTCTACCTCCAGTCTCTTACCTACTTACTATTTCTAGCTTAATCTTCCTCAAGGAAGGTTCTAATTCTAATACTCCCTACCCAGGAGCCTGTGATGATGACACACTTCCTTTCTATCTTAATTCAAACTTCTCACCCTAGCCTTCCATTTTCTATTCTTAACCTATCTTCCCAGCCTTTTCTCCCACAGCTTTCTCATGCATGTCGTATGATCAAACAGATAATTTTGAAATCCAGTCCATCCTTAAGGCCCAGCTCAATTGTTAGTACCCCTTTCAAGAAATTTCCCTGATAATCTCCTTTCTCTATGCTGGAGGCAATTTGGTATGCTGAAAAAAACTGGGCTTTGGAGTCAGACTGAGTTTGACTAGCACTGGATCCCTAAATAAATGTGTAAATAGGAGAGTAACTTGTCTGAATTTGAGTTTGTCTATAAAACAGGGGTGACTGTTGCCTTCAGAGAGTTGTAAATGAGATAACATATAAACCTTTCTGCCATAAGCATATTTTGTACAATTCTTATGAGACTTGACACAGTTTTCCTAGTAGGAAGTCAAGAGACAATATCTAGGATTGAAATATCAAGAAATAGCAAGATAAAGATGTTCTTTAGAAACATGCAGGTAAAAAGCGAAGAATTAAAAGTAGTTGCTTTTGGGAACTGGGAATTAGGGTAGGAACGATGAGGACCCCAGCTGTTGTGCATCACTAAAATCTTTTGGTACTGTCTTGACTTCTAAAATTATCTATATGGACTACTTTGATAAAAATAAAAATTAAAGTGAGTAAAGATATATCAACATAATAAAAATTAACTTAGGCATTAGATTGGGAAGGCGAGGAGGGAATTGTTTAATGGGCACAGAGTTTTGGTTTTGTAAGATGAAAAAAGTTCTCTGGAGATGGATGATGGTAGCCCAACGCCAATGTACTTAATGCTACTGAGCTGTACACTTAATAATGGTAAATTTTATGCATATTTTATCACAGTTTTAAAGAATAGTTTTAACAAAAAAATTTAAGTAGTACAAACATTTGTTGAATGGAATTTGTAGCCATCTCTGTGTATGTAAGGCTGTTTGTCTAAAGCAAGGGCCACAGACTCCTGCTGTCTCTTCAGATACCTGTCTCTTCACTGAATGTATATTACATTTTTAAACAGTTAACATTTTTAATGGTTATATAAGTACCTACATAGCCTTTGCACTCTCAAAGCCTAAAATATTTACTTTCTGGTCGTTTCAAGAAAAATGTGCTGACCCTTGTGCTAAAATAATTTTCAGTTCAGTGTGTTAGCTCTGCCAGTGATCAGCTCTATACCCCATAAACCAGGCGTTTAAATATTCTGGGCCTCATTTTCCCAGGTTTAGAAGAGGGTGATATTTGCCCTTTCTGGAAGAGTTGTATCAGTATCCAAAAGATAGAAGATAAAACTGTGACACACAAGTCTCATGTTTGTTCTGCTTTATAGAGATTAACCATTGGCCTCATTTGGTTACTCTGTGTTCAAAGCAAGTTTATTTGCTAATCGACTTCCTGTGTTTAGTTGGGCAAAAGTTGTTTTATTACAGAAAGCCTAAAGCCAAGGCTGTCAAACTTTTAACAGATCAACCAGCTGGAAAACCCTGAAATTAATGGAAAGAATTAAAACTAAAACAGGGTTACTGTGATTATTAGTAAATCAAGCACTTACGTATGTTTGGTGTCTTCTTACTAGAAACAACTTTTTTCTAGTCTTCAGAGAAGTAACATAATTGATTTGAACTAAGTTTGTTTCATTTTGGTCAGAAAGTAGAAGGCTTTCTAGGGGATAAGTTTTTCTTAAAGGATACAGTGTGCCACTTATGTCTCCAAAATCTTAAATCCTTATAGTTCCCAATTTCATTATTACCCCTAGTACCTATATCCAGGGAGGCTTGCTATCTGATAGATGAGTAGAGTGAAGATCCTTCTAAAATGGCCAAGTAGAAACCATGTTCCTAGGACACTCAAAGCAAAAGGCCAACTGAAAGTAACAGTTTGCAGCCAATTCTAAACCAGTGGACAGACTTCAGAGTCCTGTGGACCTGTAATCGGCCAAAGGTCTAGGGGAGTTAGTTTGAAGTTGAATGTATGGTCCCAGGAAATGGTGTCTGCGAAATTATTGTGCTTTCAATTACCTCCCCTATATCATTTTTCTAATTTTGCAACCACACTGAATATAGTTGCAAATTCAACTGTCATGCGTAGTCTGTGTGGCAAGATATAAAGAGATGATGTAGACTTCTAGGAGATATCTCCCATTTACTTTGATTAATTTTTTTGTTTCTGATCCTCCTTCCCACATATTTGACAGCTGTTTACAGATGATGCCTGCAGTTTCTGTTTGGGTCTGTTTAAGAGAGATAATTAGGGCACTTCATAGTTGAAGCTTAAGCAGGTCAGCTATCTTAAGTCTTCAGGCTAGAGAGCCTCCTAGAGGGAGTGGCCCTTTATCATCTGAAGCCATCTGGCAAGACTTTCATTGCAGAAAGGGTTGGTCTGAAGCATTCTAACTCAGCAGTGTCATGAATTTCACGGAATTTACTGGCTTGTAGCTAAAGGGCCTATAATAAGGTATAACCACTGGACCTTTGCCTTCCTAACATGTGACTTGGAACAAATACTCCATAGGTACAATATAG
The DNA here is from genome assembly GCF_003031525.2 of Neophocaena asiaeorientalis asiaeorientalis. NCBI lineage: Eukaryota > Metazoa > Chordata > Mammalia > Artiodactyla > Phocoenidae > Neophocaena > Neophocaena asiaeorientalis. The sequence goes on from NW_020172627.1 coordinate 1,895,835, forward strand.
GCTACACCTGAAGTCTGTGATTCCTACTTATTTGTGAAACTGTAAGAGAACATCAAATATTTCTTAAAAGCTTCTTTGGGTACCCCCATTCCTCTTATTAGACTTGGGGACTATTTTCAGATAACTGACTGAAACATTTTTGTTTCTGCATTTCAAATGAAATATCTATTCCTAATCTTTTTCCACATGAAAAATTCTTTTGTTGTTAAGCAGAAACAGTTCAAAGTCTAATCCTTGAATGTTTTTCAACTAGTATGATGTTAAGTGCCTCATTCTCATTAGTTGAGATTTTCTGACACATCAGGGTAGGAATAAGCAACAGGGGAGTTGGTGCTTCATCAGCATCTAACTCAAAGCTTGATTATAGCCATCACCCACCATTCTGTCTTGAGTCTTCAGTCTTCAGAGTTAGTATTTAGAGGACCTGTGCAGAGTCCAAAGGCTGTTAATACTGTTTTCAAAGAGGGTGTCACTGTTTACATACAGCCTTAAATCAGTTGACAGTGTCAGTTAAGTTCTTATTATTAATTTGGTTGCACCAGGTCTTCATTGCAGCAGGCAGGCTCCTTAGTTACGGCCAGCGGGCTGCTCCTTAGTTATGGCTCACCAGCTTCTTAGTTGCAGTATGCATGTGGGATCTAGTACCTTGACCAGGGATCGAACCCGGGCCCCCTGTATTGGGAGCTTGGAGTCTTAACCACTGTGCTACCAGGGAAGTCCCAAGTTCTGAATTATATGACTAGCAGGGAATTAATTACTGATCTGGCTGTGACTTCAATGATAAGCATAAGATCTTGTCCAGAAGTGTTCTAGGATCAAGTCAGATTGAGAAAAGTCAAGAAATTATGCTGATGATCTTAGATACAAATTGTGAAATTAAAAGTGGAAAAAAACGTTGTGAATATGAAAGTATAGCTTATGTATTAAACAACTGATTTAGGGAATCTCTCTCTCCTGAACTTCAGTCTTGGTTTCTTTTATTACTTTTACAGCTTATTCTCCTGTTTGGGATGGAATCTGCATAAACATGAACAGTGTGTCTCAGCTTTAGGAAACTCTTAGTTAACCCTGTGATGCTAGGACAGTATGCAATACAAGGCTGTTATTTTCTTGTTTTTCTTCTGCAGGTGGTCTTCGAGGTGTGGCACGAGGCGGCCTGGCAGGACTAACCCTTACGGGCCTCTACGCGCTATATAATAACTGGGAGCACATGAGAGGCTCCTTGCTCCAACAGTCTCTCTGAAGATTACTAGCTGGTGAACGGAGGACACTTTAGTAGTCATCCAGATCAATTTATAAGTCAGTCTGGAGTCATTTACTCTTTTACCTGCAACTAGTTTGAAAAAGGAGATTACAGTTTGCTGTGATGAAGATCATGGATGGTTGACCAGGACTGGCACTCCTTCCAGCCATTAATGAGTTGAAGCCAAAACCCTTTGGTGGCTGAGTAATGTGGCTCTCTTCTCCTTTAAAGAAGATCTTGCACCTGTTTTTTCTCCTACCCCCTGAACTGGAAAACCAACCACTTACTCCCAGAATTCAGGTCATGCTTGTCAATGCTGTATCACCACATTTATTCATTTAATAATCCAAGACTGTAATACTGCCCTGTATTCCCAATAAAGGGTAAAAGCAGAACCAAAGTCATAACTCCAACATAAAACATAGTGGGTGTCTCCGAAGTTACTCTTGGCATTTGTCTATGCCCCACTAGGCTAAAACATGTTTTCATGTTTGTGTTGAAATGAAGGGCTACTGGTAGCATTAGCAACTAGGTTAAAATTTTTCTCCAATAGAGTTGACACTACACAACCTCAAGATATTTCAGATTAACCATTATACCATTAGTGTACTGTGCTAGAACAATCTGTGCAACAATCGTGATTCTGTACACGTTAACTCATCTTACTGGGGATAATTCGAAAAAGAGATGATATAGACACAAGCTGTAAGTTTTTAGGAAGCCTTGGGAAAGCAAGCTAAAGAAAATAAGGACAAGTTATTTAATTTCTGAGTTTGTCTTCTCATCTTTGAAATGAAGTTAAGTAAGATTGCACTGCACGATATACATAATGAATACTAAACAACTGGTGGCTATTGTGATTGATTAGAGAAAGTAAAGTAGGGCCTTTCTGAATGCATCTAGTTAGAAGGAATTTGGCAGAAAAGCACTGAACTTCAGCTGAAGTCCTCTAGTTTAAAAAAAAAAGAAAAAGTTTAATATCTTACCTGCAACAGCAGATTAAAAATTAAAAGTAGATATGAAGACTGTGCAAGAAAGACAATGGAAGTTAGTAATAACCTATTTGCTAATTCAAGAATCATAAAATACATTGATAAATTTAAGTGAATATAAAAACACTGTTTTTATGTTCAAGTGTTTCTCAACTACTCCTAACCAAAGGATATCACATTCATATAATTTTGTGACAAGGTGTTTTACAAATCACAGGACAACTATATGGCTGTTATGCTTTTAATGGAGGGAGGCACAAAATCCATCAATGCAAAAGAATGTTTTACACTCATTAGCACAGTGATTGTTAATTTGGGGATACACAATGTGTTAAACCTCAAAAACTACAAGGTTTCCTGCAACCTAAGATAATGGAAAGGCTCCTTAAGTTTTTACCCACCACCTTTAGTTTTAAAGTTCTAAATGGTATTGGAGAACTAAAAAATAATAGGCTCGTTTCAGCTGTGGTTCAAGAATTCTAATGAAGTTGGCAATGACACTGGGAATGTGAAGTTTCCCCAAAAGGGCTTTCTAGATGACCACATCACAAACTTTAAAAGTATTTCCAATAACATATAGGCAAGTTGAGTGGCTTAATAGTGTAAAAGCCTGGAAAGCAGCTAAGATGTCTCATCTTACAGAATTTTAAAACATGGTATAAATACCATTTCTCTCCTACAGAGAAACTTTTTGAAGCATGGACATAACTTTAGGGATGCTAAGGAAACATCAATACTTTTCATAAAGCTTCAATACACACCCCAAGGCACAGTGTTCAAAACGGCCTATTCACTAAAATGTCACTGCATTGTAAGCTATAGGTATGCTATGCTTGCAGTGAGAGGACATTTAATTTATGCCTAGTTAAAAGCACCAGGTGTCCAGTTCAGCTTACATTTACACAGGATGCACCAGTAACATTTAGGATAGTGAATAGTTCAAGTACTACATTTCCAGCATGTCTTGCCTTTTGCTTTTTGATTAGTCAGCACTGGGGCTCTTCTGCCTGTAGTTCAGAATACTTTGAAAGAGGCTAGGATTACCCTGAATATAGTCTTCAAGCAATATGGAGCCCTTCTGAAAGAGCTGTCTAGATACTTCAATAATAACATTTAGAAAAGGGAATAAAGATAAAACTTGAAATAGTTGAGTTTGTTTCAAAAAAAGAAAAATCATGTAGAATCTGGCATGTAAGCTAAAATGTTTTGTAATTAATGTCAAAAATTGCCAAGATTGTTAATACTGTTTTGGTAAGAAAAATCCACTATATTGGCAAGGTTAATTATTTGTGTGAAATAATATTGTATGTTAATTAAACAGAAGAATTCACCGTTAATAGAAGAAAACCCACAAGAAGGGGAAGCATCCAAAGAAGGCAATCAAAAGGTTAAGTAAAAAAAAAAAAGTTTACTAGTTTCAGAATACATCAACACACCTTGATTATAAAACTATTTCATTTTTAAAACTACAGTGCTTTAATGTACTTCTAATAACAACCCAAACTAAGGAGCCGTGGAGGCTTATGAAAAAGACCTACCCACTATGATGCTGTGTTTCTAGTGTAGGGGTGAATTAATACTTCTGTAAGAAGGAACTGAATCACCTCAACATCAACAAACAGCCTTTTTCTTTTACACAGTAACTCATAATTTGATTATTTCTCTTCACTAGTTCAAAATTAGGCAGAAAAGGAACTACATCAGACCCAGAAACGCAATGATTTGGCAAGCCGCAGTTACTCAGCTCATGGATTTGTGCTAATCTGCAGAAAATCTGCTTGACTCCAGTACTCCATTCCTTCACATCTGTAAAGAAAAGCCCATAGATAAAAAGTCACTTCACTGCAGGATAAAAAGCAAGTTTCCCACCCTGAAGCTCTCACTTCTCAATAAGCTACTAGAATCCACACAGGCTCCAAAACTTCTCCCAACAGCTACATCATCTTGAAAGGTCACTTTCAAGTATGTCCTGGTTACTTCGTGGAGCAAGTTCAAGTGAAATACATGAAATGTTTATGATCTTTTTCCCACCTCACCTAATACAGAAACCATTAATAGGAATACAGTTCAGTGGGCAAAGTATGAATTCATATATAAGGCAAAATATCTTTGAGCAGCTAAAACTAATATTTGCACTAGTGGCATGTACCCACCTGTAGAGGAGTTCGATACAACCATTTTTCTTTATCAGCTTTAAGCTGCATACAGGCAAAGAGATCACAAACTGCTGGGAGGCCGTAACGGTCTGGGGGAAAGCTGTGTTCCTCCTGTAGGGGCGAATTAAGTAATACTTCCTGCAAGAAGACAAAAGGTGGATTGCTACATGACAACTGGGAGGCGTGAGACCAACAATTCATCTTCAAATAGTGTAGTGTCCATAAAGAATGATGTAAATGTTGGGCATTCTAATAATGAGCAAAGGGGACAACTCTTTTCTCTACCCCTAATCTTTTCCATAAGTAGCAATAAAATAGGCCAGATGGGGATTTGGGGCCTAGAAAATGCACAGAAATTTCGGTCTGAATAATCATAAATCCTCCATGCTGTTGCTAACATGGCACCAAAATTAATACTTAAGCCATATTTAACAGTTAAGATATTTAAGGATCTGGCCCATTTGCAAGGTTTGGGATTAAGAAAGTAAAAATGTATTAAATATACTTCAAAAGGTGCTATTTTAATGTGTTGTGCTCACCTTGGCCTTTCGAAGTAGCCATTTGTCTTCTCCTGAGGATAACTGGCTAAGATTTCCTGTCTTCTTTCCTGGCAAGACCCAGTCAGCTGTGTTAAAGGGACACCAGGAAGTGGCCAAGTGGCTTGTAAGCTTTGGTATGCCAGCTCTGTCCTCTCTAAGAGGCACTTCCTTGGGACATCCTTCTTTGCATGAGGAGGTAATGAGCCACTCTGACAAGGGACTGTTCCTTATGACTTGGAAGGAATCAGCAATTCTAGAAGAAGCCATTGCCTTTGGTGCCTTAGCTTGTTCTGTTGCCTCTCTTCTGGATGGACAGAGCCACATATTCAGGGAATCTTTATGTTTCTCAGGTACAGGTTTTGGTTCCACAGGCATACCATTTTTATCCTTTCCTTCTTTCTTCAGAAGCCATTTACACAGAGCTTCCTTCTCACAATTTTCATCACACACACACTCTGCAAAGCTTGTACAGGGCTCATTGGCTTTGCAGACCTCCTCTACTTTAAATGGGTCTTGATGATTCTGGACAAGCCAATCCTCAGTAATCATGCTGGGAGTGGACAAGGGTTTCTTGGCCTCCAAGTGGTCATTCAGGCACTTCAGATTGCCCAGGTTCTCAATCTCCACACCTTTGAGCTGGTTACCCTGACAATTGGTACAAGAATCAGGCTTGACAAGCCAATCATTCACACTATAGGACTCCTGGAACACCTGGAACAAGAGCTTAAACTTCTCACTGGTTTCACAGCTGCCATTCCCAGGCTTCTCAAGCTTATGGGATTCCTGGGGAGTCACCAGCCAATCAGAAAGCTCCATCTCATCTTGATCAAGAAGCTCTAGATCTCCAACCTTTTCAATTTCAATGGAGTAAGAACTGGTAGTAGAATGGCTGTTACACTTTTGGTAACTTGGTTTTTCAGAAACTTCTTTTTGCTGACTCTTGTGGAGCCAATTTTCCAAGCCCTTTAGGTTGCCCCAGACTTTACTGAAGAAATTGCAGGCTCTGGCAGAAGTCTACATAAGAAGTACATAATATTAGTTTGCCAGAATATTATGACTGCTTTGGGATTCAATGATAAGACTTCTTATATTTACCACACTGCCCAATGTTTCTAAATTTAAGTATATACATAGTCAAAAGGTATGGGATTTCTCTATTAAGATATTAAAATATATGGTTATATTAAAACTTAATTTTCTGCAGTTTTAAAATAAACAAGGCAAAATAGGAGGAAGCATTTGTAGCGGTTTATAGAAAAGAGACTAGTACTTCTATATAATGTGACTTTATGAATAAAGAAGACAAAAATGAGCCATGGATATGATGAGACAAGTCATCAAAGAAGGCTAATAGACATAGAAAATACTCAACCTCCTTAGTAATCTAAGAAACTCAAAACAAAAGTTTTTACTGTTACTTTGTGTCAAATTCAAAGAAATAAACTTGTAAACGACTACCACTATTAGAGAAGTTTCAGGGAAGCAGGTCTCTTCAATACTCTGGTGGGAATATAAACTGCTATCAACTTCCTGGAAAGCCAAATTGGCAATCTGTAGCAAAAGTCTTAAAGGGACTGCAGAACTATAATCTAGGAATGCCATTTCTAAGAATTTATTCCTAAAGAACGAATCAAGAATGTACGCAAATAATTAGTTCCTGGACATACAGAGGAAATGTATTTATATTCAGAAAAACTGAAGTTTAGAGCCAATCAATGAAATATTATATACTGTGAAGGATTTTATGGAAGAAATTAAATGACAGAGAAATATATTCATGCTCTATTAGTAAAAAAATCTGCTAGCCAAAACAAAAGTTACAGAATGATATTTTTCTTTAGAAGTATATGTATGCATAAACAAAAATGTTACAGTGGTTGTTTCCACATGTGGGATTATGGGCTTGTATTTCTTTACACAGTTTTTTCCTAAGCTTTTTATCTACAGTGTAGAGGTGTCACTATTGTAATAAAAAGTTATTAAAAGATATATATTTCCCAGACTAGAACTAAAAACCAAACAAAGATATACACTATCAGTTAATAACTAGCCCCATCTATTACTTCATCTATCTCAGAAACAATAAAGGCAGCAACACACCTGACTATTCTCCAAGGTCTGCTTTTGGGTGAGCCAGTCCTGCAGATTGGTACTGGGTATGTAAGGAGCTTGGCGACTGCTGGCAGGTTTGCTTCCAAGGAGCCATTCGCTGAGAGGGACAGCTGTGGTGCTGGATGCTGACTTCTGCTAATCACACAATACTTTGCTGCTTAACAAGGCAATGTCAAATGCAGTAGAAAGTTTGCCAGAAAAGCAGGAGACCCAAGTTCTCTAATCTTGGCTTGGTGCTGACCCTGCACAAGTCAAATGACTCCCCTAAGCCTCCATTTTCACAATTACAAAACAAGGAGTATAGTTGATCTCCAGGGTTCTTCTCAACTCAAAACTTCTAGGATCCTATATTCACAATGCCTTTAGAAGTAAATCACCTCTATGGATGATAAAGAGAAGGATCCCTAAGAGAGAACCAACCCAATCAGAGAGCTATTGATAATTCTTATGAACTAACTGATAACAATTACTTTCTTAACACCTCTAAAACCTCTAAATTTCTGACATTCAGTCTCAAGGGAAGCATTTAATTGCATAAACTAATTTATTACCACTGGTGCCTTTTTACAAATAATTCGTAGCCAAAAAAAAAAAGTGATATAATGAAAACCCAAAAGAAATATAAGCCAAGTAATAACTCAGTTACAAGAAACAAAATGACATTTTACCTGCTCTGGCAATGCGATATAGCTTCTTTTCTCCAGGAAGGGCCCAATATTTGATGAACTAGCATGAGCCATCAGGTGCTCAGGAATTTGCTGTAAGATAAAAGCAAATTAATCATGTTTACTAATGTTATGCTTTCATACCAAAAAAGTGAAACTGTAATCCCTAAATTTCAAAAGAATTAAGCAAAGTGTTACATTTCACTAGAATATTCTTTATACTAAATTCACTGACCTATGAAGTAGTTATAAAATCTGAGAGTTCCCTATCTATTGTACTACATAACTATCTTCATGTAAGAAACCTTCACCAGAATTGGTAGTATTACTGCTTTTAACAAGACCCAAATGAGACCATATTTGACTCTAAAGACCATTCAAGCCATAAATTTCATAAGAAAGAAGTCAAACGTATTTAAAGAGATACAAGATGAATTCTAGAGATGATCAATGAGTCACTACCACATTCCAAGCACTACCAGCCTAATGCTCTATAAATTTAATCAGAAAATGAAATTTCTGAAGCTTATCAAATTCTCAAGAAAGCCACTATTCACAGTGAAAATGTGTTATTTTTAAGACCACCTGTGAGGCCACAGACCTAAGAAGCTCACTATGAACCTTCTGAGATGAACACTACTCACAATGGTCTTAAGAGACCCAAACGTGGTGATTGCCTGGCGCAGGGCAGTTATATCGGCTTCAAAGAGTAGGACAGTCGAATCTTCAGGTTTGAGGGTCAAACTGCCCAGTCTGGAGAAAAAAAATAAAACCTGGCTATTTTAAAGAAACATCTATTTCAAATTCATCCTAAATAAAAACCAAATTGTGAGTTATTTGAAATGACTGTACTTTTCTAAGAAACTCAACCAAAGATAGATGACTTAACCATGTACCACCAAGTATGATATTAAATATATAAAGCAGGATGATCTTATCCAAGGAAGAGAGACGTCAAGTTAAATCCAAATCATGCAATGAGTTACAAAGTGACTCTTTTTTAATACATCAAAGTCAAAGAGCCAAAGTCAAAACAAGCAAAAAGGGTCTTTACCTCTCCAGGCACACAGAGACTTGATTGGCTAGATCTTTGTTCTGGGTGCACTCCAGCTGATGAATAAGACAATTGAACTGACCCAGCAACTATAAAAAAAATGAAACCATCTAGCCACAATGATACTAAAAGCACCAAGTGTATCCAAGTTAACAAATAGCAAATAGCACTTGAGATTAAATTTTTATCTCATCTATATTAGTGCTGCATTACAGGAAAAAGTCTCTGGAAACCAGAAACCACATTCAAACCAATCATGGCCTTGCAGTCATCTTACCCAGTACAGCTGTTGGGCCTGCTGCTGTAGCGTCTCCTCTTTAAGCTGATAGATCAGATCTACCTGTTCATACAGCCACACCTCACGGCTTCGAAGGCATTCCAGGTGACGACTTATGCAGCTGTGAATCTGGGCTTTGACCTAGAAAACATATATGTTAGCTTCACTAGTGCTGTAAGCTCAAAGAATGGTGCTTCCCACAGAATGGTGAGGTCCCTAAACTTCTGGGGGTCACAAATCCTTTTGATTATCCAATGACATTTATGCAGTGTCTCCCCAGAAAAATGCATACATTCAAAATTTTGCCTATAATTTCAGCGTTGAGTCCTGAATCCCATCCATGAAACCACCAAAGCCCCATGGACCCAGTTTAAGAATCCCAGCCATAAATGCATATCTAAGCTCCAAAATCCTCCTTCAATACTCCTTCTTCTAAGAGGATCAGGTTTATTTTGGGTGTCCTAAAGGAGTCAAGAGAAAATACAAGGATATGTCATGCGATACTGATGCCCCTAAGTTTTCCACATAATTTGAAAACCTATAGTTTTACAAATTCATCAGTGGAAGAAGACAAGAATATTAACTTAATAACTAGCCCTTACCTCTTTTCTCACCCTACAAATGAGCAACACATTTACAGTAGGCCAATTTAGTAAAGAGATGTGTCACTACATGTCAACAGCCAGAAGACCATCAGGGTAGACAGTTTATGTAAAATTATAAACTAAATGTCTCTGGAAGCATAAAGAATGATTCAAAAGAGGGATAAATATAAAAATTCTAAGGAAGAAAATCATAACAGCTATAAATTATCCAGGAGAATCCATATAAGAAACTATATATATTTTGTGTTTTTTTTTGCGGTATGCGGGCCTCTCACTGTTGTGGCCTCTCCCGCTGCGGAGCACAGGCTCCGGAGGACGCGCAGGCTCAGTGGCCATGGCTCATGGGCCCAGCCGCTCCGCGGCTTGTGGGATCTTCCTAGACCGGGGCACAAACCCGTGTCCCCTGCATCGGCAGGCGGACTCTCAACCACTGCGCCACCAGGGAAGCCCCAAGAAACTATATTTTAAAACACCTTTTTCTGGATAGTAAAGTGGTATTTCAAAGTCATGTAACACTTGGTCTACCCACTCACCAGCAGAACGTTATTAGGCCAAAAGAAGGAACAGATTTCGTTCTGGCTAGCTCTAACAATTAAGTCGTTTATAGAACCATGCCACCACCAAAACCATGCCAATACCAAATTAACAGATGGTAGGGGACATGCTGAAGTGCCATCCTTTATGCATTAAGAACACAACTGACCAGTTCAATGAGCTGAGCTCATTCACTTTGTTGCTTTTTAGCGGATGGCAGTGCTTGGCACAGGGACCACACACAGAAGCAATCAAAAATGCATGCTGGAGCTTCCCTGGTGGCACAGTGGTTGAGAGCCCACCTGCCGATGCAGGGGACATGGGTTCGTGCCCCAGTCCAGGAGGAACCCACATGCCGCGGAGCGGCTGGGCCTGTGAGCCATGGCCGCTGAGCCTGCGCGTCCAGAGCCTGTGCTCCGCAACGGGAGAGGCCACAACAGTGAGAGCCCCGCGTACCGCAAAAAAAAAAAAAAAAATGCACGCTGGACTGAATTATCTAAGGTGGTGCAGGAGTTTCCAAACTCTTCTAACATCTGCTTTATTTTCCCTTTGGAATCAAAGGCACCAACATTTCAGGCAGACCATGCAAGGCATGGGGTAAAACTTTTGGGTTTGGAGAAGCCAATCCCTTCGCCATGCTCTAACCAGCCCTGTAATAAGAGTTCAGACAAGGAAAGAGAAAAGCACACGTCACACCTCTCGCAAGTTATCTTTAATTTGCTGTTCAGCCCGGAGAACTCCACCAATAGCAAGCTCCAAGTCCCTCCGTGCATCACAACACCTCAAATGGGGTTCTTTATTACTGGAGCAGCCACTCTGGTCCTGTGAGGTACTCATTCTGCTCCCTGTTCCTTTAAAAGAAAAAAAGAACAATCCAAATTGCACCATAATTACAACCAAAAACCACCCTGCGATCATCCCCCAAGTGATTATTCCAACCGGCTCCCAGTTACTAACTACTTAGATTACTTCCAACATAGGACTTGGTACATAGTATACCCTTAATAAATATTACCTCCTCTTCCCCGCCCACCATTACTGTGTTCCTGCCCAAAAATCCTATGCATCTACTTTAGTTACACTTTACATGGGAACAGATATTTCTGAAAAAAATACACTAAATTGCCTGAATTGATAGGGCATATAGCCTCCAAAAAGTTAAAAGAACACTAGATTATTTCTATTTACATACCTGAAGTCATAGGGGGCATGTGTTCTCGTTTTACAGATTTAGAGCTGAAGACTAAAAGGTCTAGAAGGACCCAAAATTACTTTGGAAAGAAGGTGCAAGCCAATAACCTAATACAGAGAGTTTAGAACACTGTTTAGATCTGACATTAACCTAAATTTATTGGGAGGATTAAATTTTTTATTCCCCCCTCCTTTTTTATTTAGGAAGAACTCAGGGATGCCTTCATAGCTAGGAAACTCTCAGGAATGTAAATCTGACAAAATAATTTCATGGGATTCTGCTATAAGGGAGGTACTTAGAGAAACTGGTGTGGGAAACCACAGAGAGTTTTCTAAATAGGAGAGAAGAAACAGAAGTGGAAAAATACCATATAACCCAAGATATAATGCTATGAGACTGGGACAGAAGACTGTCAGAAAAGCAATGAAGCAAAGCTTGACAAAAACTGCTGGAAGAACAGTCTGATGTGTATCCTGGATAGATCTAGAATCAGAGATGGTTTCTAAATACTTACAAAAAGAAAGCAGTGATCACAGTCGCCCAGCATGGATTCACTAAGCCCTGTGACACCAAAATTAGTTCCTTCTTGGGTAGTTTTACTAAACTGGCCAGTCAACGTAATCCTTTAGACACGATATATTTGGACAATAGTAAGACTTGTGACAAGGTTGTATACCATCTCTGTGGACAAAGTGAACATGGGCAAAACAGGCCAACTAAATTGAATCATAAAATTATTTTTTACAAAGTACTCAAAGGATAATGAATTGAAACCAGTCTGTTAAGTATTTAGAGGTATGCCCCTGTTTTCCCCAATTACTCAACTGTTTTCCCTAATTGCCTGGATGAAAACATAGAAGGCAGACATTAAAGTTGGAGACAACACGGGGCTGTGACAAAAATAGATTCCAAACAACCTCTACATAGCTGTTAAATCTTATAAAACAAAAATGTAGATTTTTTTTTTTACTTGAATGGGGGAGGGCAAAGTGGAAGAGAATAAATGTAAAAGGATGGAGGTTTTTAATTGAAAGCAAGCTCTATATGAGTTAGCAGTGTGCTGGATCTCAGAGGGAAATTACTTACATGCTATTTGACTACGTTTACCAGAAGTATAGCATTTGCCACTAATCAGTTCCATGTTTATTAGACTAATTTTGAAATTTCTTTCTGAATAGCAAACTTCAGAAAGAGGTATTTAGAAGAAAAAAAAAAGGGGCCTCAAAACCATGAAAACTTTCTCCAGGAAGGGAGGCTGTTTAGATAAGAGGAGTCTCTGGGAGGACAAATTTACTTTCTGGAATACTTGGAGACCTGTCAAATAGAATTAGACCTGTTCAGAATGACCCAAAGGAGTAGAGGAGGATTAATAGAAGATATCTGAGGTAACATATAAAAGAACTTCCTAACAGTCCTGAAGGAAACGACCTTCTCAGAGAAGCAAGCCAGCTTTCGGCTGAACAGCAGTCTACACAGTGCAAATGGCTGACTGCTCATCTGAGACACAGGGAACTCTGGCCTACACTGCATCTTTAAGCTGAGGTTTAGGGCCAGGTGGCTAGCTAGAAGCTGAAACGGGCCAAACACTGTGATTCCCCACCCTCAGAAATAAGACAGCGGGAGGAAAAAGCCCAGTAGGCTTTCTTTTGACCATCTCAGCAGAAAATTCACATTCAGGAACTAGAGTTTCTGAAAGATTCAGGAAATTTTCTAACTTCCCCCTGCTATTTTGTTGCCACAGTCTGTTTCCCCAAAATGATCTCTAAAATGGAAGGGATTCATTAACTGGATTTGACAGGAATCCCCTTGGAGATTTTTTTTCCAACCCTTGAAACACCAGCTGCAGCTACTTTGCTACCTTCTTTCTCACACTGTAAGCTGCCCTGTTTTAAGCACACCATTAGTGTGCACTTAGTGCACACTGTAGGAACTTTGAACAATACCTGCATAACGAGTGAAATGCTCATATTCAGAAAGTGGAATGTCACCTCATTACCACAAGTTGCTTCACTTTTCACTTAAGTTACTTCACTTTTCACTTAAGTTACTTATATGCAAAGCATGTTTAGGTGTCTTTCAAATGTATAACCAACTTTCACCTGTGCCAAATTTCCCATTCTTAGGTCCTCACCATGTGTGTGCAATGCCACAATGCCTGGCACAGTGTAAAATTTAAACAGTAACATTAAGTCAAAATGTTGCTTCACAATGTCAAATACCCCAGAACTCTAGATCACATGGGAGACAAATTCAGTGCTGACTTAGAGAAGTCTTCTCAAGTCCATCACAAATACTATACAACTGCCTAACAAGAGCAGAATATGGCAAAAGTACACAAATTGGATTTTCCCCTTATCAGTTATGGATAGAAAATAGGATGAGATTTAAAAGTTACAAAACTGATTTTCCCCACATATTTATCCCTTGTTTTCAAATTAAAATGAGTGTTAAAACAGTAACCTGTCAAAACAGTAACCTTGTTAGAGTAGGGGTCTTTAAAGCCATTAAGAAAACCTGTTTCATTCCTTTACGACCAGCCCCAGGGATGTCTGTCCCTTCGCTGCCCTTGGCTCTGACCCTCCTCCTCCCTGTGGAGCAGTCAAGGGGCAGTCAGCTTCCATAGCTGAAATCCCAAGAAAGAAGCTGTGCAAAGGTTTGCCTTCTTGTACTGCAGTGAGGAGAGAGCCCTCAGAGCTGAAATCAAGAACTCCACCACATGGGTGAAGTCAAAACACAATAAGGTGAAGCCTGAGCTAGCTTTATGAAATGTCACATCCAAAGAGACATTTATGAGTTATCTAGCTCATACGGTCAATTTCAAAAAAAAAAAAAAAAAAAAATTCACCATTCCTTTCAGGTTAGAGAGCCAATGTAGCAAGCATGATGTTTAAGAGATTACTCTGAGGCCTGACAAACCAGAATTCCAGCTCCATCTGCAACCTTCAGACCCATGAGTGAGTTACTTAACTTCTCTGGACCTCAGTTTCCTCTAGAAAAATGTGGACAATGACAGTAGCTACGAAGTGCTGCAATGAAGTTACAAGTGAGACAGTACCTGCCTTTAGGCACTTAACCCAGGCCCTGCACACTGCACTTTTTAACGCTTTGGTTGTTTTTGGTTAGCTGAATTATGGGGACCTTAAGAATCTCCACCTATGGACTATATAGAAAGCAGCACTGAAGCTAGAAAAGGCTTTGAAGTGAGGAGGCCCTGACTTAGAATCATTTAGCCATTAATCAATGCTATGACCTTGGACCATGTGCCCTTTTTGAACCTAATGTCTTAATTAAATAAGTGAGGATAACACTACTTACCTCATAGACTTAGGGGTGAGGATGTGGTACCTGTTTAATAAATATAGCTCCCCATATACTCTCTCACTATAAAACCCAGCAAAAGGAAAGTTGTTTTTATGGCAAAAGCTCAGTAGTCTAAACTCTCTAATATATACCAGTGTACACACACTTTTGCCTGTTTTCTTACCTGTAAAAAGATTAGACCAAATCAGCTCTAATTCTAAAATTCAGATCAATGAAAGACTACTAAAAATGTCTTCTTTTCACCTTTATAATACAAACTACTGCCCTACCACCTTCAACAGAGGATTGCCTTAAATGTGTATTTTTTTTTTTTTTTTTGAGACAAGTTAAAAGTTTAAGTGCTTTCTAAAACTTCCCTGCCTCTAGGGTTCCTGTTCTAGGTTTTGGAGGAGGAGAGAGATAGAGGGGGAAACACACACATCCCTCAAACAAATGAATAAGGCTCCAGGAAAACCTGGAGCTTTCCTCAAAGAAGAGTTCCACAAACTATATATGCCATACTTGCACAATGCTTTGCACAAATCTAGTTATGAAATCCAAAGATCATGGAACCAGAACTGAGCAACTAAACCACAAATGAAGCTAAGTCCTTATCATATGGTTTAACCATAAAACTTCCAAAGAAACATAACCCTCTTGTGACTGACACAAACCACAATTTAAAGTTGGAAAACCTTAGCCATCTCTTTAGTAGACTACTCTCATTAAACAGGTGAAGCCACAAAGCCCCAGAGAATTTAAATGACCCATCCACAGCCATTACACGCAGATTTGGGTTTAGAACTAGCATTCCTAGGGTCTAGTTCTGGATTCTCTCCTTCTGACCAGCTTGTTCTTCCTTTAGTGTATTATCACCCATAAATTCTTTTTATTTGCCAACACTAAAGATTAAAATTAACATTCCAATGGGTTACTAATGGAACACCTTCCATTAAGAATCTCAGTCCAGGGCTTCCCTGGTGGCGCAGTGGTTGAGAATCCCCCTGCCGATGCAGGGGACACGGGTTCGTGCCCCAGTCCGGGAAGATCCCACATGCCACGGAGCAGCTGGGCCCGTGAGCCATGGCCACTGAGCCTGCACGTCCGGAGCCTGTGCACCACAACGGGAGAGGCCGCAACAGTGAGAGGCCCGTGCACCGCAAAAAAAAAAAAAAAAAGAATCTCAGCCCATTCTCATAGTCCTCAATAAATTATAACAATTTTTCAGAACCGTCTTCCTTAGATAATGCTAACAAAAATAAACAGCACATCATGATAGACTCAGAATAATCAAAACATTCCGCATTCCATTCCTCTGTCTGAATGCTTATTCATTTCTAACTGCACCTTCCAGGTCTCACTGCTTGTCCCCCCTTCCCAAATGGCCCTCCTCTCCAAAAAAGGTGTCCACTTTTCACTTATTTTCCTAGCATCTAAATCACTGCGAAAAGACCAAGCCCTTAAAAAACAGACCCATAAGACACTTACTATGTTCTATGAATTACTAAATTCGAAACACTAACTGCCCATTTGGTCATCTTTGATAAGACAATATATATCAGAACATCTGTACAAATTTTCAGGAAAAAAATTATAGTAATAGTCCGCATGCAATTTTACCTTGAGACATTTCTTAACATGTTCTTTCTTCTTACTGTCAGTTTTAAAAAACAAAAGGTTTTTTTATGACACAATTCATTAACTCAAAGGTTATCTATACGTATCTTATCCTAACCCTTTAATTCTTTAATAATTTCTGAAATTCAAGATCTGATTCTTCGTAATTTTTAAAAAAACCATGTAAATAAAGATTAATTCCTGAAGAAACAAACAAAATAAGGTAATAAATTCACGATAGTACATTTTAAGATCGTTTAACACTTCAGACCTCACTGCGCTCAGATCTACCTTTATACAAGTAACTATGAGCAATCAATTCCAGCACTTCAACTTTCCGAAGCAGTAACTGAAAACTGACCACAATATTGGTCATTACCATCTAATGCCAATTAAAGCGTTTCTAGTTCAAAAGCAACATTGACTCATGCGTCTTTCCAGGTTTCCCAACACTTTCTAGGAGCACTGTCGCCCTAAGCCTGGGTCCCGTCCTCCCTGGAAGCCGCAGCCGCGCGTTCACTCTCCGCTTAAGAGCCGGCACGAGTACTGCTCAGTACGCATGCGCACAACCCCGGCCGTAGGGCCCGTTCCCAGCCCGGCAAGGGGAGCCCACCCCGAGGGCTCCCGCTGCGGCCCTGCACTGCCAAACGTACCTCCTTGCAGGCCAGGTCTCCGCCGTGTGAGCTGCCCCGCAAGCAGAACGCTGCTTTATCCGCGACCAGGGTGACAAAGTTTCCTTGAACCCTCAGGTCGCGCCCCACCCGCGCGCCTGGCAGCGCCCCACGGGCGGGCGGGAGCGCGCACGTCGGCGCCGGGGTGTGGCCAGAGGCTCCGCCCACTCGGGCGGCTCGCGAGACCCTACAGCTGCCCGAGGATCCCCCGCAGCCTGCCGCAAGGCTCCGGCGTGGCTGCAAGCCGCTTGGGCTCCCGGCTGGACGCCACCATCCCCGCCCGACCGCTCAGGGCGAAAGCCAGCTCGCAGAGCCCCGAGGGATGCCAGGGGCTCCTCTCCAGCCTCTCCTCGGCCCACCTGCTCCAGCGCTTAGCCTGTGTCCACCCCGATGCGCGCCCCAAATCGTCAAGACGTCTTTGATTTAAGGATTTTGCTGCTAATCACTACAAAGAAATAACAAACGTGGGCCAGTCAGAAGGCTTCCGGAGTTATTACTGGAATGTTCCTGGCCAGTAGCTCCTGACTCCCTGAGATTACCACTGTCAGCCTAACAGGTTCAAGGCCCGGCTTTTGTTTCAGGCTCTGACGTCTCACTTCTGTGACATACCTCTACCTAAACCCCAGCGTCCCTCTGTCTCTCTCAAACACACTCCCACACGGCCTCAATCCAGTGCTGCATGTAACACTCATGGATGCTTCTCATTCAACAAGCTGACTGAGCACCAACCAGATTCCAAGCTCTATTCTAGGTGCTGGGAATACAATAGTGAAATGAAAGCTCCACCAGGAGAGACAGTAATACAGAGTAGTTAAGAGGATGAACTCTGGAGCTAGACCGTTTCCACACAAAACCTGGCTCTGCCACTTAGATGCGGTGTAACCTTAGGCAAGTCACTTAACCAATCTGTGCCTCAGTTTCCCCATCTGTAAAATGAGGACAATAATAATGGGCCCAACTCAATGAGAATTATATGAATATACAAAAAAATGTTTAAGACAGTATCTTACACATAGTAAGTACTTCCTGTCTGATGATTATCACGCTCATGGTACTCTACTTTGATGCCCTTTTCTCGGAAAATAATCCTCCAAGTCTGCATATCCCATCAGGCCAAAGACAGAATTCTATACAGCCTGGTCACTCCCTTCAATTTTTTTAATGTAAAATACTCTCATCTATGCATATGAAGCTATTTTCATAAACAGAGTAAAGCAAAACCACTTGACAAAAAGCAAAGGCCAGTGGACACTGAAGACTATCACCCTCAATTAAGCATCCCTCAGATTTCAGGTGAACAGAGTTTATGGAAGTGCCTGCTTTATCTGTGTTGCACAGTTTCTGGGATCCCACTTCAGACATTCACTACCAAAAATAATGAGAAAGCAACTTATCTCTGAATTCAAAATTTCTTCATTGAAGAACATATTTTGTGACGATACAAAAAAGATACAGACCTCTGAATGATGTTAAGTTAAAATTTGATAGCCCTTTGCATTTATACTTTAAGTCAATGGCTAGAAAAAAGGAATTCTCAGTCTGTAAAAATGACTGTCAAGAACTTTCACCTCGGGCTTCCCTGGTGGCGCAGTGGTTGAGAGTCCGCCTGCCGATGCAGGGACACCTCTCTTTTATATGCCACTACAAAATAGTTACAATGTAAATAAATACAGTAGGAACTTTGTGGACCATCACCTACCTAACCAGTGGTCTCTATGCCCTCTCTAAAGGATCCGGGCCAATGCCTCAGCACACTAAATGCTGCAGCTCTTCTTCACTTGAACTTACACAGTTACTGAGAGTCAGTGTTATTCTGTTTATGACAGCTTTAGTTGTTACTATAATGATGTGATTTACTAAAGAGTATATAAATATAAAAACACTGGGGAGAGAAAAAAACCATAAACATCTACAAGAATTCTGCATTCAGATTTTGCAGGCACCTCTTTACTCCCTTAAGCTTTGTTATTTGCCCTGGCATATTTATGAAATGTTTAAGTTCTAAAGGGGAAAAAGTCATAAGGCATTTTACCTCTCTTATGTTTCAAGATTTCTACAGTGTCTCACAACAAGAGAATCATCTGTTTCCCGGTAGATTAGTAGATCATCTCATCTAAAGAGAGCATAAACTATAACTCTCCAATGGTTCCCCCCTGCCTACAGGATAAAGTCCAAATTTCTTTAATAAATAAAGTTCTCTGTCTTCTGGCTTCAGCCTGACTCTCCTGCTGTCTCCCCAGAGCAGCGCCCACACCGTGATCTTCCAGACAGCAGTTCCATGCATAGACCAGACTGGTTTGCCTTGTACAGCTTGGCTCTCCCAGCTCTCTCTGCCAGCAAAGCCAGTTCCTCCCCTTCTCCCCACCTGTCTGCTTTTCTGACTATGCTTAAGTCACCAACACTATTAAGCCTTTCCTGACCAAGCATCCCATTCCTCAGTAGTTTTGACCTAGTGAGTTAACTGCTGCCTCCTCTGGGCTCACTGTAATCTGTATAAGTTTCCAGCATGACACCTATAACACATGTTATCCTTAATGTTACATGTCTGCCTCCTTAGCCTGAGAGGTCCCCAAGAGAAGGGACCACATATTATTTGGCTTTGTACACCCTAGTGCTGAACAGACTGCCTGCTTTCGGTATCATGGCATTACCAACCCCCATTTATTGAACTGAAATAAAGAGAATGGTGTCCCTGGAGTTGTGCAGTGCTGTAGCCCTCAACTCAACAGAGGCTTAATACATGTTTGATAAATGGAATAAATGTTAAATGAATGCTCAATTTCAGACCAGCCACAATAACTATGGTAGAATTCTGCTTCAAACATAAGTAATCAACTTGATGTCCCACTAAGGCCTGCATTAATTCAGGAGGGTTTTTCAGAGGTGTAAATGCTTCTACCATAACTATTACTTTTTGTTCTCTTTCAAACAAGACAAAACAACCAAGGATATTGCTATTGAAACTATGATTCCAGGATAGGCACTGATATAATGTGTCTTTCCTGATGCCAAGCCCATCAAATTCCAGCTATACAGATTCACAAGCACCAGCTGATTTGTGAGTTAAAGAGGAAACATTAACTGTATTTACAGTCAACTCTGGATTTTTTTCTCTGATTTTGCAGTACCACAGAAATTCCAGCTGACATCACAGAAGTTTGGTAAGCTTTCAGAAGTAGGGCTGTGCCCTATCTTCAACTTGAAACTTCCTGCCATAATATAGCCAAGGTTAGGAAACCATGTTATTTATCTACCATCACAGTAATAATATCATTTTATCCCTAATTTTATATGGTAAAAACCTTGCAGTTTTCCCCACAGAAGCAAGCAAGTTATAAAATATTTTCCCTCCTCTAAAGCCCGGGGGACTAGAAAATATGCCAAAATAAAACTCAAAATATACCTGAGATCATGTTCTTATGAAATCTGTAATTGTCCAAGTATTAAAAGCCTAACTTCTTGTCTATGAGCAACTGACAAGCAAAAACCTTCTAACCTATGTTGCCAGTTACTCACTCCTTCACTGAACCAAATTGTTACATTTGTAAAGGACTCAAGGCAATGCTAGATAAGAGGAATATTTAGCACCCAAACATACTCCTTACCTCAAAAAGAACATCTTGATTCCACTGCATAATTGAGCCAAGCAAAATCAGGGATGACTAGTTGGGATAAGAATGGCTAAGAGAGTTGGAATGAGCATTCATGTCAGTAGTAAAAAAAAAAAAAAAGCACCCTCAAGATAACTTTTTGTTCACTTGCCAGTGAATCTATTTAATTCAGAGTAAGGATGACTTGCTAGGATTTGAGGTATGGTAGGCTAGGTGGGAAGTTTACAAATTATGACTGTAATATTATGATTTAACAAGCAAAGAAGACAAGCTGAGAAAGACTATATGGCAGCTCCTCTGACAAGCATAGATAGAAACACTATTAAAACAATTCACCAGAGCAAAAGTGGTCAACTTGGCCTCCTTATCAGCCTAGGCCACCTGCATTGTTTACATCTTGTATGTCGCAACAATGTATTTAGACATACCTGTATAGGAAACAGAGCCAAAGTGAAAACCCGGAGCAAAATTTTAAGAGGGCCAAAAAGCATCAGAAAGAATAATAAAACTGCCATGGAAATCTATAGTTCCTTCACGAAACTGAACTTAATCCAGTATATACATATTGGTTGGTCCCTTATCATAGTCACTCTGGACTTGCAACCTAACTAGTAAGTATACAGAGACACTGAATTTACTGATTTCAGTAACACTCAGAAGGTGCTCTCTGATCCAGCAGCACATTGCACTGTGTATCTTGCATAGTGAACGATCTTCATTCTCTGAGGCTGGAGCTGCTCCTCCAGCATGCCTCAGGGCCCTTGCATTTATACTCCAGATATCGTGCCCACTCCTCTTCCTTAGTGTCATCTTCCTCACTACCCTATGTAAAATAAGTCTTCCTTCCACACACTCCCCCTTAATATATTTTATTTTTAAATTATCTCCACAGTATTTATCAGTATCTGACATGTAGAAACCATTTATTTTCTGATCTCACTTCAGAAAACACACTAGAAGAAATACATTCCACACAGGCAGGGACTTTGTCTTTTTGTTCACTGTTATACAGTAGATGTTCAATAAATATTCATTGGAAGAATGGATCCAGGGACTTCCCTGGTGGTGCAGTGGTTAAGAATCCGCCTGCCAATGCAGGGGACATGGGTTCGAGCCCTGGTCTGGGAAGATCCCACATGCCGCGGAGCAACTAAGCCTGTGCACCACAACTACTGAGCCTGTGCTCTAGAGCCCGTGAGCCACAACTACTGAGCCCCGTGCCACAACAACT
Source organism: Neophocaena asiaeorientalis asiaeorientalis (assembly GCF_003031525.2). Classification (NCBI taxonomy): domain Eukaryota; kingdom Metazoa; phylum Chordata; class Mammalia; order Artiodactyla; family Phocoenidae; genus Neophocaena; species Neophocaena asiaeorientalis. Next base: position 1,917,634 of record NW_020172627.1, read on the forward strand.
GAAGCCCAAGCACCTAGAGCCTGTGCTCCACAACAAGAGAAGCCACTGCAATGAGAAGCATGGGCACAGCAACAGAAGAGTAGCCCCAGCTCGCCACAACTAGAGAAGGCCTACGTACAGCAACAAAAGACCCAACGTAGCCAAAAATAAATAAATAAATTTATATAAAAAAAAAAAGAATGGCTTCGGTAAGTATTTAATATATCTAACTGCCAAGACTTTTACTTTTACACATTATCTCATTTAGTCCTCACAAAACTTTAAGGTACGTATGCACTATCAACACAATTTATTTATTTTAACATCTTTATTGGAGTATAATTGCTTTACAATGTTGTGTTAATTTCTGCTGTATAACAAAGTGAATCAGCTATCTGTATACATATATCCCCATATCCCCTCCCTCTTGCGCCTCCCTCCCACCCTCCCTATCCCACCCCTCTAGGTGGTCACAAAGCACCGAGCTGATCTCCCTGTGCTATGCAGCTGCTTCCCACTAGCTATCTATTTTTACATTTGGTAGTGTATATATGTCAATGCGACTCTCTCACTTCATCCCAGCTTACCCTTCCCCCTCTCCGTGTCCTCAAGTCCATACCCTATGTTTGCATCTCTATTCCCGTCTTCTTGCCCCTAGGTTCATCAGAACTTTTTTTTTTTTAGATTCCATATATATGTGTTAGCATACTGTATTCTTCTCTTTCTGACTTACTCACTCTGTATGACAGACTCTAGGTTCATCCAACTCATTACAAATAACTCAATACCGTTTCTTTTTATGGTTGAGTAATATTCCATTGTATATATGTGCCACATCTTCTTTATCCATTCATCTGTCAATGGACACTTAGGTTGCTCCCATGTCCTGGCTATTGTAAACAGTGCTGCAATGAACATTGTGGTACATGTCTCTTTTTGAACTACGGTTTTCTCACGGTATATGTCCACTAGTGGGATTGCTGGGTCATATGGTAGCTCTATTTTTAGTTTTTTAAGGAATCTCCATACTGTTCTCCATAGTGGCTGTATCAATTTACATTCCCAATAGTGAAAGAGGGTTCCCTTTCCTCCACACCCTCTCCAGCATTTATTGTTTGTATATTTCTTGATGATGGCCATTCTGACTGGTGGGAGGTAATACCTCATTGTGGTTTTGACTTGCATTTCTCTAATGATTAGTGATGTATCAACACAATTTTAAAAACAGAGAAACTAAGGCTTGACAAGGTTAGATATATTACCTACAGTCACAGGATTCCAAGTAAAAGAACCAAGATTTAATGCCAGATGAGTCTAAGGTCTCCAACCACACAATGTATGTTGAAGGGATCATTTAGGTGTCAAGATTTTATTATCTCTTTTTATTCATTCAACAAATATTTATTGAGTGTCTAAGCTGACACATACTGTGATAGTCCCCAAGGACACAATGGTAAACTTGCCATCTAGAGGAAAATTTGTGCCATTGAGTCACCGAAAACTAAGAAAATAAGAAAACTTTGAAATAGACTGCGATTTAGAAGTCCACCAGCAGCAACCACTGCTCTGAATGCCTTCCAGTGTGCCAACACTTACTCTGGGAGGAAAATGATCATAAAACACTAGCCAGGAAGCTAGTGGGGGGAGGGATATGTATCAGAATCGCCTGTGCAGTTTTATGAAGCCCCTACACAGGCTACTGAGATTCTGGCACAGCTAAACCGACTGAATCTTAATAAAATGTGGGTGGGGTGGGGAAACCTATGTAATTCTAAAATAAGATACCTCCTCCCTCTTTGAGAATCACATCTTACTTTCCCTGCATAGCTCACCAGGCTTCTCCACTTTTGAAATACCTCTTTTCCCAAAAATAATAATATAATTGTAGAAGTTTATTTAAACACAAAATACAGTTATCATAAAACCTTAGACCACTAGGTTTTCCCTGGGGACCCAAGGACAATAGAAAAGGAGGAAAGAATATTAAAATGTAAGAAATGTTACCGTGCTAGACTTTACATATACCATCTCACTTAACAAATCTGCAAGCTAGCAAACTGTCAAAATGCAAACCAAGTGACTTGCCTCAAAGGTACATGCACCACACCCCCCACCTCCATTGCAGCATTTGGGTGCGTCTTCCTCAAAGGCTCTGAGGTTCTTTAAAGTTCAGAAATGTCACATTAGTACGCTGTGCAGAAATGAGCCAGCTATGATTACCTGCCCTGTTCTCACCCAGGAAGTAACTCAATAGTCCCTACAACCATATTTCCATATTACCAAGTAGGTGGTTCAAACAGTTATGCTATGGTGAACCTTACCCTGATTAGAAAACAACACAAAATGGTATGGTGAAAAAAGCTCTGCCTTTGGGGTCAAACAGACACTAGCACTCCGCCTTCTGCCATTCTTGATCGCATCACCCCTGTTACATGATGTGACACTTAAGACTATATGATCATTGTTGCTCCTGCCACAAGAATTTAGTTCCATGAAAATAAGGGCTGTGCCCATTTTCTTTCATCGCTGTATCCTCAACACCCTTAACATATAGGCACTGAATTAAATACTTGTTGGTGGAATGAGTCAATGAACTAGCAAGCCTCGCTTTTCTCATCTGTAAAAAGGAGATAATGGAACTACCTCTCGGGACTGTTAGGAGAACTACAAGCACTTTACGGTAAGTGACGCTGTGTTGGCAGGTAGAGGGCCGAAAAAAACGTTATCTTCTTCGCGTTTCCACCCAACAGGCTAGGAATGTATATACTCTGAGTCCGTTCGGGAAAACAGGCCCCTCCTTGCTCCAAGTGACCCCGGCGAGAGGGAGCAAAAACTTGGAGCTGTCACAGCCGGGGCCGGGGGGCGGGCGGGCAGACAGCCGTTGGTGGTCCCCAAGCCAGAGTGTCTAAGGACGAAGGGAGAACAGGCCGGGCGGGGAGAAAGAGGTGGCCCTCAGGCCGAGAGTCGAGGGCCAGAGATAGGAAGGCAGGCCCAGGCCGGCGGGCAGGCAGGAGGAGGCCGCCCTCGAGGCAAGCGGGTCGAGGGAGAGGCCAGCCTCGAACGGCAGCCCCAGACAGGCCCGGGCCGGTCCGGTACGCGTCCATGGCGCCCCAGGCCGACCCGCGGCGTTGAGATAGGGAGGAGGCACGCCCGCCCCGCTAGCTCCTCCGGTACTTACCACCTCCGAGTGCAGCTCCGGGCGTTCTGAGGAGACCTTAGCGGACAGAGGTACTGCCCGACACAAGCCAAGGGCCTAAAGGCAGACTTCTCGCGAGAACACAACCTTCCTCCCACGTCTCCTACCAAATGTTTGACAGTCTCGCGAGATCTCAAGTCGAGTCGGCCCAAGGTCCTTGACTACCCTCCAGAGGGCGAGAGCGCCGGCGCACAAGTTTTCCTGGGCCATAGATCAGGGTCCTTTCGCCGTTTAGGAATAAATAAGGTTAAATGAAAGAAACATTTATCGAAGGCAGGCTCTGTAACGAGGACTATCCTAAGTGATTCTCTCACACCAGATGTCCTAACAAGTCAGATATTATTCAGGCTTAACGTACAGATGCAAAAATAAAAGTCAGAACACACAAAAGGACAAAGTATGATTCCATATATATGAGGTACCTACAACAACCATATTTATAGAGACAGGAAATAGAATGGTGGTTGCCGCAGACTTGGGGAAGGGACGTTATTGTTTAATGAGTACAGAGTTTCTGTTTGGGATGATGGGAAGTTCTGGATATGGGTGGTGGTGATGGTCGCACAGCAATGGGAGTATACTAAATGCCGCTCAATTGTACACAAAAATGGTTAAAATGATAAATTTTATGTTATGTATATCTTGCCACAATTTTTAAAAATTCAGTAAATAAATAAATAAATGTCAAAGCCCAGGTTCCAAATTATACCATCTGACTTCAAAGCATTTTCTTGTTTGCACCATATCACACACCACACAGTTTTCTGCACTCCACATTCCACCACTCTGTACCTTCCCTCACATTTTGGCATTAATTATCTATATTGGAATTTTATTTAGTTGTTTGTTTGTTTATTACCAGATGTTAAAATAAGAATCTTTCTGTCTTAGTTCTGACAGAAGTCCCCAATACTAGCTGCTAACTGCTCCCCAGATTTCCCATGAGTAGGATTTGCAAAGGAAATGATTGTAATTGGGTTTTATGCATCTCACCCAAGAATAACAAGGGGCAAGGCTATCTCAGCAGACAGCAACAGGAAACATAGGTTCAGATGCAGAAGCTAAAAGGGCTCTCATGGCCTGTGATTAGGAGCGGAGCTGTGGAGAAAGAGGAGCTGCAGGGAATATCAGAAAGGCCCACAAAAGCCTCATGAGGAAGTAAATCATCTTAAACACTGCCACAGGCAGACGGAGCCAAGATGGCATCATACTGTCCCTCATTCCCTCTTCAATTCAGAGGCAGATTCTGGATTGAGGCTTCTTTTGTAACTAAAAGTGACCAAGGCACTTTTTTATTATCTTAGGGTGACCCAAATCTAGGACCTGCCTAGATTGCTCAACTAGTCCACATAGTATGTTTGCACAGGTGGGGTTAGGGGGCAGAGGGGAAATAAAGCTCTTTACTGATTGCCCATGGATTGTTCAACAGAAGGCTCTTTGCTTGTTTGTGATCTGTCACGTACACACACACCCAACTCTAAGCCCCAAGAGAGCAGGGACCTGATCTCTCTGGTTCACTAATGTATCCCCAGGCCTAGAGCACTGCCAGGCACTCAGTAAGGACCTGTTGACTGAACAAATGTTCTGTAACACAGAAACAGCAAGAGATGATCAGCATTGTCACTGTTTTAAGTCCCTAAGTTTTGAGTACTGATACTGTAGCCCTGCACCCAAGCTATTCCCCATCTACAAGGCAGGACTCCTGGCCTCTTAACACCCCACTGGGCTGCAAGTGGGCTTAGAGGCACTTCTTCCAAGCTATCCTGCTCTAACCTGCTCTAACGTCAGGCAAACACAGATTTATATAAGGGACACAGCAGATACTCTCTGAAGAACAGGAAGGAAGGATAAACATGAAAACCTCAAAGAAAATAAAGGATCTGATTTCATCTTTAAGACACATTTATATTTTGAATTTTTCACCAGATAGTGGGACACTGGGGCAGCAAAGCACAGATCTATCAGAAGCAAGAGAAGCAGCAGTGCTCCCCTGAGTAAGGGATGCACAATGATCTATGGGAGTGGAGGGAAAATAACTTTTATTCATATTTATTTTTGTCTCCTTTAAATGTTTACATGCTTTATAATGTGTGTATTATCAATGCATACATAATGTATAAACTAAAAGTATACACATATTCAAGTGTTTGCTCAAAACACTTTTGACTGATAGGTGGGGTTACACAATCATAGACTATTAGAGGCCGTAGGAGAACGACGCCTGGCCTGGGAGAACCTGGGTGCCCCCAGCAGGCTGGGAGCTCTGGGCCCATGAGAAGCACATTATAACACCTATCCACTGACAGCACAAGTCTTTTCTGGGTCCTCCTGTTCCACCACTGCATAGGTGCAGGTCTCCTTGTTGAAGATTATCTGGCACTTGTTTGTGTCATAATCCACAGGTACAGCAGCACTGTCATTGAGACAAGAACAAGGCCTGTTAGAAGGAATAGGATGCCCAGCCTCCCCAGGGCCAGCTTTGTGTTGGAAGCAGCTTGCACTCCAGGTGTCTGGGGTGCCCCTCACCTATTTAAGGTCACCCCTTGTCTGGGAACCCCAAAATGCCACCTTCAGGAATCGGTACCCATATATATATAGGACCTAGACTATGAACACAGACCATCCCTGACATTGTTGGTAAATTCCATCCCACGCACACAGGACCACAGCAACTTCCAACAGGCCCAGAGGCAGGTCTGGACTCCTCTGAGGCCAGGCAGCTTGCTTCAGCCTGGCTCTTCTTGTCCTCCCTGCTCAAGAAGTAGCCAGCAGTACTGCTGCTTGAATGTGGGAAGGGAATGGTTGTCCCAAGCCTGGCATAGAGGCTTGTTAAGTCAAGAGCTGGCTCAGCCAACAGAAACAACGCGTCACTCCAGGCAGGGACCATGGAGCCCTAGGAAAAGCTGATGAAAACTGGAAACAATCTCCCCGGGGAAAATCCACCCACACATTCAAGGCTGCCAACAATTTTAGGGCTCATTGCCCCCTTGAAACGCAACTGTAAACCCCAGATTTAAATTGCCCGTCCCCAAGGTGTACACAGAACAGCCATCCCCAGGGCCATTTGTGACAATGTTTCCTTCCACAAGGTGACCCTTGACTTATTTTAACAAAAGAGGACATTTCAATTCTCTTCCCAAAGGGTAATCAGGAAACCAAAGGGAAGACTGGAAGAAGCTTTTCCCAAGGCACCTGGGGTAGGTGGCCTGGGTAGTGGGGAGGCCAGAGAAGCCTGGGCCACCAACCTCAGCCTCGACTGCCACTAAGCAGCTTCATATCTGGACAACGGCCCCTAGGGTAGGGGTCCCCAACCCCCTGGCCAAGGACCAGTACTGGTCCGCGGCCTGTTAGGAACCGGGCCGCACAGCAGGAGGTGAGCGGTGGGCGAGCGAGCGAAGCTTCATCTGCGGCTCCCCATCGCTCGCATTACCGCCAGAACCGTCCCCCACCACCCCGCCCCCCCCGACCCATGGAAAAGTTGTCTTCCACAAAACTGGTCCCTGGTGCTAAAAAGGTTGGGGACCACTGCCTTAGAGAGTGCAATGGGTTAAAAAATTCTCCCAGAGAAATTTTAATCAAAACGTGTATTTTGGGATTCCCTGGTGGCGCAGTGGTTGAGAGTCCGCCTGCCGATGCAGGAGACACGGGTTCGTGCGCCGGTCCGGGAAGATCCCAAATGCCGCGGAGCGGCTGGGCCCGTGAGCCATGGCCGCTGAGCCTGCGCGTCCGGAGCCTGTGCTCCGCAACGGGAGAGGGCACAGCAGTGAGAGGCCCGCATACCACACACACACAAAAAAACCAAACAAAAAAACCGTGTATTTTGCTATCACAAAAAAGAAGTTCATGAGAGAAATTTCATAGGTGGCGAGATAATTATAGGGGAAAGGAGTTGGCGGCTCTGAGCAGGAGAGAAAATATGCCCCTTTCCTCCACGTGGAGCGCTGTGCTAAGTGGGATAGGCAACGTGGCAGGAAAGAGGGAAGGGGCTCTGTGGGCCCTGACTCGGAGTCAGTTACTGTCCCAGGATTGAGGGACACATAACTGGCATAGAGAAGGCATCAAATCTGTTTTAAGTTAATGAATTTATATGCAGAATCTCATTTAACTAATTAATTAATTTTTGGGGCCGCACTCGTGGCTTGTGGGATCTTAGTTCCCCGACCAGAGATTGAACCCAGACACTCAGCAGCGAAAGCGCCGAGTCCTAACCACTGGACCGCCAGGAGCCCCCTCATTTAATTCTCATATCCACCTGATGATCCCTATTTTACAGTGAGGAAACTGAGGCTCAGAGAGATTAAGAAACTTATACAGGGCACACAGCTGGTGTACAAAGGAATGGAGATTCAGACTCAGTTACGTTGGCTCCAGCATCGAGCCTCTTCCCACTTCACTGTTTTCCACACTAGGTCCACGGGACCCCTAGAAGAGGGTCATATTGACGTGGCTGTGATGATGCATCACTGAGTGGGGTGGGAGGGTGTCAAATTCAGTTGACAAGGGTGCTTTGGCCACTCTGGAGGTGCACTCCGATGTCAGAGAGGAAGAGCTCACTAGGCCTTAACCTTGCTGATACAATCGCACTCCAGAGTCACACTGACACTCGATACAAAGACAATATCAAATTTCAGGAGCACAAAATCAAGGTTCAGTTGTAAGACACAGTGACTCAGCCAAGGCAATACCTGCAAACCTGCTTCAGGCAGCCAGACCTGCAGTGTCTGGATCTGATAATCCTCTTGTTCCATTTAGCACTTAGCATGGGGCATGCTCAACAAATGTATTCAGAACTTTCCAGATACTTAAACTTCAGTAGCATTCAGATGTTCTAAGTCAAGTGTTTGTTCTACTTCCTGCTGGTATCGTAAGACTCTCTGAGGCACTTGTTGAAAATCAAATTGCATGGCCTCCTATAAATTCTGATTCGGTAGGTTTGGGGGTGGGCCCCAGGAATCTGTATTTCATCAAGCCTCTCAGAGGAGTCTGTGATCAGGCAAGCTTGGGAAACACTACTTTACGCCAATGCTTCTATCATCAAAGCCACTCCTGTTCTTGCAAAACACTATAGGGCCAAGGCTGATGTGAAGACATCAGATGGATGGGGCGGGGGCGAGGGAGTAGAGGTGGAGTGGCTGATTTGGATGTAACTATTGAGGAAACAGGGCCATGCTGCAGATATTCTGCTTTATTGGCCCAAGTACCAGAACTTTGGAGTCCACAGTAACCCAGCAGAAAACATCTGTGCGACCTTTGGGCTGACGTGAGTTAAACTTGAGCAGTGAAGCAACTTCGGGTTTAGAGTACAAGGCTCACTACAGATCATCCTTTACTCCCCACATCCATTCCCTCTGCCTGTGTTCAGAGCCACTCCTGTTCCTGCAAATTGCCGTGGGCCAAGCAAGACTGCAGTGAAAACCAGCTCACTTCTAGAATAGCTTCAGACTACTGGGTACACTATCCTGTGTTCAGCAACCCATATGGATTTAGATATTTAATAATAAAGGTTATTTATCAAGATTCAAAAACAACTTAAAAGAAATAAGACTGAGGTAGAAGCAACCCATTAACAGATGCATGGATAAACAAAATGCGAGATATATAATATATATAATTTAATATATTTAATATAATTTTTTTTTACTTTTTAAGGCTGAATAATGTTCACTGTATATATAGTGAACATTATTCATCCCTAAAAAGGAAGGAAATTCTAAGACATGCTACAACATGAGTGATTCTAGAGGACGTTACATTGATATAAGCCAGTGTAGGGGTTCAGGACAAGCCTCCCCCAAATGTGCCACTTTAGCATGAGGATTTTTCTGAGCTAAAGGCAATAGACACCTTGCAGATTCAAGAGAAACTACCGCCCCACTAACTACCTAGGTAGTATTAAGTTGAGGATTCTTCCCAGAGAAGAGTTATTACCAGAGATAAATTTTATTTAGGTGACCCCGTTTATATGTCATGGTAGACATCTAATTACCAAACATATACTCTTATTCTTATCATCCTGTAAATGACTCTCCTGTCCTTGGAAGCCCCAAGAACACTAACATTATTGCTCTATGACTTTTCACTCACATTTTGCTTTTTCCCCAGTTTATTTTAGTAACTTGTATAGATCTTGTTCCTCTGCTAGATTATCTGAAGGTAGAAGCTTCAAATGTACCTCCTGGTACATTTGAGGGACTTACCATTTTATTAGTTTGCCCAGGCTGCCATAACAAATTACTTTAGACTGGGTTGCTTAAACAACAGAAATTTATTTTCTCACAATTCTGGAGGCTAGAAGTCTGAGATCAAGGCATTGGCAGTATTGGTTTCTTCTGAAGCCTCTCTCTTTGGCTTGTAGATGGCTGTCTTCTCCCTGTGTCTTCATGTGGTCTTCCCTCTAAGCATATCTATGTCCTAATCTCCTCTTCTTATGAGGACACCAGTCACAATGGATTAGAGCCCAGCCTAATAATGACCTCATTTTACTTTAATTACCTCTTTAAAGCCCCTACCTCTAATACAGTCACTTTCTGAGGTACTGGGGCTTAGGATTTCAACATATGAATTTGAGGGTAACACAGTTCAACCCATAACACCATCTTATCCCCAAATGTTCCCCCTACAGCTTGCCACGGTGCCTAAAATTTCACCCTGTGTTTGCCTCTACACACAGACGCTCAGGCCTCTTAACCAATTGGCTCTCAAAGCTCTTCAGAGCTGGCCATGGTGATCCTTTCCAGTGCCATCCCCTACCTCCCCTAAAATAAGTCTTTGGGATAGCTCTCCTGCTCCCTTGAGGGGTTGCCTCCCCTCTCACCAGCGATGCCATAGAAGTGCTGTACACTTCTGCTTTCACCTCATATGTTTAAACTGCCCGCTGCCGCCTCTGAGTTCCTGGAAGTCAGGGGCACATTCATCATGGTTCGTGGCCCCTCGGTTTCTTTTGAAACACAGAGTTTGAAGAATTTCACACGATGTGAGTCCCATTACACCAAAGTAGCATCTATGACTTGCTGTCCTAGCATCCTTGTCACAGATGTGTGACCTCAGTTCCACAATCAGACACATGGAGCAGGACCTCCTTACAGAGGATGCCTGGAAACTGCCATCACACAGAGTCCCCCAGGAATGATGGCGGGAGTGGATGCTGCTCCTAGGGCGAGGGTGTCCAGAGTCCAGTGTGCAGTGTCAGTGGCATGAGCGGCAGTGACTATGACCAGAGGCAGTGAGGTCTTGCTGGAGCAGTGAGGTTTGGGGAGTCTATCTGGCTTCATGGCAACCAAGCCTATGTCTCTGGCCTTCCACAAAGCCTGTGAGCTGCCTGACATCTTTAATAAATTCCTTTCCTGCTCCCACAGACTACAGCAGGTTTGTTGTTTGCAACTAAGAACTTTGTGACCAAGTTAGTGACCATAACTTATTCCTGTCCATGTTCCTCCCAATGACTGACCCAGTGCCTGGCACTGAGCAGCCATGCAGGATAGAATCACACCTGGTAAAGAAGAGGTGGCACATATATACAATAGAATATTACTCAGCCATTAAAAACAGTGAGGGCTTCCCTGGTTGCACAGTGGTTGAGAGTCTGCCTACCGATGCAGGGGACACGGGTTCGTGCCCCGGTCCGGGAAGATCCCACATGCCGCGGAATGGCTGGGCCCGTGAGCCCCGGCCACTGAGCCTGTGTGTCCGGAGCCTGTGCTCCGCAATGGGAGAGGCCACAACAGTGAGAGGCCCGCGTACCGCAAAAAAAAAAAAAGAGTGAAATAATGCCATTTGCAGCAACATGGATAGACCTAGAGATTGTCATACTGAGTGAAGTAAGTCAGACAGAGAAAGAGATCTTACAAAACAGAAACAGACTCATAGACTTACAGAACAAACTTATGGTTACCGGGGGGAAGGACGGAGGGAAGGGATAGTTAGGGAATTTGGGATTGACATGTACACACTGCTATATTTAAAACGGATAACCAACAAGGACCTACTCTATAGCACAGGGAATTCTTCTCAATATTATATAACAACCTAAATGGGAAAAGAATTTGAAAAAGAGTAGATACGTGTATGTGTATAACTGAATCACTTTGCTGTACACCTGAAACTATCACAACACTGTTAATCAACTACATTCCAATATAAAATAAAAATTAAAAAAAAAAGAATCACACCTAGTGATTCCAGGTATTCCAGAGCCAGAAAAAGACCCTGACATTGTCAGTCAACAGCATAACTAGAGGTGCTCGTCTGCTGTTCACTAGGTGCTGGGAGGAAGGCAGTCCCTATAGGTGCCCAGAGGAGCCAAGCTGTGGCTTCTCATGGGGGAGGGGGCTGCCCACAAGGAGGGGGAGGAAGGAACATTAAAATGAGCACTCCTCAGATGGCACTGCAGCCTGCTCTGCCCAAACCTGCCTGACCGATTTTCACTGTTTGATCCTATTTCAACTTTCATCTTTATAGACTGAACGGGCCTTTATTTATTTATTTTAGACTTTTACACACACACACACACATGCACAGTGGTATAAAAAAAGAGAACATGGAGATAAGCAAAAGAAATTCTGTGAAAAAAAATTTTTTTTTTGGCCACGCCATGAGGCATGTGGGATCTTAATTCCCAGACCAGGGATCAAACCCGGACCCTTGGCAATGAGAGCACGGAGTCCTAACCACTGGACCGCCAGGGAATTCCCTCTGTGAAGTTTTTAGAAAAAATTCTGTGGTTGTCCTGTCCAAAGAGAGCTACTGTCAACATTTTAGAGGCTTTCCTTTAAGAGCTTTCTAGGTATACTTTCATTTAGGAAAGGAAAAATCATAAGCACTTTTTCCACGATAGAACATTGTACATAATACTATACATAGGCTATAGAACGCTGTTATATAATCTGCTTTTCTCATTTAGCAATGCTATGACCATCTTTGCATATCAATAAATATAGGTCTGATCACTATTTTAATGTCTACATTTTATTTCATGGAATGGCTGGGCTCTCATTTACTTAATCAACCTCCTCTTGTTGAACACTCAGGTTGTTTCTGACTTTTTTAAACATTAGGAACACCAAACTAGGAATTTTATCCTTTAGATAAAAATTTCCCCACACTTATGTTACTTTCCTTAGGATATATTTATAAAGGTAGAAATTCTGGGTTGGAGGTATTATTATTTTATTATTTGCTAATCTGAAAGGTGGGAGATGTTACTTTGTTTTAATTTTCGTTGATAATCGGCAAGATTGGACATTTTTGGTATATTTATTTGCTGTATTTCTGCCTTTGTGGGTAGCCCATTCACTTGTAATTTTACCTATTTTTCTGTTTTGATGGTACTGATATTTTTCTTCTGAATGAGTAAATAGGCTCTTAATATATTAAAGATATTAATCTTCAACTGTCACAAGTGTTACAAATATTTTCCTCACTTTTTCATAGTCAGAACACTGCCTCTGGAGATTGAACTAAGGAATGAGAAATTTTCCTCATGTCTATTTTTACCTTTAAAGTGATATTTTGACATATAGAGATTTTAAACTTTTACTTAGATCTATCAAGTATTTACTATACAGTTTCTGCTTTTATTTATGTATGATTAATAACTAGAAAGGTCATGAGGACTCTTTTGGGGGTGTACCACATTTGAGAACATTTTACTTTTAAATAGATAACACCTGTATCTGATAAAAACATTATTTTAAGAAAAACACTCTTTCACTTGTCTCCCAGTCTCTCAGTTCCTCTAGCTAGAACTCCTGGCTATTACCGATTTCTTAAATATCCATCTTCCTAGAGATGGTCTATACATACGTGTGTGTGCGCATGCATTTTGGAACACCATTCATAGAATACTGCACACACTGTCCTGCATTCTGCTTTTTCAAAAAGCAAAGTGCTCTATTCTTTTTAATACCTGCCTAATATCCTACAGTCTGGCTGTAGGATACCCAGTCTCCTATTGATGAGATGGCTATTTAAGTTGCTTCCAAGTTTTGCTTTTACTAACCATGCCGCTACAAATATGCCTCTGAGCCCCATTCCCATTAAAAAAAAAAAAAAAAAAAAACCTTTTTTATCTTTAAATAATTTAAGACTCAGAAGAAGTTGCAAAAGTAGTACAGAGAGTTTCTGTGTATCATCAGGCAGCTTCTGCCAAAGATAACATCTTAAATAACCATGGAACATTTTCAAACCCACAAGAAATTGACATTGGTACAATGTACAATACTAAAACGAAACTATAACTTTATTCTGATTTTATCAGTTTTTATATGCACTTTTTGGTGTGTCCAGTTCCCATTTAACACCATTCCACTTGGCTTTCTGGGCCTTTTCTACCCATGTTACTTTCGAAGCTGGGTGGGGTAAGTGGAGGCACCCTGACACACATGACATCTCACACTGGCTTTGTCACTTGCCCAAAGTAACACTGGACATTGCCTAACCTCTTCATAATTGACAATCTCCACTAGATGGCTTTTATAAAGGTCCTCAATACATTTTCTATTTATTTTGTGTGTGTGTGTGTGTGTATGTGTGTGTGTGTGTGTCTGGTATAGTAGGGAAAATCGAGGATTCATACCACTTTAAAAATATTTTACAAATTTGTTCCATATCTTTCCCTGTAAAGGTGGAAATGATAAAATACAAACAAATATAACAGACTGGTCCAAGGGAAAAAAGATTTCAACTAGGCCAATGACTCCACAGCCGCCTGGGTGTGTGATCCTGGGCAACAAACTTGAAAGGAGTGGCACAAGTTTCGTAGTGCTTGAACGTATCGCTTAGGGAAGCTTAGGATCACGGGCTCTGCAGGCAGACAGACCAGGCCTGTAATCCGGATTCCAAAATGTTTACTATGTGATCTTGGGCAAGTTACTTTACCTCTCTGTGATTAACTCTTCATCGAAAATGGGGATTATAATAGCACCTACTCTGTCGAGTTGTTCTGAAAATTAAATGAGGTAAAAGTATTAAAAGTGGGGCTTCCCTGGTGGCGCAGTGGTTGAGAGTCCGCCTGCCGATGCAGGGGACATGGGTTCGTGCCCCGGTCCGGGAAGATCCCACAAGCCGCGGAGCGGCTGGGCCCGTGAGCCATGGCCGCTGAGCCTGTGCGTCCGGAGCCTGTGCTCCACAACGGGAGAGGCCACAACAGTGAGAGGCCCGCATACCACAAAAAAACAAACAAAAAAAGTACTAAAAGTAAAGTCAGATCAGGTCACTCCTCCAGCGGCTTCTCATCCTGCTCAGAGCCCAGGCTGGAGTCCTTCAGGGCCTGTCAGCTCCTCCATGACCCTTGCCCCTCGCCCCTCTGGCCTTGTCTTCCCTACAGGCCACTCCCAGGCTCCATCCTGCTGGCCTCACCCTCCTTGCTAATCCCCAGACACCTCCAGATCTTTGCCCAAATGTCACCTTCTTAGGAGGTCCTTCCCTGAGCGACTACAGACCATCTCACCCATAGGCCTGTCCTCACGCTCCCCTCCTCCCCACCTTCCCTGCTTTATTTCTCTGTGAGGCACTGATCATTGCCCCACCTAAGACATAGTTAACCTGTTTGTCGTTGTCTGCCTCCCCCAGAGAGAATATCAGCTCCTTTACAGCTGGCACTTTAACTCTTTTGTTCATGGCTTTATTCCCAACACTCAGAAAAGTGCCCCCACAGAGCAGGGGCTCAACAATACGTGTTGAGGGATTGAATAACAAAAAAGTGCTTTCGCAATTCCTGACACCCAGCATGTCCTCTATAAATGGAGCCACAGCTGTGCTGCTGCTGTTGTATAAACCAAGAACGGTGATAACAGCCACCAGGCCTGCCATGAGATTTAAATTAAACGATGTATGTGGAAGGGGGTGTAGAAACCGTAAAGTGCTATGCAAATAGGGGGTGAGAGTTTTTATTACAAGGCTGTTTACTGATAAGCCTTTTACTCATTAGAGACTTTGTTCATTGTTTGGACCGATCCTTGGGTCTCAACAGAGCTCACAGCCTGTCACAGAATAACCACATACAGATTAGTTTGTCCCCAACAGTGTGCAAAGCTTCTGCTCCATGTTCTGCCTGTCCACCTTGCCATCATAAACACTTGGTGAAGGGCATGCCTGCTCTCCACCTTGCCCTGGGAATGTGTGTCAGCCTCTTTCTCCACCCAAGTCACTACTGGCCTCTGGGGGCATTTGCCATGCCATCCCAGGCTCCAACTATCCAGAGAGAAAATATTTCATTACTCTCCTTTGAAATGGACTTTCAAGGCAAGGAGTGTTGTGCCAGCATATTTAATATTGCTGTAGTTAAAAAGGACAATGTGAAGACACTGTTGGGGAAGCTCGCTTGCTTGGCAGACAGGTCTTTTTGGAGAGTTATGTCCTGCTGGGGTTGCAGTGTTCTAGGCTGTGAAGCTCTGCAGAGAAAGTTGGGTCTCTGGACAAACCCACTGCATGTTCTGATCTGTGAACCCACAGGCTTGTACCAAACTCCCAAGAAGCCCATATACGAATGCTGACCTAACAAGGTCCTTTATCACACTGGGAAGCGCAAAAGGGAAAAGGAACTACACGTGTGGGGAGGCTGCCCTGTGGCAACACTCCAGTGGCCCAGTCAGAGGGGTTCCCTGTGAGGTCTCTAAGTATCCCTACTCTGCAGATGAGGACAGAAGGCCCTCTCACTATCCCACAGCTTGTAAATGGGAGTACCTGGAATGGAACTCAGATCTGCTGGCTCCCAACCTCACTCTCTCCTGTATCTCACTGCATCTGTTGGCCACAGTCTCTTCCTTTAGAAAATGCAGCCTGGGGAGCTGGGTGAGTGCAGAATCAGAGCAAGGAGATTTAGTGTAGAGGCTAAGACAGAAGTAGGTTCTAATCCAAGTTCTGCCTCCAAAACATGGGGCAAATTTCTTAACATCTCTGATCCTTATTTTCCTCATTTATTAAGTAGGTATGATGATCTCCACCTCAAAGGACTGGCCTGAAAAAATAATGAGCAATGTGTCTAAAGTGTTCAACCCAGTGCCAGATAAAGGGTGATGTCATCTTTCTTATAACGGAAGTATAGTTAACGTACAATATTATGTTAGTTTCAGGTGTACAACATAGTAATTCAACATTTAAATACATTACAAAACAATCACTACAATAAGTCTGGTAACCATCTGTCTCCATACAGTTATTACAGTTTTATTGACCATATTCCTTATATTGTATATTACATCCCTTTGATTTATTTATTTTATAACTGAAAGTTTGCAATTCTTAATCCCTTTCACCTGTTTCATCCAAGCCCCCACCTCCCTCCCCTCTGGTAACCACTGATCTTTTCTCTGTATCTATGAGTCTGTTTTCTTTTTCTTTGTTCATTTGTTTTGCTTTTTCATATGTTCCACATATAAGTGAAATAATATGGTACTGGTCTTTCTCTGACTTATTTCACTTAGCGTAATACCCTCTAGATCCATCCATGTTGTTGCAAATGGCAAGATTTCATTCTTTTTCATGGCTGAGTAATATTCCATCATATACCACATCTTTTTTATCCATTCATCTATCAATGGACACTTAGGTTGCTTCCATATCTTGGCTATTGTAAATAATGCAGCAATGAACAGAGAGGTATATATATCTTTTTGAGTTAATGTTTTCATTTCTTCAGGTAAATACTCAGAAGTGGAATTATGGGATTGTATGGTAGTTCTATTTTTAATTTTGGGGGGAACCTCCACACTCTTTTCCATAGTCACTGCACCAATTTACATTTCCATCAACAGTGCACAAGGGTTTCCTTTTCTCCACATCCTCATCCATGCTTCTTATATGTTGCCTTTATGATGACAGCCATTCCGACAGGTGTAAGGTGATTTCTCATTGTGGTTTTGATTTGCATTTCCCTGATGATTAGTTGAACCTCTTTTCATGTGGCTGTAGGCATCGGTATGTCTTCCTTGGAAGCTTTTGCACAGCAAAGGAAACCATCAACAAAACAAAAAGGCAACCTACTGAATGGGAGAAGATAGTTGCAAACAATACATCCTATAATGGTTAATGTCCAAAATATATAAAGCTCTTAAGCAACTCAATTACAAAAAACCAAACAATCTGATTTAAAAATGGGCAGAGGATCTGAGCAGACATTTTTCCAAAGAAGACATACAAGTGGCCAACAGACACATGTCATAATTTTTAATAATGGCTGGTGCCACCAAGCAACGGCAGCTTGCTGCATCCTTCTCCCCTGGGAATCTGGTGGCCAACGCCTTCTCTACTCTGGGAAGTGTCAGTGATGCCCCGCCCAGTTCTCTCTCTGAAATGTCCCATATGCCTTAAGCTGGGGATGGTTCCACGAGCCACAAGCATGAAGCCACACTTTTACTGGGAACTCACCCATCCCATCGTGTGGTCTGTGGCTGGTGATTATGGAGAAGAGAAGAGATGGAAGCAGCTACCTTCTATAGGTGGGTGATCTCTGTACACATAGGCTTTTACTTGCTAATTTCCTCTCAGAGGTAGCCTCAACTTCACATTTTATGAGATATCTCATAGTGAAATCTCATTATATGTGCTGGGTAAACACCTTTTCTGTGAGGTAAAAACCTTACTTCCCTATAGTTTGGTTCTTTTCTGTAATATCACAGATGGGCCTTTGAGAAAAGGTGGGTAAAGTATCGGCACATGCAAGAATTTTGATGTATTTGTTTGATAGATATTGGCTGAGTGCCTGTTTAATGTCTTCTGACTGTACAGCAAACATTTTAAGTCTTAATCCAGGATTATCTTATTTTCAGAGATACAGGTTTCTTTAACTTAACCCAGGGGGATTCATGTTTGCCAAACTGATAAATGGCTGGGGACTTCCCTGATGGTTCAGTGGTTAGGAATCAGCCTGCCAATGCAGGGGACACAGGTTCGAGCCCCGGTCTGGGAAGATCCCACGTGCCCATGCGCCACAACTGCTGAGACTGCGCTCTAGAGCCCGCAAGCCACAGCTGCTGAAGCCCGTGTGCCTAGAGCCCGTGCTCTGCAACAAGAGAAGCCACTGCAATGAGAAGCCCGTGCACTGCAACAAAGAGTAGCCCCCGCTTGCCGCAACGAAAGCCCGCGTGCAGCAACAAAGACCCAACACAGCCAAAAATAAATAAATAAGAAATTGATAGATGGCTGGCCTTTTAACTAAATTAACAGATTCCTGCCTGGAATGGGAGAGAGATGTTGCAAAAAGAAAAAAAAAAAGCAACCACTGCTGTCTCTTTATGGGTATCCCAGTCAATTTTACAAGTGAGCCTTTAAAATGTTTCATTGTAACAAACTGTATTATATCTGTTAAACAGAAACTGTTGTAATGAGCAGAACTAGAGGGACCCTCCAAGGATTGTGTGCTTTGACTTTATGGTCAAGGACTGAGACTGGGGGAGTCCAGCGACTAGCTTGTGAATTGCAGAGTTCAATGTCAGAGGGAGATGGCTAGAGTCTCAGGCGGCAGAGCAAAGGACAGATGAAGAATGGAAGTGGGTCACCTCAGGTCTATCTGAAGCATAGAAATAATAGGACCAGCCTGCTTATCTCCCAGGGTGATCGTGAAGACTGAGGGAATTGACAGATGGCAAAGAATAAATATAAAACACCCTATAAACTAGGCTTTTCTTGCTATAATCATAGCAAAGAATGTTCAGGACTTCCTGGTGGACGACTATTGGTCTAATTTTTAATCTCTTGGGATGAGCCACCTTTGAAGTAGGAAATATTGCTTTGCCAGCAGAAGTCAGTCCTGCTGACATTTGATTGAGCAGGTGGTAACGGGAGAGAATATGCCATCCTCTATCACCACCTAAAACCTGATAGGCTGTTTTAAGATGGCCTTGGGAAACCAGGCTTTGAAATAGAGTCTCCATAATAGACATTGTTCCTGTAGATAATTTCTCATGGAGCCTATAGAGCCAGATAAGAATGATCAAGGCACATTTCCCGCTCAGTCTCAGCCACATTCTTGTGTCTTCTACGTTGCTTTTTCTGGGAATTTGGGCTACTGTGGTAAGAGGTGTGACCTCATCTGACTGCAGTTTGCGATACAAAGGAGGATGGACTCCAATGAGATGTCAGCCAGAGTGAGGTCCTCAGCACCCCACCTTCCACTGTGCTCACCCTAGCCCCACCTGGGGATCAGGCTGACAAGGCCCAAGCCCCAGATCTGCCCCACGGGCTGCTCAGCATCCATAGAATCATACAGCCCTCCGTTGAGGCTGCTGCAGGGTGGGCTGCCCAGGATCAGGGTGGTCCCCACTCACCAGTCTTCAAGTTGATTACTTGTCTCCCATCTGTCACCCCTCCAATCCTTCTCCAGAGCCTTTCCAAATTGTCTGCACTTCTCTTAAGCCTCCCACCCACCTGTGCCTCCTTCACACCCAGAGGATAATCTCA
The DNA here is from genome assembly GCF_003031525.2 of Neophocaena asiaeorientalis asiaeorientalis. Classification (NCBI taxonomy): domain Eukaryota; kingdom Metazoa; phylum Chordata; class Mammalia; order Artiodactyla; family Phocoenidae; genus Neophocaena; species Neophocaena asiaeorientalis. Next base: position 1,937,204 of record NW_020172627.1, read on the forward strand.
CTTCTTATCTCACAGGTAACAGAGGTGAGAACTGCTGCACCCACCCCTACACATTGACCTGCACCTTCTCCTATTCCTTCTCCTTTCCCTCCAGGTCCCTTTTCTGTACCACACTTGCCATCTATATTCCACCCCCCAACAGACACATGCCTTCCCAGGGACTTCCTCCAGCCTCCCTGGTGACAGGCAGGCTTGAAGGGGCAGATGGAAAAGTATCCAGCACATGAGAATTCCCGAGTTCCCAGCCAGGGAAAGCGTGATCCTCACCAAAGGGCCATCCTCCCCTGAAGGCCCACCCAGCCCCCTGTCAGTTTTTCACTTTAGAGTCTGATACCCCACGGCAGGACCAGTTTCTGAATTAGCCAGGATACTGTCAGAAGTGTTAGAAAAATGAACTCAAGTGAACGTAGGCAATGTTTTGGGTTCATGCGTTCAGTCCAGAGCTGAACTAGTTTCTGGATTTAGGGGCTCAGACTATGTCAGACCTTGTGATAGAGTTTTTACTCTCCAGAAACCAGAAAGATGGAGGCCAATGGTAGTCCATGTATTAATTTATGCCAAATTAATATTTCCATTTATTTCAATACAATAAGATGAATTCACTGCCGTATGCCAAAAGATGCAGCACAGGGTCTTTTACAATATCAGAGATGCTGTAGGGTGAGCCCCTAACACTGGGCAAGGGTGGCAGTGGGACAGAGATTCTGTAGTTCCAAGGAAAACTTACAGTGACACTGTGAAGCCACCAGTAGAACAGCAAGAATGTCACATTTAGTGACATTGGAATGTCACTAAATTCCAATAGATGCTAATGTGGGTTTCCTGAGCCATCCAGGTTCACTGTAAATGCCATCAGCCACATCTACCCTGGGTAAGTGTTGAAAGAATGTGCTCGAAGCTGACAAGCCAGGGCACCAGGAAAATTGCTGGTGAAAAATCTTTCTTTCTTTTTTTTTTTCTGTAAGGCAATTGGAATGCTTACCTAGAGGGGTGTGAAAACAACAGAAACAAATGAAACACTGACACAGAGATGGAGCTAAAGCAAACATGTCTGGGATTAACCACTGAGAACCTGAGAAGCAAAACCAGGTTTTGTTCCAGAGAAAGGGGAGACCCAGGCATCCTCAAGGAGGCTCAGAAGTCTCGTTTGTCAAGTGGATTAAAGGCTATTTGGTCAATGGTTATGTATTTACAGCTCAGAATGACTGTGCAAAGAACCCAGGAACCACTGCCTCCCTGACCTTGATGGGGGCTGTGCAAAGACTGCACCCTTTGTCAAGCTGATGCTTGCCTTCTTTTGAAGATAAGAGGATGACAATAAGACTCTGTGGACAGATAGTTTGTTCCTTATTTCAGGATGGTAAGCAAAACGTTGAGCAACCAGCATGACTAACCACTGACCCACCAGTACAGTTGCCAGCAATGTGTCTGGGGGACCCTGCTCTGCCAGGTGTTACCTCTTCTATTTCTGTGTCTGGTGAGGTGTGGAGGGGTCGGGATACTCAGTATGGTGAGTGGAGGCACTCAGGGGTCTCAGGGCAGTGGCCAGTGATCCGCCAGGACCCCTGAACTGATGCCCATCAGCATTGCCAGCCCTGATGCTCTCTCATCATAGAGCACCTGCAAAGTAAATGTGGCCCCCAGAATCAGAGAAGAAAGTCAGCCAGCAACCCTCACAGTCTTGCTATGAGCAGAGTCTTCCAGAACCACCTGAGGATTGAAGGCTAAGAGGTAGGAGCAGAGCAGTAGCCAATACATCAGCCCTCTTATAACTGCTTACATGCATTCCCTCATTGAGTTTTCACTGCAACACTACAAAACAGGCACTCTCACTCCCATTTTACTAGTGGCACAATTGAGGTTTATAGGGCTGGAGAAATCTATCTGGGGTTTTCAGGTGGTGAGAGGAGGCTGGATTTGTACCCAGGCCTGCTGACTCAAAGCCTGTGCTCCTTTTTTTAAAAAATTATTTTTTAAACCATTTTTAAAAATTGAAATATAATTTACAATGTTGTGTTAGCTTCAGGTGTACAGCAAAGTGATTCTGAAAAAGAATCTGATTTCTTTTTCAGATTCTTTTCCATTATACGTTATTATAAGATGTTGAGTATAGTTCCATGTGCCATACAGTAGGTCCTTGTTGTTTACCTATTTTATACATAGTAGTGTGTGTATGTTAGTCCCAAACTCCTAATTTATCCCTCTCCCCTTTCCCCTCTGGTAACCATAAGTTTGTTTTCTATGTCTGTGAGTCTATTTCTGTTTTGTAAATAAGTTCACTTGCATCATTTTTTTTAGATTCCACATATAACTGTCCTCCTTTTATGGACAGATGTTACATCCTTTTATGGACAGATGTCACATCCCTCACACACCTGCCTGAAGGGCCTGCAGCAGCTGGATTCAAGCACAAAGAACTAAGCACCACTGAACCAGAGCACCAGGATGGCAGCTGCCACCTGGATGGGGTTTTCGGGCCAGGGGCGTCCACTGCCCTCCTCCTTTCCCTTCCTCGTCTCTTGACAATGAGTTTGAGCCTCCTGTGACCTTTGGCATCAGGAAATTCCAATAGATGCTAATCAGCCTAACAATTCAGACCAGGGTTAACAACCCACACGTTTTTGTTTTTATTTTTCAAACCACCCTTCTTTGTAGGCATTCACTAGGAAAATAAGTGTCTCTCAGACGTGGTTAACTAACATTTGCCACGGAGGCAAAGGAGTAAAGGAGCGTACCGCTAATTCAGTAGGTGACTCTGGGCAAATTGATCACCTTCCCCAGGTCTGAGATTCCTCTTCGGCAACTGAGGGAGAGCCCTCTCTAGGAGCGGCAAGCTCAAATGCTTCAGGGGCAAATCAGGCAATGTATCCAAGTGAAGTGGGTGTGGTGTTTAGATATTAAACACAAGGTAAGAAGAGCCTTCACTTTGAGTAACTTTACCTTCTCTGTTTCTCATGAAATGTGTTATCACTTCCAGTCTGTTTTGCTTTATCTCAGTTCTGACAGACATATGTGTAACAAGTAAGAGGGAACTGGGCGAGTGTGATGATAAGTGACTGCTGACACCCAGCCCAGTTTGGGAAGACAATAGGGATGGTGGGCTTCGTACTGGCCCAGGGAGTGTTAGTAACCCATGTCCAAAGGGCCAGCAGAACTACACACCAGCTAACTGTTTTAAGACCTCAGTTATACCAGACAAGTAGGAAATCCGGGTTTTATGTGAAGTCTCCCGATTGTTAAATAATGGCCAAGATGCAGTTGATTTAAAATACCATCCAGGCTAAATAAAATGTCGGTGGGTTAAATCCCACTTAGGAGGTTTCGAGTTTGTGACCTCACTCCTAGATAATATCTAAGGCTCTGTCTGCCTGGGTTCTTTAGAAAGTAGAGAAAAAACGTTCATGTTAACATTTTGCTGGGAATACAATTCTAGGGAACCAAGAATGAGGGGAAATGAAAGTGAGGCAGGGAAGGAGGGAGTGAGGTAATGAGCTGGCCACAGCTTTGCCATAATGAAGCTGATTTCTCCGTCTTGTGGGACATCTTCAGAATCTGTATGGGGAATTCCCTGGCAGTCCAGTGGTTAGGACTCTGTGCTGTCATGGCTGAGGGCCTGGGTTCAATCCCTGGTTGGGGAACTAAGATCCCACAAGCCACGTGGTACAGCCAAAAAAATAAAATTAAAAAAAAAAAAGAATCTGTATGAAAGTCTTTTGTCTTGGAAGTTTTGAGTATTAGAGGCATGGAAGAGGGTGAGCAACATATCTGCTAGTTTCCTCCCATTTCCTCGCTCACTGGTCAAAGTCCACACATATTGGAGTTAATTCTAGAGTTAACTTATGGCTGCAACAACCATCTGCTCAGCAGCCACTGGGAAGGCCAGAGCCTCTGTGGGTAAACTCTTGCACCAACTGATGCTCACAGAAGTTAGGCTCCTACCCTCCCACAGAGATTGGGAGATGGAGACCCCATTCTTCTCGATGATTACATTTCAAAGGGATAGCTCCCAGGTCCTTGAGAAATAAATTCCTGGGTTACAGAAGATACATCTCAGAGAGACAGAGAAAGGATTCACAACTTTAGTTTTCTAAAGTAAATGCTCTAAGAAAAGGCAGGTCAGGAGCCTGTGATCAGGTAGTGCCTGGAACAAACAGTAAATTCTTTTGGCAGCATTGAGCTTTGTCAGGGAGGAACTTGAGGGGGCCAGGGTCACCATTCCAGGCATGCAGACTTATCAGAAACTATGCTAGTGTTTGTTCAAGTGTCTTGGTGTGGGACTGGACAAAATTGTTTGTGCTGAGAGTCTCAAGTTCTCATAGGTCACGACTGGAGGCTAGTCAAGAAGAGGGCTCAGAGGTAGCTGACTAAAGTTTGGTCAGGGAGAGAGTCTCTCGAGATAAAGCCACAGTAATCAAGACAGTGTGGTATAGCATACGGATAGACATACAGATCAATGAAATCGAATTGAGAGTTCAGAAATAACCCCTACATATGTGGTCAATTGATTTTGACATCTAGCAAATATTGACTAAGCTCTGACCGCAAACCAAACATGGCACTATTTCCTGGGATTATTGAGATAGTTAATATATGGCCTCTCTTGGGTAACTCAGTTTTGTGAAGAGCAGATTTTTTGTTAAGGGATATAACAGAAATATAAGGAAAGTACCAAGCAGCTATCAATCTACTTTCAGTTTTCCCACTTATAAAATGAGGAGTTTGGACAAAATCATTGTTCTAAAACTTTAAAGTGCATAAGAATCACTTAAGGAATCTCTAAAAATACATATTCCTAGGACCCAACCCTGGAGAGTCTAATCTCATAGGTCTGGGGCCCAGGAATCTGCATTTTAGCTAGACACCTCACTTGATTCTGATGCAGGAGGCCCAAGGAGCACATGTCAGAAATACTGGCCTGAAATATCTTTGATTTCTGATATTTTCTGATACTACTATTATTTGTAAATGACACCACCGGCAATAACCATACAACCTTAAAAGTGCATACATTTACCTTTGGATATATTATCAGAAGTATGTCCAAAATATAAGAACTAAAGTAATAATTATAGCACTGTTTCTATTAGAAAGAGAGAGAATCTAAATACTCATCTATAGAGAACTAGTTAAATAATCTTTCATAATCGTTACAAAAGACTACTACACAGCTGTTTTAAAAAATGAGGTAGGGCTTCCCTGGTGGCGCAGTGGTTGAGAGTCCGCCTGCTGATGAAGGGGACGTGGGTTCGTGCCCCTGTCCGGGAAAATCCCACATGCCGCAGAGCGGCTGGGTCCGTGAGCCATGTGAGCCATAGCCGCTGAGCCTGCGCGTCCGGAGCCTGTGCTCCGCAGCGGAAGAGGCTGCAACAGTGAGAGGCCCGCATAACGCAATGATATAAAAAGAACTCCAAGTACACTTTTTTTTTTTTGTGCTACGTGGGCCTCTCACTGCTGTGGCCTCTCCCGCCGTGGAGCACAGGCTCTGGATGTGCAGGCTCAGCGGCCGTGGCTCACGGGCCCAGCCGCTCCGCGGCATGTGGGATCCTCCCGGACCGGGGCACGAACCCGTGTCCCCTGCATCGGCAGGCAGACTCTCAACCACTGCGCCACCAGGGAAGCCCCCAAGTATACTTTTAAGAGTGAAAAGCAAGATGCAAAACACTGTGTGTGGCAAATTATAGCCATAACTATATCCGTCCTTCTGCAAAGTAATCTTGTCTCCGCACCATCAAGAGTAAAGTCTTTTTCCCCCTCCTGTTGAATCTGCGCCGGTTAAGCAACTTGCTTAGTCAGTGGAATCTGACAGCTGGAACAGTCTTGGACTTCCAAGGCTGGGTCATAAGAAACTGGGCAGCTTCTGCCTTGGTCTGTTAAAATGTTCACTCTTGAGATGCTCTTTCTCAGAACCCACTAGCCATCCCATGAGAAGCCCAAGCCTCATGAAGAGATCATATGCCAACATTCCCTTCTGTCAACTTAGTTGAGCTCCCAGGGGACTGAGTCTGCATGTCCAGCCCAGGTCATCTGGGCTGACCTCCACTGCTATCTGATTGTAGCTGCGTGAATGACCACCCTCTCAAGAGGGAACCCCTCAGCTGAGCTCAGTTAACCCACAGAATTGGGAGCGATAATAACAAATTGTCATTTTAAGCCACTAACTTTTGGAGTAGTTTGTTACACAGCAACAGATAACTGTAACACTGTGTATAATTCGATCCTATTTGCATACTTTTAAAAGATAAGGATTTAATGTGCTAATATACACATAAGAACATTTCTGGGAGTATCTCCAAGATAACCCCCCTGCCCCCGCAGTGTCCCCTGTTTCAGGAAATGGGGCCACTCAGTTGTGCAGGCCAAAGTACTTCAGCCCATTCTAGCCTCCTTTTGTTCTTTACCTTCCACATCCAATTGACAGGTAATCTCTGCTCACTCTATTTTCAGAATGTATCGCAAATCCAACCTCGTCTCACAGCCTAAGCCAAGTCTCCATAATCCTTGACCTGAGCTACGGTAGTAGCCTCAGAACTGACCTCTGTGCTTCCGCTCTCATCGTTAGTTGACTATTGTGCGCACAGCACCAGAATGGACATTTAAGATACATATGATCAGTCAGTCACTTCTTTGATCCAGCCCTCCAATGGCTCTCCACTACACGCAGAGTGCTGTCCCAGGTACTTATCTTGTTCTGTTTGCCTTGGTCCTCAACTTGCTCTCCAGTCTCAGCTGCTACCACTTGTCCCCCTGATTACTCTGATCTGGCCACTTTGGCCTTATTGCTATTCCTCAAACCAAGAAACCCCTCACATCTAAATTTTGTACTTGTGCTCTCCCTCTCTAGAATGATCTTCCCCCAGGTACTCTTAGGTTCATTCCTTCACTGCAGGTCATAGCTCAGAATAATCCTCTACTCTCGACACTCTCTTTTCTTCCATGCTGCTTTTTATTCACAGCATTTACCACTACCTGATACTCTTTTATGTATTAGCTTGTTTATCACCTCCCTTGTCCACAAAAGTGCAAGCACCATGAGGCAGAGACTTGACATATCTTGCTCACCAGTGTTTCCCAGCACCCAGAACAGTGCTCAGCACACAGTAGGTGCCCAATAAGTATTTTTAAATGAATGAATATCAACAGCTGTTACTTTTGGGGTGAAGCGTTTGAACAGTGAGGGATGGAGCTTTACTTTTCATTTTATACTTTCTGTACCATCTGAATTTTTCTAATCTCGTGCGTATATTACTTTTAAAAAAATAAATTATTTTATTTATTTATTTTTGGCCGCGTTGGGTCTTTGTTGCTGCATGTGGACTTTCTCTAGTTGCGGTGAGTGGGGGCTACACTTCGTTGCGGTGCAGTGCGCGGGCTTCTCATTGCTGTAGCTTCTCTTGCTGTGGAGAGCTGGCTCTAGGCTTGCGGGCTTCAGAAGTTGTGGCACGCAGGCTCAGTAGTTGTGGCGCATGGGCTTAGTTGCTCCCCGGCATGTGGGATCTTCCCGGACCAGGGCTCAAACCCGTGTCCCCTGCACTGGCAGGCGGATTCTTAACCACTGCGCCACCAGGGAAGCCCTAGATATGGGTCCTTGAATGGGACTTCTGTGTCCTACTCATTACTCCACCTATGGTGGGCAGCAGAGGAAAGGGCATAGGCAGCAGAGGCCCCAGATAAGTGGGAGGGTCCTAGAGTGGGAAAGGAGAGCTGTGCTCACTTCTCATGGGGCCCAGGGAGAACCAGCGAGGTCTTGAAACATCCCCACAGTGTGGCACATGGTGAGAGCAGTGGGGTGCAGCACAAGCTGCTCTGTCTCCTGGGCTCCCGGAGTAGTGAGGCCGCATATCTAAAAGTGCCCCCTGCCATATGAGAGGTCATTGGGCCTGCAAGAGCCCTGCATTGAGGACAAGCAGAACTCTGAGTGTGCAGAGGGATACTTTTGGCAACATTTCCAGATGGGTTTTCGTGCTCTGAAAATAAGTCCTGTTGCCTGGAGGCCTCCCACCCATTGAGTCAGGGAAGAGGCGGGTGCCACCTTGAACAAAGGGGTCATTGTTCTGCTTTGGCCCTCAACACTGGCTTCTGTTTCGAGTTCCTACCAAGACAATTATCCTGAAGACCAGGCCTGGTTCAGAAGAAATGCAAAGTTCCTTAAGATTAAAATAGGATATGTCTAGGTTTATGTCTGTTGTCCCACATAATTAAGAAGGGCTCTCTTTCGGCCTTTTTGGAGTAATGGAAATGTTGTAAATTTGTATTATGCTGGTGGCTGCATGACTCCACACGTTTGTCAAAACTCATCCAATTAGACATTTAAAATAGGTAAATTTTTATTGTATGTAAATTTTACCTCACAACTGATTTATAAAAAAGACACAGGATGCTGAAACCAGTGAATGGAAGTGTAATTAAAGACAGAATATTATACCATCTCAAAATTGCTTATTAATTACAAAAGGGAAAAACAGTAATTTTCAATGCAGACTAAATGATACCACTCTAACCAAGTAACCAAAGTTAATTGCCAATGATGGGGTAAAAATGAGCTTCCTACTACCATGCCCTAGGACATTTTGGAGTTCCTGCCAAAAATGCATAACATAAGCTAATCACAAGGAAACATCAGACAAACGTATTCTACAAAATAACTGGCCCATAGTCTTCAAAAATACCAAGGCCATGAAAAATTGAAGAAAGGGTGAGAAGCTGTTTCAGATTAAAGGCAACTAAAGAAATATGACAACAAAATGAAATCTTTGATCCTTGACTTGAATCTGGAATACTGGGACAATTGCTAAATTTCAAATATGGACTGCGGATTAGGTAACATTATTTTGTCAATGTTAAGTTTCCTGATTTTGATAAATGTACTGAGGTTATATTTAATAAAAAGGTCCTTGTTCTCAGAAAATTCACAGAAGCATTCATGGATAAAGGGGCATGATATGCAAATGACTCTCAGATTATTAAAAAAAATTTTGTGTGTGTGTGTGTGTGTGTGTAGAAAGAGACAGAGACAGAGAGAAGAAATGATGACACAAATGGGATGAAATATTAATAGCTGGGGTGAATCTGGGTGAAGGGTTATCATAACCTTTTTGAGCTATTCTATAACTTTTCTGTAAATGTGAAACTATGTCAAAATAAAAAGTTTTAAAAAGTGTCTTCTGTTTTTTGGGGTTTTTTTCTAATTTTTTTGCAGTACGCGGGCCTCTCACTGCTGTGGCCTCTCCCGTTGTGGAGCACAGGCTCCGGACGCACAGGCTCAGCGGCTATGGCTCACGGGTCTAGCCGCTTCGCGGCATGTGGGATCTTCCCGGACCGGGGCACGAACCCGTGTCGCCTGCATCGGCAGGCGGACTCTCAACCACTGCGCCACCAGGGAAGCCCTAAAAAGTGTCTTCTTAATGGTCAATAAGCACTTGAAAAGATGCTCAACATCATTTTCATTAGGGAAATCAAAGTCTCTGAGATACCATTTCACACCCACTAAGACAGCAATAATCAAAAAGACAGATAATAGCAAGTATTACCAAAGATGAGGATGTTTAGGTTATTCCTTAAAAATCTAAACATAGAGTTATCATTTAACCTAGCAATTCCACTCCTAGGTACATGTCCAAGAGAATTAAAAACAAGTATGTACCAAATACATACTTGTACCTGAATGTTTATAGCAGCATTACTCACAATAGCCAAAAGGTGGAAACAGCCCATATGTCCATGAATGGATAAACAAAATGTGGTATATCCATACAATGAAATATTATTCAGCAATAAAAAGCATTAAGTGTTGATACACATTAAACATGGATGAACTATGAAAACATTATGCTAAGTGAAAAAAGCCAGTCCAAAAGACGACATATTTTGAAACTTATTACAAAGCTAAGGTAATCAAGACAGTGTGCTACTGGCATAAGGATTGTTGTATAGATCAATGGAAAATAATTGAGAATCCAGAAATAGACTCTTGGATTTATCATCAACTGATTTTCCACAAGGGTGCCAAGACAACTCAATAGGGAAATAATAGTCTTTTCAGTAAGTAATAATGGGACAACTGGCTAATCATATGCAAAGGAAAGAAATAAAAACCTACATCACACCATACACAAAAATTAACCCAAAATGGATCACAGGTCTAAATGTAAGAAGTAAAACTATAAAACTCTTGGAAGAAACCATAGGAGTAAATTTCTGTGGCCTTGGTTTTGGCAAAGCCTCTTAGATATGACACTGAGAGCATAAGAGGCAAAAGAAAAAATAGCCAAATAGGACTTCATCAAAATTAAAAATTTTGGGGGCTTCCCTGGTGGTGCAGTGGTTGAGAGTCCGCCTGCCGATGCAGGGGACATGAGTTTGTGCCCCCGTTCGGGAGGATCCCACATGCTGCGGAGCGGCTAGGCCCGTGAGCCATAGCCACTGAGCCTGCGCGTCTGGAGCCTGTGCTCCGCAACGGGAGAGGCCACAACAGTGAGAGGCCGGCGTCCCCCAAAAAAAAAAAAAAATTAAAAATTTTGTGTTTCAAATGGTACCATCAAGAAAGTGAAAAGACAGCCCATGGTGGGACTTCCCTGGTGGTCCAGTGGTTAAGACTCTGCGTGGGCCCGATCCCTGGTTGGGGAACTAAGATCGCACAGGCTGAAGGGCATGGTCAAAAAAAAAAAAAAAAAAAAAGCCTGTAGAATAGGAGAAAATATTTGCAAATTATCTATCTGTTAAGGGACTTGTATCCAGGATACATGAAGAACTTCAACAACTGAGCAGTAAAAATTCAAATAACAATTAAAAATGAGCAAATAACTTAAACCAACATTTCAAAGAAGACATGCAACTGGCCAATAAACACATGAAAATACGTTCAACATCAACAGTCAATAGTCAACATTAAATGCAAATCAAAACCACAATGAGATACTAGGATGGCTAAATCAAAAAGATAGACAATAACACGTGTTGATAAGAATGTGGAAAAACTGGAACCCTCATACATTGCTAGTTTGAAAGTAAAATGGTATGGCTGCTTTGGAAAATAGTTTAGCAGTTCCTCAAATGTTAAATATAGAATTGTTATATGACTCAACAATTCTACTCCTAGGTACATACCCAAAAGAATTGAAAATAGGTACTCAAATACTTCTACACAAATGTTCATAGCAGCATTATTCTCAAGAGTCAAAAAGCAGAAACAACTCCAATGTCCATCAACTGTTGAATGGAAAGGATGTGGCATATACATTCAATAAAATATAATCAGGCAATAAAAAGGAATGGATTACTGAACCATGTAATGAGGCTGAACCTTCAAAACATACTCATTGAAAGAAGCCAGTCACAAAAGACCATATATTATATGATTCCATTCATATAAAATATCTAAAATAAGCAAAATTATAGAGACAGAAAATAGGTTAGTGGTTGCTAGGGGGTGGGAGAATGGAGGACAGAGGAATAATAACTAAGGGGTATGGGGTTTGTCTTTGAGGGTTCTAAAAATCTAAATATTTCTGAAATTGATTGTGGTGATATTTGGACAACACTGAATATGCTAAAAACCAGTGAACTGTACAGTTTAAAATGGTGAATTTTGTGGTATTTGAATTATATCTCAATAAAGTTTTTATTAAGAATTAATTCTACCAAGGACTAAAAAGACAACTTGAATAAATGGAAAGGCATGTTCTGTTCTTGTATAGGAACATTCAAAATCATGAAGATGTCAATTCTTCCTAAGTTGATCTATAAATCTATTTTTAAAATATCTACAGGATATTTTTGGCACTAAATGATTCTAATGTTCATTTGGGAAAAGAAACAACAGTAGCTCAAATAATTCTGAAAAAAGAACAGGGGACTTACCAGAGGTAAAAAGAGAGAGTATAATAAAATAATCAGATATTTGGGCAAGCAAAGTTGAAACAGATTGTATACTAAGTTGGGAATCAGCCTTGCTGCAGTGCTGGCCCAGTAGGCTTGCGCCAGCTTTTGGGTCCCTAGGTGTTTGAGTCACTCAAGGGTAATTTTTTTATGTTGAACCATATGAAATACTTGTCTTTGACCTACAAAAATATCAGTTTCAACTTAATATGGTTTACCTTAGTATTTGGAATGACAAAATGAGGGGAAAATCACAGCAGGGAATCTGAGTCAAAGTCTTTTGCCAGTGGCCAAAAACAAGGAAACCAAGTATCATACCAAGATTAAGGGCCTTAAAACTGGTCCCCAATTCAGAGATACAGCTCATGATTGGTAGCTGATGCAATTGTGGAACTGGAGCAGGCTGGGCATGAAGTGAGCAAAGTCCCAAGGAACAGCTAAAGAGGATCCTGGGCAATTTGGGGCTTTCTTTGATTGGCTATGAGTGGGAATGTGGTGAAGTACAAAAAAGGGTGACGGGTCTGGCTTGAAGATGCAGGGTCAGGACTGATCACAGAGACTCACGTGGAAAAGGGGAATTGTAGTGAATATGAGATGCAGTTGTCATCAGGCAATATATATGGTTCAGTTCTCAAGTTGGAAGCCAAGCAAATTACTACCAGGAATCAAGACACATAAATGCAATGTGTGATCCTTGATTGTATCCAAGATTAGGGAAAAATCACTATAAAGAATGTTATTGGGACAACTGGGCAATTTTGAATATGGACAATGTTAAGTAACAGTACTATATCAGTATTAAATTTCCTGAGTGTGATAATTATTGTTATGTAGCAGAATATTCTTGCTCTTGGGAGATGATATAAATGGAAGTTTGGGGTTTTTTTGGTAAATTTATTTATTTATTAATTTTGGCTGCATTGGGTCTGTTGCTGCACGCAGGCTTCTCATTGTGGTGGCTTCTCTTGTTGCAGAGCATGGGCTCTAGGCACGAGGGCTTTAGTTGTTGTGGCTCTCGGGCTCTAGAGTGCAGGCTCAGTAGTTGTGGCCCACGGGCTTAGTTGCTCTGCGGCATGTGGGATCTTCCTGGGCCAGGGATCGAACCCGTGTTCACTGATTGGCAGGCGATTCTTAACTACTGCACCTCCAGGGAAGTCCCTAAATGGAAGTATTTGGGGATAAAGTGACATGATACCTGCATCAAATTGCTTCTGAAAAATAGAGACAGAGACACAAAGTAACTGTGGCAAAATATTAACAACTAGTGAATCTAGACGATATATATTTGATATTTTTCAAAATTAAAAAAAAAACTTGGAAGGGATAAAAGGAATACTAGCATACATTTGGTCCATTTGATATCTATTGCTCTGTCAGATGGGGAACACTTAGCAAAAATAGGAATCAGGTACTGGTGAACATGTTTTAAAAAGTAGACACTAAGGGGCTTCCCTGGTGGCGCAGTGGTTGAGAGTCTGCCTGCTGATCCAGGCGACACGGGTTTGTGCCCCGGTCCGGGAAGATCCCACATGCCGTGGAGCAGCTGGGCCCGTGAGCCATGGCCGCTGAGCCTGCGTGTCCGGAGCCTGTGCAACGGGAGAGGCCACAACAGTAAGAGGCCCACGTATCGCAAAAAAAAAAACAAAAAACAAACTAACAAAAACAGATTAACAGGAGAAAAGCATACATAAATTCATTTAGTATAAGTTTTATGTGATACAGGAGACTTTATAAGGAAATAAATACCCAAAGAAACAGTTAGACTTGAGTATATTTACACCAGGTTTAATCAAGAGTGGACAGTCATGGAGGAAAAGGATAGTTTAAGGCATATGAGGTAATTGTAGTAAACTGGAGGAAACTTAGCAAGGCCTCTCTGTTAGGATTCTTCTTGGCATCCTTTGGTCTTCAGAGATTAAGATACTCTTTTCTCCAGGTATAGGAAGGGCAAATTTGAGAGTTTTATGATCTGTTTCAGGGGAGAAGGGCAAGGGGGTAAAGGTCTGAGTGACCTTGCTTCTGCTGTTTTCTCAAAATCCTTCAGCTTCCATATGCCACAGTGCCACATTCTGGGGTAGTGTATCCAGAACCCCATCACTATATATAAGATCATGTCATCTGCAGAGATAGTTTTACATCTTCCTTTACATTTTGGATGCCTTTTATTTCTTTTTATTGCCTAATTACTCTGTCTAGAACTTCTATTACTATGATGAACAGAAGTGGCAAGACTGGACATGCTTGTCTTGTTCCTGATCTTGGGGGAAAGCTTTCAGTGTTTCATCATTGAGTATGATTTTAGCTGTGGGTTTTTCATGCATGACCTTTATTATGTTAAGGACACACATTCTTCTTGAGTGTTTTCTATGTGCCAAGCATTTCTAAGTGCTCTGCATGTATTATCTCGTTAATTGTACATAACCCTGTGAAATAGGGATTATTGTCCTTTTTACAGGTGAGAAAACTGAGGCACAAAAAATCTGTTCTCTCCATAAGTGAAATTTTTGCATGTAGTTTTTATTTTTACACAAAGCATGTTGTATTTTTATTAAAATAGTGAGTTATTAGAATATATTAAGCATTAATTCTAAAACAAATTTTGTAGCATCATGAATCACACTATATTGTGAATTTAGATCACACAATCATTTATTAGATGGTGGTTTACTGCAGTCCAGTGCTAAGCTCATGATTACTCTGTACTCTGAGTACTTAGTACACAATTGTGCACTGTTGCGGTTCTTAAATACTCATTGCTTTATTGATATTTATTTTCTAATATATGCAAAAATGATAACTTTTTTCTAGATAAGAACGGTATTATCATTTTGCAACATAAAATAGTTCAGTTAAATGGTCTAAGAATTCACCATTGCTTAGTTGTTAAGAACCAGCACCCTGGAGCCAGATGGTCTAGATTCAAGTACTGGCTCTATTATTTGTGAGCTGTGTGACCTTCAGCAAGTTATTTACCCTCTCTGTGCCTCAGTTTCTTTACCTTAAAATGAGGAGTAATGCAGACAAACCTAAATTTTGTAGAATGGGGACATTCTACAAAATGACTGGCCAGTACTTTCCAAAAGTATCAAGTTCATGAAAGGAAAATTTAAAAAATAACAAGACTAAGGAACCATCCCAGATTAAAGGAGCCTAAAGAGACACAACAACCGAATGCAATGTGAGCTGTTAGGTGGGACGCTGGGGCAGGAAAAGGCATTAGAGGGACAAATAATAATTGGCTATATGAATATACCAGCTCTCTCCTCTCCCATAGAGAGAGAGAATTCTGAGTAGTGTGTTTTGCGGTGCCTTCCAAAGACTCCCTACAGGAGAAGGCTCCAGTCACTCACTATGATAGCTTGATTCTTAATATGTCCTTTATTGGCTGCTGCCTTCCATTCTCTGTTTCCTCACTCCCTGCCCAGTGTTCACTCTACCTCCCCAATAAACTACCTGCTCTAAAGTCCTTGTTGCAAGGTCAGCTCCTAAGGGAATTGAAACTAGGACATTTCATTCCACTGATATAAAGCACAAAAATAGCTAGAATTAATCTATGCTATTAGAAGCCTGGGTAGAGCTGGATGGGGACAGAAATGGGGCTCCTGGGGTGTATGTAATGTTCTGTTTCTTGATCTAAGTACCGGTTATATGACTTTGTTCCATTTGTGAAAATTAGCTGAGCTGTATAGCTACAATAGGTGCTCTTTTCTGTAGGTATATTATAATCCACCCCCCAAAAAACAATAATAATTCTGTTAGTTTGGGCAGAGTGTTTTTGTTTTTTGGGTTTTTTTTTTTCAGTGAAGGAATGGTAAAAATTCTTACTCACTGGCTTGGCAATGAACACAGGGATAATACATTTATATTAGCTAAAACAACAAATCATTTTTATAATTATTTTTCTGGTTCACATATGGTCAGTAAATGAGAAGAAGCAAAGGCCAAAGAGATGAGAACTTGGGCCCGGATGGCAAAGGAGAAGACAAGAAAAAGAAGATAAAGGTGGCATAGTATTCACAGATCAAGAAAGAGATAAAAGGAAGCAAGAGACAACAGAAAAAGAGAGAAACACAGATGTTTTTATCTCCCTAGGGTCAGAATAGGTTATAAAGCTTCCTCTCCAGGAAGACATATATCATATGCTGTCAATTAAATGTGGAATATAAAATGAAAGACAAAACCAAGCAAGCAAACAACATTCCTCCTCAAAATGAACTCGGACATACAGAGAAGAGATTGGTGGTTGCCACAGGCGGGGGGTGGGGGATGTGAGAAATGGGTGAAGGAGGGCAAAAGGTACAGACTTCCAGTTATAAAATAAATAAGTCATGGGGATGTAACTTACAGCATGGTGACTATAATTAATAATACTTATTTTATATTTGAAGGTTGCCAAGAGAGTAATCTTAAAAGTTCTCATCACAAGGAAAAAATTTGTAACTATGTGTGGTGATGGATGTTAAGCTGACCTGCAGTGGCGATCCATTTTGCAATATACATGAATATCAAATCATTATGTTGTACACTTGAAACTAATATAATGTGATATGTCGATTATACTTCAAACAATTTTTTTAAAAGACTCCTTTCCAAACCTTAGAAGCACAGACATTCATAAAATGACCTCTATTTCTTACATTCAATAAAGAAAAATTTCATTGAAGAAAACTGCAGAGTCAGTCCCAGTTACAAAGGAAGTGCATCTCTTTTCGAAGCATCATGTTATCATCCTGTGGCCTTTTGCCAGAGGACTCAAGATTTATAGCCAAGGCAGAGAGGATATTTCCCACTGGCACCTGCCAGGTGGTTTAAGTGTTAAACCCAAGCCTCAGAGGAGAAAGTCCCCATTCTTGTTGCAGATTGTAATGAAAGACTAGGAAGGAGATATCTGAACCAGCTCTGTGAATTTTATTTTAGGTTGGACTGAGCAACAATATGCATATCAAAAAAACAAGCAGATTGGCCTTCCCTGATGGCACAGTGGTTAAGAATCTGGCTGCCAACGCAGGGGACACGGGTTCGATCCCTGGCCCAGGAATATCCCACAAGCTGTGGAGCAACTAAGCCCGTGCGCCACAACTACTGAGCTTGCGCTCTAAAGCCCACGAGTTGCAACTACTGAGCCCACGTGCCACAACTACTGAAGCCCACTTGCCTAGAGGCCGTGCTCTGCAACAAGAGAAGCCACGACAACGAGACGCCCGTGCACTGCAACGAAGAGTAGACCCCGCTCACCACAACTAGAGAAAGCCCGCGCACAGCAACGAAGACCCAATAGAGCAAAAAATAAATACAAATAAATTTATAAAAACTAAAAAACAGCAGATTATCATGAGATTTATAAATATTTGTCAGCTACTCTTTCAAGGTCCTCCCTACAGATATTAACCCTCCTTTTTTTTTTAAACAGGAGATTCCAGGTTGACATATATTTAAGTTAAACTGAACTCTTTAGTGCAGACACTAAAACATTATTGCAATACATTGTAAAAGCAAGTTCAAATGTCATAGCATGTGTATGAGTGCACACACACACACAAACCTACTTTGAGCCTGTGTCTGACATTTTCTACTCTCCTAAGTAAAGAACAAAACTTTTGCTGAGATTTTTAAAAAAGTGTAATTTAGGGATTTAAGATTATGCAATTAAAACAGTCTGAAAGTTACTCCCCTCCATGCTGTATCCTTATAAATGATACAACAGATATAAGAAATAAATTGTTGACTTCATGTCTGGGCTTGAAATCATGAAGGGGGATTGCTTGAGAGTACAGAAACAAACAATGTGGCCCCCCCAAAGAAAGAAATTGATATGAAACCATGGGAGAAGCCAAGCCCCCAGGTAACCTAAGTTTACACCCACATAGGAATTCTGCTGAATCCTGAATCAGGTGGGAGAATTCTAAACCAGAAAATTAGTGTACAGTCAAGAAGTGCTAGTGTCCGAGGAATGCCACTGCCATGGAAGATAGATAACAAACTATCTAAAAACTAGCAAATGGAAGATCTTATATGTGATCAATAGATCAATTAAAACAAATTCATTTAGTATATTCAGCAACATAAAGCAAAATAATACCAAAGAATTATGAAAAAGAACCAATTAGAAATCTTGAAAATTAAAGCCCAAATTGTTGAAAAGAAAAACCTCAAAAGATAGTCTGAGTAACAGAACAGACACACTGTGTGAATTAGCAAGCTGGGGATTAAGTTTACGGGGTCTTACAGAATAGAGCAAAGAAAAAAAGAAGATGAGAAAGTTTAGAGACATAAAGAATGGATAAGGACATTTTACCTTTCATTTAGGAATTCCAGAAGGAGAATATAGAGAGAAAGGAGGAGGTAGTATTTAATCAATGGCTAAGCATTCCCCAGAAGTGAAGAAAGCTAAGAAATTTCAGAACATCAAAATAAAGAAAAAAATGCAAAAAGTTACCATAGCAGAAAGATAGTTTAGCTTTAAAGAAATAAGGATCAGATTTTCATTGTAAATTTCATTAGCAACACACCAGGAAGACAATGAGATGATATCTTCAATGAGCTGTTGGAAAATAACTGTCATTTTAGAATTCTACACTCAGCTACAGTATCACTTTAAAGCACAGGCGAAACGAAGGCATATTTTAAGTATTCAGCATTTAAGAACGTTTAGCACCAACAGATTCCCACTGAAAGAACTAAAGATGTACGCCTACATACAAAAAAGGTTGAAGGAATACAGAGGGAAAAGCAGTATGAAAAAAAGTAATCTTAGCCAAGTAATCTTGCACAATTCAGTCAATCCTATAGCTTAAGGCTAAATTAGTATTAATTGCCAAACATGTTTAAAACAATTTAGAATTAGAATTCTGGATGATATGAACAGGGGAGTTGGGGAGAAGGGAAACAGCAGAAGGAAGTGTAAATGTCTTCTCCTGTTTAGGAAGAGTATATACATACTGATTACCTTTAGATTTTGTTAGGCAAGTATAACTTTATGTGTGGGTATAAAAAATTAAGAGTAACCATTAGAAAAAAAGCAATGGAATGTATAAATTTCACACCAACAGAAGAAAAGAAATGCAACAAAGAAAATTCAATCAACCCAACAGATATCAGGAATGGGGAGAAAAAAGAAACAAAGAGACCATAGGAAATAGAACACACAAATTAAGGTAATACGGTTAAATCCAAACAAATGATTGACTATAATAGGAAAAAAGATTTAAGTGAATAAAAAATGGGAGATTCATGTGAAAACACCATTTGAGGAAAATTAAAATTGCCAATAAGCTTAAGAAAAGATGTTCAATCTCACCAGTTATCAAGGAAATACAAATATATGGCATTGAGATGCCATCTTTACTGCCCAGATTGGCAAATACTTTTAATTTTGGTAATAGCACGTGTTAGTTAGGAAGTTGGGCAAGCAGTTACCCTCATAGCCCACCATTGGGAGTGTATTACTGGCACAATCTGGAGAACAATTTATCATCTCTATTAAAACCAAAACATTTGCGTACAGGTGCAAGGAAGTATAGTCAAGGATATTCTAGCAGCATGGCTTATAACAATGAGATATTGGAAAGAACCTAAATGGCTCCCATAATTGGGAGAACAACTAAATAAGCCATAGCATGTTCATACTGCAGAATACTTTGCAGTCGTTAAAAAGAATAATTTAGATTCATTTGTGATAATATGGACAGGCATATTTTGAATATTTAAAAATACACAGAATGAAAGGTACAGAATTAGTTTATACATGTAAAAGCACATAAATAAATACTGTGTGTGTAGATAGACAGACAGACACATGTACATAAACATCTAGAAAAAGCTCTGAAGGCTTAAACATCAGACTCAGAGTTAAGATCTCCTCTGAGTGGATGAGATGAGATGAAGAGTGGAGTGAGTGGTATGTGTTGGCTTGTGGGGAGAGTTGGGGTGGGGTAGATGCAAGGGCTTTAGTCTTCTTTGTAAAGTCTGATTTTACTTTCAAAGAAATATTTGTGTATTATCTGTTGAATGAGTTTGATTACAGTTTTTTTTTTTTTTCCTCTGGATGTGCCTGCCTTTGCACAAATGGCAGATTTGCTAACCTAGCTATCTAGGCATTCAGGGAACGGGCTGAGTAGGCACAAGTGGTTTACCAACCCTTGCACAACAGGATTTATGACCTCTCTTCTCCCTCCCTTCTACCCCACAGTACTCCCCAGATGCTGGAATCTTAAGGAAGGAAACGGGGCTGCCATATTGTGGACTAAGGATGGTAGCACCCACTCTTGAATAAGAAGGTTACCAACACCCCGCTAAGTGAAGCTGTGTGTTTGTGTGTGTGTGTGTGTACGCGCGCGGGTGTGCTGGGAAGTCGTCTTTTATGTAAGTACGCTGGAAAAATTATACTTCAGGTAAGATTTCAGGGACACAATGAACCCTACAGCTTCTAAACTATTAAAGCTTTTTTGTGACCTCCCTTGAGCTATCCACTTTCTGAGCTCTAATGTGTAACATCAAGAAAAGGAGGAACCTTCTCCTCTTTGGCAATGAGAAGTTGGAGACACAGCCAGAACAACTCTTTATGTCACCGATTAGTCTCAGGCTTATGCATTTTGCTATTTTAAATTTCTCCCTTATTTCAAACCAACTGCTTATGAATCTTTCCATTTGACAACGTGGAAATATTTAATTAGAGCTCTTCTATAATGATGTTGTTGTAGAAGTAAAAAAACAATTCTTTCTGGTTCTCCAAATTTCACACTGCAAAGTCCAGTGTGTTTCCTCTCTTCCTCTCTGACCCCCATGGCCCTCAGAACTTTCTCCATACTCTGAAACCCCAGTAGTAAGTTATAATCTGCAGGATCCATTTGGAATTTACAATATTGAATTCCTATAGTATTGCCAATCGTATTGTACCACTGGTTCCTTCTATCTTTCTATTTCTTTCTCTCCTTTGAAGTTCCTAATGCAGTGGTTGATTGGTTACTTGATTGATTAGAATCTGGAAGTAGCTGGTATATAATCATCATTAATGCTTGGTTCCCTCAGCTAGCGTTGGCTAGGTGCCTGGGACAATGTCTGGGCAGACCCCTCATCTTCTCCCCTGTGGTCCATTAGCCCAGGATGTTGCAAGGAAACTGTGGGGAGTCCTGATGAGTCTGAGCCTCCCTAAAGCCAACAGTCCAAGAGAGGGCTACTTCAGTTTCTAAGCCTAAGCACTTTTCTTCCATCACCACCCAAGGAGTTTGGCCCCAATACACCCTGCTCCCAGCAAGGATCCACTACATAATTTGTGGGGCCCAGTTCCCTGCCTCCGTGGGGGCCTCCAGAAGCAAGTCCTGACCTCTCTCCACTATGACAGCTCTTTCTTAGTCATTTTCCATATGACAAAGAGACACACTGGCTGTCAAGGTTGGCACCATGGAGCTGCACTGCTCACCAGGGAATACAGCCTGGCTCTTTATCCCTACATTCTTTAATTTCAGAAGCCTGGGCATCAGCTGGGAGCTTGTCAGAAATGCAGTGTCTCCGGCCTCATCTCAGACCTATTCATTTAGAATCTGCTTTTTAACAAGATCCCTGGCAGACACCTGGGCACAGAAACTAAGATTAAGCTCAGAGAAGCTCAGATTAAGGCTCTAGGCCTGGGATCTCCCCTGATACAGTTGACTTCACAAATACCATGGCAGGAAAGTCCTCTAGGATTTTCACTGGTTGACAGTTTTAATCATGTAAGTATAGCAAGAGAATGACCAGTATGACAGGTAGATTTATCTGAATTCTCAGGCATGGTTATTGCAGTGCAAGATCTCTTTAACATGAACAAATTCAATACAAAGCATGACTCAAAAACATCTGAAGGAATACTAGTAAAGAGAGTAAGATTGAACACACAGGAAGGGGAGTTTAAAACAGCACCATTCCAGGAGAAGCAGGAAAGGCTCAATCAAGAACATAGTGGTCACTGGCCTTGGGCAAAAGGGGGGATGACTCTTCCAGAGACTGAAAGAACGGAGCGGAGGCAGCATGTTGCCTGCCTAGCATCCCTTCTTCCTGCTTTTGGTAACAGTCCCAACTTTTTGTTTGGGGACCATTTCTGTCCATTCTATGTGGTCTTGGTAGAAAAGCCAATTAGGGTAGTGGGAATACGACCCAAGGGAAGCTAATGAGATTCTATTTACCTCAGGAATGTGAAATTCAGAGGAGAAAACCAAGAAGAGAAGTGACTGGAACAGAGTCCTTCTAGTGGCAGGGGCTCAGAGGAGACTGCCCTAGGTTCCTCTTATGCTCTTCCCAAGACCAGTGTCTGCTTGCTTTCCTTAAGTTCTGTGAGCTTTGCAATATCTTTCCCCCAAATTCTGGTTTGTTTGAGTTTGCCAGTCAAATTATGTTGTGTGCAAAGAAAGAACTGTATGAGATACAGAAGGTGTAGACATAGAAACATTTTAAGTTGAGGTGAGAAGTCCGTTTTCTCTAGCAGAGGCAAATAGGATGGATACTTTGAACCACATGGTAAAGTTATGGAAGGGATCTAATCAAGGATAAGTACATAGAGAAAGTATAAGTAAAAGGACTGCCAGTCAGTGCTGAGGGGCCAGCTAAGTTTGCAGAATATGAAATCGCAGTGATTTCCTTGAGTAACCTAGGTGTAGGAAAGGAGAAAGGGCATAGTTGGACTGATTCAAAGCTAGGAGTTAGCAGAGACCATGTTTCAGAAACATAAGGTGGGGATATTAAAGGGCTGTCAAGAGAAGTTAAAAGCTAATATCATGGGCTGCAGGCAGGAAAAGCTAGGAAATGAAGCTAAGATGGCGAAATGGGGAGGAGGGGCACTGAGACACTGAGGCTTGGGTTAGTTGAGAACAGACCAGGGAATAAGAGAGAGACTTGGAAGTTTAAGAGGCTGCTCTATTGCAGTCCAGATTTAAAAGTCAGAAAGTTTCAGCTGCTAAGGTCCAGGGTGTGGGTAATCCACGGACTTTGAGAATTGGAATGTAGATTAAGGTTATTAAGGCACATTGAGGCCAGGGTCATCCACATGGTCACTGAAGTTGACCATGATGATGTTATATAAGATGTAGTTTGGTAACTGGCTCACCTCAATTTTACCAACCAAGTTCTTAAGTGGTTTTATTTAAAAATATTTTAAATGAATGTATGGGAATGGCCAGGAGGTTGGTAGACTGCAATTTAAAACTGAAGTTCCTTCAAAAAACTACTAGCTATAGAGTAACATAATGGCTAATGGTGTGGGTTCCTGGCTCTGCTCCTTTACTGGCTGTCTAACCCTGAGTAAGTTACTTATCCTCCCTGTGCCTCAGTTTCCTCAACTATAAAATGAGCATAAGACTACCCGCCTCACAAAGTCATTGTGAGAATTAAATGAATTAACATGTATAAAGTGGTAAATGCTGAGCACTTCATAAATGTTAGGTATTGTTATTAAAGAGGAGAGATTATAAATAAACTATAATATAATGTGATACTCTATGATGAATATTTGTACAAGCATGTAGAAAATAACTGAGGGGGGAGCACTTAAAACTATCCTTGGGATAACCAGGGAAGTCTTCAGTAAAGAGACAGAAGCAGAACAAAGTCCAAGAGTTTGATAAACAAAGGTCATAGGAGAAGTGGTAGGATCTATGTTCAATGCTCACAGTATGACAGGCACCGTGCTATTTTACAAATATTATCACATTTAACACCACATCCCTGCAAGACATGTAACTTCCTTTCACTGAGGAAAACTCACAGGGATTAAATAACTTGGGCACACAGGAATGGAAAGGATATTAGACAGCATACAAAGGGTATCTAATACAAAGGGAAAAATAACAAACCACTACTCTTACCCCAAAATCCTATTCAAATGGAACTTTGGAATCACAGATCTGAGCTTATTGGGCCCCCGGCCTAAAGAGTCCCACTCAAGGATATCCATATACCAGTTTGTCTACCGCTCCACTCAGTCCAGGTCCCAACATGGAATAGCCTAACTAGTGCCTAACTAGCCTAATAGCCTAACTAACCAAAATTGGAATCTTCATTTTAAAAAGCAAGTTGGTGTGGAAGAAGAAGAACTCTGCTGAGGGGCCTTCAAAGAAGTGTGAGGTGGAATAGGTAGATCACTGAGCGCTCATGGGAAGCTGGGAATGTTGAGGATGGATTCACATGCAGGGATCAGATTATAAATGGCTTTTGCCTGTCATATGAGAAGTTTGGACTTGATTCTGAGAGCAATGCAGAGGGAGTAAAGGATGTTTAAGGAGGCCCTACACAGTTAGCTGAAACCGAGCATGTCGTTAAAGTACGATGACAGCCAGATACATCAATCTCCAGAAAATCTGGGCTGACCCCCAGACAGGCAGAGGAGACTCAGCAAGGAAGAGGAGCGGCGGCGAGCTCTTCCTCCCTCCACATCGCCGGTTGTTTAAGGCCCCTCGGCTTGTTCTCCCACACCTCCTTTTGGCTCCTCTCTCTCAACACACCTGGCTGCCTGCGTGCTTCCGGGGCTAACCACGCGCCTCCTCCTGCGCCCTCCAGCTGAAGCGCAACCCGGCCGACCCACCCCTTCAGCGCCCCCTGGCGTCTTCACCCTTGCTCTCTTTTTTTAGTGAAATAGTTTTTTAAAAATTTATTTTATTGAAGTGTAGTTGATTTACAACGTTGTTTTAATTTCTTCTGTATAGCAAAGTGACTCAGTTATACATATATAAACTTTTTCTCATATTCTTTTCCATTATGACTTACCACAGGATATTGAATATAGTTCCCTGTACTATACAGTAGGACCTTATTCATCCATTCTGTATGTAATAGTTTGCATCTGCTAACTCCAAACTCCCAATCCATCCCTCCCCCACCCTCCCTTCCCCTTGGCAACCACAAGTCTGTTCTCTGTATCTGTTAGTCTGTTTCACAGATAGTTCATTTGTGTCATATTTTAGATTCCAAATATGTGATATCATATGATATTTGCCTTCTGACTTACTTCACTAAGTATGATAATCCGTAAGTCCACCCATGGGACTGCAGGGCTCTTCCAACTCGCGTACCTCAGAGAGCTGCCCGGCCTCCTTCCGCAGCGCCCCGCATCCGGTCACATGAGGCGCAGGTCACCTGCTCTCTGGTCACGTGAGGCCGGTCACGTGCCAGGCCCGCACCGCTAGCTTCCGGAGACTTTCGGGGCTTAGCGGGTGCGGTCCTGCGGCTCCCTGAGCCCACCGAACTGCACAGCCAGGATGGTGAGGGCGGGGGTTCGGGTTCGGGTTTGGCCCTGACCGCCGCCTCCCCGGAGCTCAGCCCCTCTTCTCGTCCTTCCCGCTGCAGATGAACGGGACCACCCCCGACCAGGAGCGGCCGCCGGTGTCCGAGCCCGTGTGGGAGCGGCCCTGGTCGGTGGAGGAGATCCGCAGGAGCAGCCAGAGCTGGTCGCTGGCAGCCGACGCCGGCGTGAGAGGCGGGCCCCAGGGGCCGGAGGGGAGGGCGGGCCTTCTGGCGTGATTCGCGGCCTGCGAGCGGGACTCCGGGAGCCCCCAGTCCCCCTCCACCCAGTCGATCCTGTTGCCTCTCATTGACTTAATAACGCCCCTTCTCGTCCTCGAAAACTCCCGGGTGGTAGTCCCCAGGCACTTGGGCGGAGGCGGGCTGGTTGAGCTTAGCCCTCTCAGTGCTCCCACTTGGACTGCGGCCCTTCCTTGTTTGGGTTTTCTAGCCAGGCGCCCAACTCCACCCTGAGCGGGGATCGGCTTCCGCCACCTTGCAGGCTTACATGGTACTAGTTAGGCTATTCCATGTTGGGACCTAGACTGAGTGGAGCAGTAGACAAACCAGTATATGGATATCCTTGAGTGGGACTCTTTAGGCCGGGTGCCCAATAAGCTCAGAACTGTGATTCCAAAATTCCATTTGAATAGGATTTTTGGGTAAGAGTAGTGGTTATTTTTCCCTTTGTCTCTGATCCCTGTGGAATGACAACCAAACAGGACTTTTAAATTCCTCCAGAAACGATATAGCAAATATCCATTGACTCATTGACACTGTTCTGATGAACTTTCTTAATGTTTTTTGATGCTACTTGGTCTTTGTACTGTCAAAAGCAGCATCCCTTTTACATTCCAGCACACGGGCGCACACACACAGGCGAAAGGAAATGGGTTCTTTTCTGTTTTGACACGCAGAATAGGTGCATATAATATTGATACTATTGTATGTTTGTTTTTTAAATAGTTACTACAGTTTCTACAGGAATTCTCACAACAGACTATCTCTAGGACCCATGAAATCAAGAAACAAGTGGATGGACTAATTCGGGAAACTAAAGCCACAGATTGTCGACTACATAATGTCTTCAATGACTTCCTTATGCTGTCTAATACCCAGTTCATTGAGAACGTGAGTTACTTAGTTACATTAGACTTATAAAAAAATAATACTGTTAGAAGGAGCAAGAGTCACTGTGATACTAAGTGACCCATTATTAGGTTCTCTAAAATTTTGGTGAAGTAGTAGTTCTTGGTGATTGATGTCCCCCCTTTTTATTAGTAAAGTTTATTTTTTTTCAAGCCTTTGAAAAAAACCTAACAAAAAACTTCTTCATATTCCAGTGTTTTCATTGATTTTTAGTTTTGGTGTAGACTGCTGAATTGCATGGCACTCCAACAAGTTTTGTTATGAGCATGCTCTGTAAGGAAAGCCATACACCTGGTCTGATCCTCTGGACACCATCAGGTTATTGATTGTATCCATTATGTCCTGATAAGTTACATTAAAGGCATGTGTGTGTCTACTTGGAATATTCTCAACTAACATTTTGTTATGATGGCTGAACCTATGCCATAGAATCAGCTCTAAAAGATTATTGAGCTTTAACCCAAGTGCTATTTTGTCTATGTATTTATCGAATTTCTAGGTGCTAGGTTCTAGGAATACATAGATAAATTAGACAGAGCCCCTCCTTAGAGAAAATAACAATCTTCCATAATAGTGTAATTCCTGAATAAAAAGGAAGCAAGTGTGGCTGGAGCCCAGTGACTGTAGGGGAGATTGATAACAGAGGATGGAGAGGAAGCTTAGTTAATAAGCTGGTCTGTATTTCTCATAGGGCGGCTAACTTTCTCAGTATCAGTGTTAATTAATCTGTGAAAAGAGAATTAGTTAAGTAGGCTATCTCCTGAGATTGTTAGATACAAAGTAATAAAAAAAAGATTTCAAAAATTGCAAGATTATACAAAGCCCACGATTTAGGATTGTTAAGAAGAGACTAAATATTGTCACGCAGGTATCTTATGCAGCATGTTTGTACATTTTTAGTAGTTCAGGTTGAAATGCCTGAACTACTAGGCTTTTTGGGGAAGCTGTGTGTAAAATAAAGATCTTAATAAATATCTTATTTAAGATATATCTTAAATATCTCTTTACCAGTAGGTTTAAAATGTAACAAATATTCTCGTCAACTCTGTAGTCATTTTCTGGTTGTCTACACAGAATGTCCATGCTTGGTCCTGAGCATCTTTCTTATTGGAAGAGGCAGTTTACAGGACTCTCATCTGTACTTTACTGGTGTATGCAGCCCCATCACTTTTTCATCATGCTGAATTCCGTGTCCTTTTGAATATACCTGTTGCTCTCGTTCTGTACCTTTCTTGCTGGATCAGGTGCTTAGCTCTTCTCTGCAGTCAGTGTTGCAGCCCTAGACTGGGCAAGGAATAGAATTGGGAGGCTTCTTTTGTACCTGATGTGCCTGTACCACATTGGTATTGGATTGGTACCCGACTGATACTTTGGGGGTGAGAGGCATCATAAGCTTCTTTTTCTGAATCATAACCTTCAGTTCTTTTTCTTTTCTCTAGCTCTTCTTTTCTGGCCAAGTTTTCTTAGCTTCTGAGTTTCCCAATAATCTAGTTTTTGTGGGTAGTTTTTTTGTTTGTTTTTGTTGATTATTTTTTAGTAATAGTTCTTTATTTCTGTTCACTTCTTGGATTCCCTACTTTCCATCCATCTCTCCATCCCCCTAGTCCTTATGCCTCTTCCCCTGCCATTCTGCAGCCAAATTCCCCTTTAGATGTGCCTGTTGCCACTGCCAAATCAAACTGCTTCCCAGACCTCCCTATAATGCCATGAGTTACGTGTTTTTCCATTTGTGGTAGAGCATGATGATGTTGAGTATGGCTAATGCTTAATAAAACTCTGAAATAAACTACCTGCTGATAATACATTTGGCAGTGATTCGACTTTGCATGTGTTTTCTTCAAACCCTGGCCAGTACTCATGTATTACAATTCTGGCTTAAATGACGGTGCCATTTGGTTTCATGGTAGTTTATTGGAAAGATACGCACAGTCATAGGTTTCTGGGTTTTAGTAATTGACCTAGAGGTAGCCAGTAGATTGCAAACTGCATTACAGTTAGTGAAACTAAAGAGCAATCAGGACTTTCCAGGGCAAGAGAAATTAGTGCCTTTAGTAAAGGCTCAAGAGGGGACTCTGAAGGAGGCTAAATGCTGATTAACAGTGGCCAGTGCATCAGTGTGTTATTTGGAGGGAGTACAATTCTTGAAGCTTCATTAACCTGTTAATTTAGGAATTTTGTCCTGAAACATTAAGTGACCTAGTTAATGACTTCTTTAGTAGCACTTCCCATGATTGTAATTTTACATTTATTGATATGATTCGATGTGTTGAACTCCGCTACTAAATCAACCCCCATATTTTTGCTAAATGTTGTATTCCTTGGGCTCAGCATGAGCCTGATATATAGGGACTCAGTGAATATTTGAATGAATTAATGAGAGATCACAAAAGTGAAAAAGACCAGGGCTATTTATAACATGTTAAGAAATCTCAGCCCCTCGTCAGCGTTCTTTCTAATTCCCCACCTTCACCTCTTACCTCATCTCCCCAAATGAGGAGAAGATGCTTTGAGGGGAAATATCAAAGATATTTAACAGTTCTGGGAATGGCTACCTGATTTTAAAATGATCAAAACACCCATGAAGCTGTGAGTTGGGTGAAACTGGTAAGGGTGAAGGAAGTTAGCATTGATTTCCTGCTGTGTACTGAGTACTTGAGATGCATGGTCCTGGCCAGCCTCAAAAGATCCCATGGGTTTTATGTATTTGCTGGTTGGTTTCTTAGATGTCATGTTTGGCTTTCCGCAGGCTGCTGATCTCTTATGAGGTAGTTTTTAATGACAAGCAGTGGAAAAAGTAGGGTGTTAATGCTGTTGAGACCTCAGCATGAAGCTCAACCTTTTGGTTAAGTGGTCTCGCTATTTAAAGTCTGAAGTGACCTTGGTAGCTGCCTTGTCTTAAAGTCTCCATTTTAAGATTTATTTACTTTATTTCTTCCTGCCTTTGAAAATTACTCCCCAAATTTCTGGGCTTTATAGAACAATTTTTTTTTAAGTATAGAAAAAGAAGCATCGTCTGAAATTTCAGATGCCAAAGGAGAGCCTCTTTAACATTTTGATGTGTATATTCCAAGTCCATTTTCCAAGCAGACATTGGGCTTTAAGTGTTTTCCTTTCTTGTTATAAAAGTAATGAACACCCACTGTAGGAGAGATTGGCATATATAAAAAGTATTAAAGTGTGAAAAAATTAAAACTACAGAAATCAACTATAATTCCACCACCCCAAATTAACCAGCCACTGAACATTTTGGCATATTTCTTTCTGAGAATATATATGTATGTATGTAACTTTAACCTTTTCTATATATTGGCAGCCTGCATTTTTTTAATGTTAGTGTATTATTTTATAAGCATTTTAACACATCTGTAAGATTTTGTGAACTTAATTTTATTGTTTTTATTTCATTATGTGCCTATCATTTAACAATCTCCCGACATCAGTTTTTTTAAATAAAATATTTCATGTGTCTAGAAAAGAACAGATAATAACCACAAATGCTAGTAATATACACTACCTTACATTAACAGATTTTAATATTTTGCCATATTTGCTTAAAAGGCACCAACTCCCATTTTTTCCCTTAACTCTAAATATTTTCGGTGTGGGCTCCTTTGTATCTCTGCCTTTTTACTCTTCTTACCTGGAGAGTATATCTGTGTGGATGTATATCGGTGCAGGTATACGTAATATGAGGTAGGGATTTCATTTGGTTCATTTCCATATGAGTAACTTTTATTGTGTAGTTCTTTTTAAAAAATAATTAATTAATTTATCTTTCGGCTGCATTGGGTCTTCGTTGCTGCACATGGGTTTTCTCTAGTTAAGGCGAGCAGGGGCTAGTCTTCGTTGCGGTGCACGGGCTTTTCATTGCGGTGGCTTCTCTTGTTGTGGAGCATGGGCTCTAGGCGCGCGGGCTTCAGTAGTTGTGGCTCGCGGGCTCTAGAGCGCAGGCTCAGTAGTTGTTGTGCCCGGGCTTAGTTGTTCCGTGGCATGTGGGATCTTCCCGGACCAGGGCTCGAACCCGTGTCCCCTGCACTAGCAGGCGGATTCTTAACCACTTCCCCATCAGGGAAGCCCTATTGTGTAGTTCTTTTCCTCACTGACTTATGTGTATGAATGCATTCATATTTTTTTTTCCATATGGATAACTTTTGTGTAGTTCTTTTCCTCACTGACTTATGTGTATGAATGCATATGGATAACTTTTATTGTGTAGTTCTTTTCCTCAGTGACTTATGTGTATGAATGCATATGGATAACTTTTATTGTGTAGTTCTTTTCCTCAGTGACTTGTATGTATGAATGTGTGTTTTTGTGAATATAAAATCAAGCTTACATGTAATTGTGGGTCTGTCTCTTGCCTCTGTCTTTTATTATGTTTATCTGCCGTAGTCAGTATCACAATCTTAAATACCAGAGATTTCTAGTAAGTCCTAAAAGGGCACATCCCTGCGACTTCTTTTTATTCAGAATTATCATGGTTATCCTTGGCTTTTTTCTTTCCTCTGTGAATTTGAGGATTATCTTGCTAAATTACCCAGAAAATTCTATTAGCACTTTGATTGGAATTGCATAGAATTACAGATTTGGTGTTTGTGACTTTGCAGTATAAATCTGATGCCATGAGCATCTTATTGTTTGTATTTATTTTTCTTGGAACTAAATTTCAAGAAGTAGAATTCTTGGGTTAGAAGATACGAACGTTTAAAAATAACATTGTTGGGCTTCCCTGGTGGCGCAGTGGTTGAGAGTCCACCTGCTGATACAGGGGACACGGGTTCATGCCCTGGACCGGGAAGATCCCACATGCTGCGGAGCAGCTGGGCCCGTGAGCCAT
The DNA here is from genome assembly GCF_003031525.2 of Neophocaena asiaeorientalis asiaeorientalis. Lineage (NCBI taxonomy): Eukaryota > Metazoa > Chordata > Mammalia > Artiodactyla > Phocoenidae > Neophocaena > Neophocaena asiaeorientalis. Next base: position 1,968,309 of record NW_020172627.1, read on the forward strand.
GGCCGCTTAGCCTGCGTGTCCAGAGCCTGTGCTCTGCAACGGGAGAGGCCACAACAGTGAGAGGCCTGCGTACCGCAAAATAAATAAATAAATAAAATAAAAATAACATTATCTAATCAGATTGGCAGGTATACCTATTTTTAAAAGGTAGGTAACATGGTTCCACTGCTGGCAAAGGTCTGGGAAGTGGGCACTTGAATATGTTGGGACAGTGTGAGTTGCTCCCCATTTGTGGCCAGAAATCTGGAGGTAGCTATTAAGCCTAAAAAACAGTTTTGTCCTGTGACTTGGCAATCCTATTTTTGGGAAGCCTATAGAAATAAAAGATCCAGGGCCTAAGAATTTAGTATATGTGCATATGTTTACAGCAGTTTATTTACAACAGCAAAAACTGGAAATCTCCTTAATGTTCCCTAATAGAGAATTTTTGAATTAATCATAGTCAAGTTCACACCGTAGAATATTGTGCAGATATAAAAAGGATTGAATCACATCTATTTGCATTGACCTAGAAAGTGGCTTATGTAAATATCGAGTGAAAAAGTGGGGCAGAGGAATGTGTATAGTATAAGTGCATTTTTATTTAAAAGCAGGAAGAGTGGGAGAACTCTGAATATGTGCATATGTCTGTATATATTTGTGTATGTTTCTATGTGGGAAACATAGAGGCGCACACACCAAGCATAAATTGCTTATTCTGAGGGTTTGGTTGGAGGCAAGGATGGAACAATTTTTAAACACATCTCTCTCACTTATATCTTTATATTGACTTTTAAATTTTTAATTGGCTTATAACTCACATACCATAAAGTTCACCCTTTTAAAAAGTGTACAAGTCAATAAGTGTTAGTGTATTCACAAAGTTTTGTAACCATCACCAATATCTAATTCCAGAACATTTTCATCATTGCACTATTTATAATGAGAATGTTTTACTTTGGAAGTTTAAACAACAATATATAGTTAAAAAAGGAAATTACAATGAGTTGCCAGAGTGATAGATCTATTTTGGAAAAGAGAGGCTGCCTGCTCCAGCTGCATGGGTCAGTCCCATGCCTGGCCTTCTGGCAAATCATTGGTGGGCTTGGCCTATCTATTTTCTTATAAATGGGATAATAAAAATTTAACAACCATTTTAAGCAACAGGATTAAAATAACTTACCTTTACCGTTTCCACTGTGCAAAATGTTAAAGCTCTTGTTACCTAGTAGGTAGGTTCTACCACTTGGTATTCTCAGCCTCACATTTGAGTACCTGTATCATTGCTCTGTCAGCATGAAGTATTAGATTAAACAAGAAAGTGTGAACACCAGTTTATTATTGTTTTTGTGACTGTGGTCAACAATGAGATTGAAGGTTTTTTTCTCATGTTTCCTAGTCATTTGTGTCTGTTTTTTTAAACTTAATTTTGGGAGAGTTGACTACTGTTCTTTGCTTTTTGCCCTTGACCAGCGGCCTCAGCCATTTGTTGAATAATCATTTCTTCCCCATCTTTGTCTTTTTAAAATTATGTATTGAATTCTTACATTGTGATTGATTCCAAATGCTGTTTTGACCATTCCAAACTGAATTTGCTTCTGTATTTAGCGTGTATATGATGAAGAAGTGGAGGAGCCGGTGCCCAAGCCTGAGGCAGAAAAACCAGAACAGGTACTTGCATTAAATCACTCTTCTGTTGGGCTCCGTATGAGAAGAAAAGTGGTGGAGATTTGTGATGTGGCTGGTGGAGGGATTGTGGGCAGGGAGATGGACACGGGGGGAAATGGGAAAAGCTGCTCCTGACAGCCCAACAATTGAACTCTTTAGTTTGTTTTTGAAATTTAGTGTATTAAGAAATGTATAGATTAAGTTCCTGAATTCTGGCTTAAGAATAGAGCAGAGGTATGCAGAGATTTTCTGTAAAGGACCAGATAATAAATATTTTGTTTGCTGGCCGCATTGACCTACGTCTCTTCGCTTCTTTTTCTTCTCTTCCTCCTCCCCTTCCCCCTCCTCCGTTAAAAATGTAAAAACCTTTCTTACCGTGAGGGCTATAAAAAATGTAGGCCGTGCTGGGCTGTAGTTTGTGAGTTCTTTGAAGCCTGTGCTTCCCTATCCTTTCGTGGCTGCTTTGATTCTTATTCCTACCAGTTTAAAAATGAAAGTAAGATGAAAGCCACATTGCTTGTAACATATGAAGATGTTAGACTAAGAAAGGATATTAGAAACCAGCTACAGTTCTGCCTATTTCTAGCCTTAAAAAATTTTTTTTTAAATCTTTATTTTTAGTAGTACTCAGGGATTTGCTCACCATTTAAGTGCAATAGTATCTGGTTATACCAAGTCAGGGGGCAATTTTAAGGTGATAGCTATTTAGTGAATTATTTTTAAAACATTTATTTCACAGGCATGTTTTCGCACACTTAGTACAACGTTAGCTATTTAACTCAGAATCAAGCATGCCAGAGTGCAGAAAAGATGCAGCCAAAACAAAAAAACTAAATCAGAAAGACTTCCACACTTGAGGTAGTATAAAATACTCTTCAGATTTTCCCCTTTGGCTGTCAAAACAACACAATGGTTTGGTTCTTTGTGTAATTATGTATCAACTTCTAGAATAGTTGTGAGGAAGGAAAATGACACTAAAGATATTTTGCAATATTTCTTACAACTGATGACACAGTTGAGTGTATGAGAGCTGCTGTTATAGGAAGTGGAGACCTGTGGAATATTTTCAGCAGGTTGGTGATGTGTACAGAGTTTTGTCGGGGTCGGGGGCATTGTTCTAGGGTGATGTACAGGATAGATTAGAGATGAAACTGACCCTCTCTTGGTTTGAAACAAGTTTATAGAATAATCGTAATTGTCCAGTTATTTTTTTTTTAGCTGTAATTGAAAAATGACATCTCTGGCTGGGGTATTTTCTTCTAAGTCTTAACTCCTAAAATTGTCCAAAGGATCATTAAGCAAGGTCACTGGGATACAGCCATGGCAAAGCTAAAAGTTTAGGCCCTTCGTTCCTCCAGTAGCAGGGAGGTGAAGTGCCCCTGGATGTCTTGTGATGTGCCATTCATTATTAAGATTCTTTTACATAGCCTATAAAAGCTGAACCATCACACCATAGTTGTGCTTTTGTTTTTGTAGATGATGAACCTGGAGCTCCAGGACCTTACATAGTTCGATGTGTGTTCAACGCATAGACAAACTTGGAATTTACCACCCCAAAGTCTGTGTTGAGGCATTCAGCAGAATCTGACTTTTAACGTTTTTAATTGTTTAACATTTTAAATTGTTAAGAATTTAACATTTTTAATTAAAATTTGGGGGTTTTTTTGGAGCATGAGTCTAGGCTTTAGCAAACATTCCCAGTGTTTTATTAGGGTGGTATCAATATACTGGAGATCTTACTGAACAGTATTTTTTCCTAGGAGAAGACCCGGGAACAGAAAGAAGTAGATCTGATTCCTAAAGTCCAGGAGGCTGTGAACTACGGTTTACAAGTGTTGGACAGTGCATTTGAGCAGCTAGATATAAAAGCAGGAAACTCAGACTCTGAAGAAGATGATGCTAATGAGCGGGTGGAATTGATCCTTGAGCCAAAGGTAAAGACATTCAGTTGAAATATTTATTGTCGCACCTCTTGGGTTTGGGGTACTTTACTTGGGCACAGAATTGGTAAGACATGGACTTCACTTCTAGGAAGTGAGGCTGTCACTTAGCAGTCTCATACTGACTCCATCGATCAGAAAGAGTTGCTGTACACAAGCATCGATTGAGCACTTACTAGGTACTAGCATGCCAAGCTGGGGGAGTACAAAGATGCAGGACATGGTTCCTACCCTCAGGATGCTTATTACAGCAGTACCAGATGGTGGGAGAGAGGAGGCTTTACAAGAGTCACCATCATAAGTGCTCTGACTTCTAGCTGGGGAAATTAGGATGAAGATGAGATTTGAACTGGTTTTTGAAGGATGAGGAGGCTCATGAGAGGTAGGGATTGTTGGGAACCTGACATTCTGCAGCTTGCACTAAGAGGGAACCTCCAAAGTGTTGAAAGACATGTGGGTTGTTCCCAGGTTTTGGCCAATATGAATAAAGCTGCTATGAGTGTTCACGAAGAAACTATTAGCAGATGTTTATTGCTTTACTGTTACTTTCTCTCAGGCTCAGTAGTAAACACAGGAGGTTGCCTTACTGATTTTGAGAGTCCTTGTGACACATAAGTGCCTTGTGAATTGAAACATGCTGCAAAATCAGTCTCTTCTAGTCCTTCATTTCACTGCACATTTTTCTTCTGATTTGAGCTTATAGTGCCAAATTGGGGCTGATCCTTTAACCGTGATATGCTCGCCGGCTTGCTTTTTCACTATCGGGATTAAGAAGTCAGCAGCAGACCCTGGGAAATGTATTGCCTGGGCCACACTTGCTACTTCCAAGTCACACACCACTTTCTCTGTTACAGGAGGACTTTGGAAACAAGCCTCCTAAGTCAGTGAACAATTAGCTCAATTAGCACTTCCATTTCTTTGCACTAAATTGGTTGCTGTTATATCTTTTACACTAACCTTCCCAAGCTTTCTGTCATTGGTGAAACATCAGAATTGTTCTTGCCTGCACCCAGGTTCTTTTCTATAGGGAGGAGGCCAAAGGGCCATGCCTCACTGTGAAGATGGGAGGTTGCCCCAGGGTGGAGAGATTTCTTTTCTTTTCTTTTTTTTTTTTCCAAGTCTTTTACCTCCTTAGGTATGTTTATTCCTACATATTTTATTCTTTTTGTTGCCATGGTGAATGGGATTGTTTCCTTAATTTCTCTTTCTGATCTTTCGTTGTTAGTGTATAGGAATGCAACATATTTCTGTGCATTAATTTTTGTATCCTGTAACTTTACCAAATTCATTGATTAGCACTAGTAGTTTTCTGGTGGCATCTTTAGGATTATCTATGTATGGTATCATGTCATCTGCAAACAGTGACAGTTTTACTTCTTCCTTTTTTTAAAAAATTAATTAATTTTATTTATTTATTTTTGGCTGTGTTGGGTCATTGTTGCTGCACACGGGCTTTCTCTAATTGTGGCGAGCGGGGACTACTCTTCGTTGCGGTGCGCGGGCTTCCCATTGTGGTGGCTTCTCTTGCTGTGGAGCACGGGCTCTAGGCATGTGGGCTTCAGTAGTTATGGCATGCAGGCTCAGTAGTTTTGGTTCGCGGGCTCTAGAGCACAGGCTCAGTAGTTGTGGCACATGGGCTTAGTTGCTTCACGGCATGTGGGATCTTCCCGGACCAGGGCTCAAACCTGTGTTCCCTGCATTGGCAGGCGGATTCTCAACCACTGTGCCACCAGGAAAGCCCTTTACTTCTTCTTTTGGAGTGCTTTCTTAACTCTAAATTTTTGATGTGTGTGATGGCCTGCAGTGGAAGGATCTCCAACATGTACTATTCTGTAGACAGTATCCTTCATTTTGTTTTGTTGTTTTATCATCTGGTCTTATTTTACCAATTTCACTTCTCTAAATTCTACAGTGTGAACCTCTGGGGCATATTATTATTCTCTTCTTTGGGTTATTTTTTTCTGCTGTGTAGGTTCTCATCAGTCCATTGGAGACATTCCTTTAGTTAATTATATTGACTGTGAATATTCGTCCAGTTGCCACTCTGTTTCTTTTCATCTAGCCCATGCTTTATGTTCTGTGTTCCTGCATCTCTGCCCTGATGAAGTGTGAAGGAATCCTCCTCCATTCCCTTCCTTGTGCCTTACTTGTGTCCTGTTTGTACACATGTCCCCCTACCCACCTGCCTTCTCAAGTCATAAAACCATTTGGGTTATTTCCTCAGTGTGCTTCTCCAAATTTAGGACTTGGTTCTTGAGATTGCTTGATTGGTTGATATTTGCTCGCCGGAGTTGAATTTTAGGGGAGGAAGATAGGTTACCATCATCAAAGGTTGCCAGAATTTCCGGTTTCTTTCCTTGGTCCTCCTCCTTTTGGACATATTACTATGAAGTTGTGCCCCTTTCCTTGTTTGGTTACTGCTAGTAAACTTTTTGCAAGCCTTTGCCATTTTTGTTAATAAGGCACTTGAGAAAGGAGATTCTATGTAATTCAGCTTTACTTTGCCATCTTTACCTAGGATTTAACTTTTTTTTAATCAGTGATTTAAAAAAAAAAATCCTGCTGTGTTTCTTATTCTCCACTTTCATTATGTAACTTTTGGGCGGTAGTCAGATGGAACAAGATGTCAAATGGAATACCTAATTTTATTTTCAACCTAAATATTTAATGGCTTATTCCCTTTCATTGTTTACAGGATCTATACATTGACCGTCCTTTACCTTATTTAATTGGGTCAAAGCTGTTCATGGAGCAGGAAGATGTAGGTCTTGGAGAGCTATCTAGTGAAGGTACTCTTTTGCACCAAATAGTTTTGTTGCTTTTAACATTTATATCTTAACTTTTTATTTAAAAATAATTTCAAACTGTACATTAAAGTTGTAAGACTAGTCGAGAGAGCTCCCACATACTGTTTACCCAGGTTTACCACTTGTGAACATTTCACCACATTTGTTTTATCATTCTCTCTATATATACATAATATTTTTTTCTGAACCTGTTTGGGAGACATCGTGCAGACGTCCTGCCCTCTTATTTCTCCGTACGGTTGGCAGTCTGTGTCCATGAGTTTTTGCGTCTATGTATTCAACCAGCCTGGATTGAAAATATTTGGGAATAAAAAATTCCAGAAAGTTCCAAAAGCAAAATTTAAATTTGCCACGCACAGACAACTATTTACAGAACGTTTATTTACATTGTATTTACAACTATTTATGTATCATTTACATAGTATGAGGTATTATAAGTAATCTGGAGGTGATTTAAGGCTGTATACAGGAGAAGGATGTGGGAAGGTGTGCGTGTAGGTCATATGCAGACTATGCCATCTTGGTATCTGTGTATGTGTTGGGGAAAGGGGGTCCTGGAACCAATCCCTCAAGGGACAACTGTATTTCTGTGTGTGTTTTCTAAGAATAAGAACTTTCTCTTATAGCTGCATATTCTGCATATTCATTCGCACATCTTTCATCTTGGTTGGACATGTCTATTGGGCTTTGATGTGAGGCTTTCAATATGTCTGTCTTGTTTATTAATAGAAAAATTATCAAAGTGGTTGAATTCTGTGAGACTTGGCAAATATGTACAAATCAAGCATACTTGACTTTTCAACCTCTTCTTTAGATGTAATTTTTTTTTTTTTTTTTTTTTTTTTTTTTGTGGTACACGGGCCTCTCACTGTTGTGGCCTCTCCCGTTGTGGAGCACAGGCTCCGGACACGCAGGCTCAGCGGCCATGGCTCACGGGCCCAGCCGCTCCACGGCATGTGGGATCTTCCCGGACCGGGGCATGAACCTGCGTCCCCTGCATTGGCAGGCAGATTCTCAACCGCTGCGCCACCAGGGAAGCCCCTAGATGTAATTTTTATATGAAATAAAGTCACCAATTGACTGTTCTCCGACAACAGCAGCAAAAAGTATAATTATCAAAGTTAGGAAATTTTAACTGGATGTAGTACTAGCTAATCCTCAGTCATATTGAAATTTTGCCAGTTGTCCCAATAATGTTCTTTATAGTCTCTCTTTTTCTCTGTTTCAGAATCCAGTCCACTCACTGCATTTAGTTGTCAAATCTCTCTAGTCTTCTTTCAATCTGATACCATTTCTCAGCCTTTTTTTGCTTTTTACAACCTCAACATCTTCGAGGAGTGCAAACCAGTTTTTTTCTTTGTAACTAATATATATTTTTTGTAACTCATAAGTATCTTGTGGGGTGATACTTTGAGGCTATGTAAATGTTCCATTCCTCACTATAGTGAAGATACTTTTAATTCCAGTTAATGGGTATAGATGGTTTTATCAAAATCTTTAGATGCTGATGTATGGTGGTTTGTGATCTTGGAAGGGAACTAAGGATCTTTTCTTATGAATATTGGCGATAACCTTTATCTTTCTTCTCACCAGAAGGTTCAGTAGGCAGCGATCGTGGTAGTATTGCGGACAGTGAAGAAGAGAATGAAGAAGAGGTAAGGGCTTTCTGGTGTGTCCAGGTCATGGTGGGCAGGAAACTTAGGGTGTGTTTAGTGGGCTAAATAAATAACGTATTTGTGAATTAGCAATTTGTTTACATAAATCTTTTAATAGTGACAGAAGCCATATTCTGAAGCTTTTCCCCTTGGGGTGGGAGTTCCTTTTTGTCGTGTATACAAAAACCAAGGAAAACTGCTTTAATCTCTTTTACCATTACCCTCTCACCTCCCCACCAAATTCTCTTCTTGCCAATATATTTTGAGGGTGGCAGCTTAGATGTTTCGGTAGAATCTCTGCTTGAGATACAGTCTTTGAGTAAGTTCTATCTTTGAGTAATTCTAGGGAAAAAGTCCACATTTAAAACTTTCTTTAAAGACTTTCTAGACCAGAAGGATTCTGAAAGCATCCACTTACATGTTAGCTTTGCTGCTGCCTCTGGCATCTTCATACCCACAGAGCATGATCTGACTCCCTGCTTTACGGTCTCAGGGTCTGTGGGCCTTAGCCACTGTTGTATCTGGGGTTGTTCCTTTAAATGGAATACTCATTATTGCAAAGGGCAGAAACCCTTTGAAGGTTAGTCCCGGAGTGTTGATTTATAAACGGAGACAGCTTTGTATGTGTGCTCCCCTCTTCTCCTCTGTTTCCACAGTCTCTGTTTCCTGTCCTCCTCCCTCCAGCCCTCCCAACAAAAAAAACCTAATAGTAGGAAATAAACTTTTCTAAAATAACCTTGCTGTATAACTGATTGTCTTTAGCTAAATCCTTTGCTTTTAGCCATTGAAGCAACCCTTTACCTCATTGCTTATATTAAGTACTCATGTTCCCTTCTTGGGCCTGATGAATTAATTGTCCTACTTAGAGGGAAAATAGAAAACGTAGTCCAAAATGTAAAATAATGCAAACCAACTTTTGATAATTTAGTTAATTAAATGTGCAACTCTTACTTTAAATCCAAAGGTTAGAGATGATAGGGCAGATCAATATGAACAAATAGAGAGGTTTAAATGAATCACAAAAACGACATGTTAACTGGAATAGTCCTTGGCGACATTGCCAACTCTCCACCTTATCTGCACCTTGATATGTCAGGTGACTAGTAGTCAGTACAGAGAGACCCAGTGTTGGCTACCCCAGAGACTTAGACCCGAGATCATTTCTGTGCTTCCAAGTAAAGCCTGTGTTAACAAAAAAGCCTCTTTTTTTTTCTCCTATAGGAGTCAGATGAAGATTTTGCCAATCATAGTGACAATGATCAAAACCGGGTAAGATGCATATGTTGAAGTGACTTAAATTTTAACTGAAGCATAGCATTTATACTAAATCTATGCTAAAATTACTTTTGAATAACTTAGGGGAAAGTGAGGATTTATTCATGTTTACAGCTATTCATGTTTCCTTCAAATGTTTCATGTTTTTAGGCTAACTACCCTCTTGTATATTTTTTCCTCATTTGCTTTATATTTTATCTTCATTTTTCTTAGACAACAAAGAAGTAAAAAACGAAATTGAGAAACGGAGCCTATAAAACAAGGCCTGATTACCCAAACTGAATTTTTCACATGAACACACCTTTCCTGTTTTAAAATTTGAGACAATATAGCAGTAAGGCTAAGGAACACTCCAAAAATGGAAACCTTATTATCCTACTGTCTTAGCACTGTTGTCTTAATTTTTGTATATCCTTCTAAGGACATGTTCTTTTCATAACATGCATAGTTTATTTTCTGTTATTTGATATTAACATGTCACAGGTGTTTCCTTGACATTTTAAATAGTCTTTGTAATTTGCTTTGTAAACGTCTATATTTTTTTAACATACATATGTAATACTGTTGTAGTCTTTAAACGTGTATGGGAAATAGTTTATTTGTAAATTTTAATTTTTGACATAATGCTGCATTCAGTGTTTTCATACATAAAAATCCTTTCCTTCTGTGAACTCTTTCCTTAGGAATTAGGTGGTGTAGAGTTACTTGATACTACTGTCTAATGGACATTCAGATTAACAGATCATGCATAATGATTTTCCCAGAATCTCATCAGCCCTGGGATTATGATTTTTGCTACGATTTTTGCTATGATTTTTGTACATATGATATATGTACAGTGGTATATTGAGGTGATCCCAATTTGCATTTCACTTTCCTAATTCAGAAATATTTTTTCACAAAAATTTCCAATTATCAAGTGAAAGATTTAGCACTTTTTGGTTGTTACTTGTATTTTTTTCAGTTGTGTTCACAAATGTGGCTCATCTTTATAATTTTAATAATCCTTCTGTACAGTGTATTTATTTCTATGGAATTTACTATTAGATCTGTAAATTCGGACAGTTTTTAAAAAACTAATTAATTTTGGTTGCACCGGGTCTTAGTTGCAGCACACAGGATCTTCGTTGCAGCATGTTTAGTTGCGGCATGCGAGCTTCTTAGTTGCAGCATGCATGTGGGATCTAGTTCCCTGATTAGGGATTGAACCTGGGTCCCCTGCATTGGGAGCACGGAGTCTTACCCACTGGACCACCAGGGAAGTCCCTGGACAGTTTTTCAAATAATAGAGTATGGTGATGAAAAGCATTGGTGGAACCATTTGTTTGTATTGTTAAAGATAGATTTGTTGTGTGTGCCACTGCTAACCTCAGAGTTCTAAGGATTAAATTAGTTTAAAAAGTGCTTTTAGCGTAGTGCCTGGCACAGTTTATTGATTTCCATGTTAAAAAAAATTTTTTTTAATTATACAATTTTTACGTACCAGTGGCTGCCTTTGTAAAAAGTTAGAACTTAACACATAAGACTAAGTTTGAGTCATCTAATCCTCATCTCCTCACAGTCTCCAGAAATAACTGGTGTTATCATCTGGGAGTGCATATTCCGAGTGCTATTCTTTGCGTTCACAAATATGTCTGTGTTCATAGAAGTGGTGTTGTATATGTGTCAGGGTGTGGTCAGGATATCATTCGGGGTTTATCATTCACTGTTTTGTCACTTGATTGGTCTTGGATGTCTCTCCAATTGTTACAGCTTATTCCTTTTGACTGTTAGTATTTTTATTAAGATAAGGCTATACATATTTAGTTTATTCATTTCTCTAGTGGTGGACATTTTATCTTTTGCTATTGCACTGAAAATAAATCTCGTGTGTTATTTGTTCTAGCACATTTACTGCTTCATAACTTTTGGTGCATTATTTGTTGTTCCCAATTTGAAGGAGAAGTCTGAAGGCTAAGTGGCAGTACCCCTTTTTCAGCTTGATGACCGCATCTAATAGTTTTAATCTGGTGGTTTATACTCTTAGCACACTGCACAAATGAGTGATGAAGAAGAGGATGATGATGGTTGTGACATTTTCGCTGACTCTGAGAAGGAGGAGGAAGATACTGAGGACATTGAAGAAAATTCCAGACCTGTAAGAAAGACTATAGTTGTTATCGCTTGGCAAGGTTTTAGAAATGGTACCTAGTACTCATTCCTTTTATTGTCATTTATATTTGTAATCGTCTCATTTTGCATCCTATTTGTAATTTCATTTACACTTTTGGAAATAATGGTTGAGCATCCCAAGTTGCCTTACAAGTACCACTTTCTTCTCCAAATGTTAAGATTTTACAAGTTAGATCATTCAAAATATATTCAGTTTCAGAGTTTTAAGATCCTAATACTCCCCCCCACCACCCAAGCACTTCATGGTAGTTTTCTTATCTAGATCTAGATAAGAAAACCACCATGTATTAAAGTGATGTATAAAAAAAAAAGGAAATAAAGAGATCTCCCTTTGAAGGAACACTGAGTCTTCTTTCTCAGGTGATCTGTATAGGGTGCATGTGTTTACATTTATTTAGTTAAACCTTAATTTCTCACCAGTTCAATTTCTTTGCCATTGTTTACATAGTTTTGTTAGGTGTCCAAAAGTAAACTGTACTAGTTTGTTACAAAAAATGTTACAAAAAATGATTCTTTTGGTCTGCTCTGCCTGTAGAAAAAAAGTAGACCTACGTCATTTGCCGATGAGCTGGCAGCTCGGATCAAAGGGGATGCTGCAAGCCGGGTGGAAGAGGAGCAAACAAGTATGTCACTGCCACCGAGATGAGCTAAAGGGGCAGTGGGGAAGTGTAGGACCCTCTGCTGGGCTTCACTGAGTGTAGATTTCCTTGTTTAATTACTAAGGCACAAGAGGCTTAAATTGTAGTTATCTTTTTTGGCTTATAGACTCTTTGATAACTGAACACTGTGGACCCCCACCCCCAGCCCATCTCCCCAAAACTGTGCATATGCGCATCTATATATGCAGTTTCATGGGATTACTGGGTACCACAGAGAACCATGGGCCCCAGATGAAGAATCCTTGGCTTAATATTTACTTCTATATTATATTTTGACTAGATAAAAATGTACCGTACACTATATTCTAGTGATTTAACAGTGGAAAGATGTCAGAAGTCTTTCAGCAAGTGCAGTCCTGTCATGCACGTGACCCTGGTATGGTAGCTGAAGCTTTCTGCCTTAAAAAGAGGCACTTTTTGAGTGTCTGCTCTGGGTAAGGCACTGAGAGGGGTGCTCAGGTGGAGCTGAGATACAAAGTTGAACGTCTTGCTCTTAGCTTAGGAGTTGTGAGGATGGCAGATGTGTGTGAAGAGTCAGTAAGTAAATACTAAGGGTGGACTGAGTATTGTTCAAACTGTGAAATATTCTTCAAGCCTTAGCCCCAGGGGAAGCAAAACCTCGGAAGACATTGAAAGAGAAGAAGGAAAGGAAAACTCCCTCAGATGGTAAGCCTTTTCCCTCAATTCTCTTGTTTTAGGAGGCTCTTGACTCGGGAATGGGAATATTGCTTATGTGATCTGTAAAAGTGCCTTTGTAAGTGCTGACAGATGAGGCCTGTCTCTGTACACTTTTTGAAAGCACTTAAGAGCATGCTTTTGGGGTGTGGGGAGAAGTGAGTGTGGAGTTAAAATGCTTTAAAGATTTGAATTACTAGATTTTATAGGGATCTATTAGCTGTCTTTCTAGACTTCTGTAGACGTTTAGAAACAAGGGAGCCCTAGCATTTGTTTTCAATAAGGAATATTATATCAGACCCTTTAACATTCAGTGGTAATGTCTATTATGTTTCCACCCGGGACTGTGTCAATCTGCAGTTCTCTCTTCAGTCTACCTTTCTGTCCCTCAGATTCTGGTAGAATAGGTCTTGGATGGCAATCGAAGCATAGACTTGCTTCAGAAGAAATTCAGATGAAAGTAATTGACTGCAGAGTTTACCTTGCCCCAGACATTTACAGACTTGAGAGTGGGAAACCAAAGAGCATTTTAAGGGATTCAGTGAACTGTTTAATGAGTTTTTGTCTGAACGTCCTGAGACTGCCAGCATTCAAGTAGTCCTTGTTACATATGGTTAGATAAACTCTATGCCAGTTTTGGAGGTGTTATAAAGGTTAATCCCCAGAACTAGGGTTCTAAACCCATCTTTAATTCTCCCTGCAAAACATTTCTTTCTGTTTGCTAGATGAAGAAGATAACTTATTCGCACCCCCCAAGCTGACAGATGAAGACTTCTCACCATTTGGCGCTAGAGGTGGCCTGTTCAGCGGAGGGAAGGGACTTTTTGATGATGAGGATGAGGAGGTAAGTCGGCAGGAATAGCGAAGCTCTCTGTAGCTGTGTCACGTGTCCCCAAGGAAGAAATACAGTTAGTTTCTTTAGTAAGGAAAGGATGGCTTCTTAGTTGGAAGTTGCTTCTACTCTCATATTTTAGGAGACTTTGAACTAAGAATCACAAAATGAGGAAATACAGTATCCTGATGCCCTTTATTAAATAGGGAGAGGATGTGAGTGTTAATAGTGGAAATTTTACTTGGTTAAGTGATTGTTTCTTACCTTGTCTTTTGTCTTTTTCCACGTTTGTATTTAATTCCTGGGCAGACCGAAATTATTTCAGGGTCTGATTTTGTCATAGTCTTCACTATGGAACTGATTTTCTGACAGAACAGTAAATATGTAGCTTTAAACTTTACAAGGCACTTTTCTTTAGACATCTTTACTGCAGCTCCATTTTTCATCTGCTATTTTGAACTGTGTTGTCTACTTTATTACAAGCAGAGTGACCTCTTCATGGATGCCCCTCAGGATCGGGGAGCTCGAGCCTCTGTTAATGAAGGTGAGCATGGATTGATGCTGCCTGTGCTTCTTCATGCACAGATTTCCAGAACTGGTTACTTCCCATCAGGAGATGGAACCCCTGAAGTTGTTCCCAAACCTTGTTTCTATGTTAGGCAGGAAGCTGTTGTGTTCACCTTGATCTAGTTAAAAGCTGTTCCTTTACACTAATTCATGTCTTGGAAAAAACAAAAAGTACCATCTGTAAACCCACATCACAATTTTGTCTCTTTCTTAGAGAATTCAAAGTGAACCAGCGAAAGCACTCCAGCAGTGTTGAGGATATTTTAATTTAATCAAGTTTAGTTCAAAGAAACATTTCTGAAATTCTGCACATAAGTCGGAGATCAGTAATTCCTCAGCCCAGTGTGATTAGAATAATTTGTGGAATTTTTAAAAAGCATCCATAAGCTATTTAAAAACTTAAAATTTTATTCCATTAGGTCTGTGGTAGTTCTTGGGAATTGGGAATGAGTTATTTTAAGCGACTTGGTCTCCCCAGGCCACAAGTTGTCAGATTTTAGACTTATTATGATGCTGACTGACATGATTGTCTTGAGGTTCCTGCTCTCCACTTTTTGGCATCTGTGACTTGCCTAGTTTCTTGCTTTCCTGTTTTTGTCTTCATTTCTGTCACTGACATCTCCGATATTTTGCTGTTCTTTTTTTTTTTTTTAATAGTTTTTATTTATTTATTTATTTATTTATGGCTGTGTTGGGTCTTCGTTGCTGCGCGCGGGCTTTCTCTAGTTGCGGCTAGCGGGGGCTACTCTTCGTTGTGGTGCACAGGCTTCTCATTTCAATGGCTTATCTTGTTGCGGAGCACAGGCTGTAGGCACGTGGGCTTCAGTAGGCTCACAGGCTCTAGAGCACAGGCTCAGTAGTTGTGGCACACGGGCTTAGTTGCTCCACGGCATATGGGATCTTCCCGGACCAGGGCTCAAACCCGTGTTCCCTGCGTTGGCAGGCAGAGTCTTAACCACTGTGCCACCAGGGAAGCCCATTGCTGTTCTTTTTTACTTGCTTATTCTCATCAAACTGGACTGGATGGAGTCAGAACTGTTGAGCCCTGCTTGCTCTGTCCCTTACCTCCCTCATTTGTGCTCTACGTCTTCCTTGGCCTCCCCAGCCAACCCCCGTGTTATAGCCTGCCCAGAGTCAGTGATCTTCTGTGGGAGTCACAGCCTAGATTGATTTAATACCAAGAAAAAAGTCATGACATTGGTAGAGAAGACGATACTAAGGAATTTTAAAATGGCTCTTTTAGGAAAATTAGTTAAAAAAATTTTTTTTTTATTGGGGTATAGTTGTTTTACAGTGTTATGTTAGTTTCTACTGTACAGCGAAGTGGATTTCCCTGTGCTATACAGCAGGTTCTCATTAGTTATCTATTTTATGCATATTAGTGTATATACGTCAGTCCCAATCTCCCATTTCGTCCCACCCCTGCCTCTCCCCCCTTGCTGTCCATACGTTTGTTCTCTATGTCTGTGTGTCTATTTCTGCCTTGCAAACGGGTTCATCTGTACCATTTTTCTAGATTCCGCATATGTGCGTTAATACATGGTATTTGTTTTTAGGGAAAATTAGTTTTAAAATTCTCCTATTAGCTGTGTATTGTATTGCACATCTTTTAGGAAGGTGCATTTAACAAGGAAAGTTGTTTTCTCTGTTGAAATGTTATCTCTTTGTTTCTCATTTTAGTGTCTTCATCCTCCAAACCTGGAAAGAAAATCCCAGCAGGAGCTGTTTCTGTATTTTTAGGTATCATAACTTAGAGTTTGTTTTTAAAAACTATATACCTGTTGTTTTGTCATTTTTAAGATTGTCATCTTCAAAGGACTGAGTGGGGAGGAGAGTATGAAGAACTTCGGAGGGCATCTAAGAGTGAGAGCTCAGTTAAGCTGTGTTAGCTCATATTACCTTAGAAATCAGTGGCCTTGGACTTTTTTCGGTCTGAGTGATCAGTTGATTCTGCATTGTGGGACATTCTGTATCAGTAAAGGATGGAGGTTGTTGGGTCCTGTTAATGTGTTTTGTGGATGAACTGAAACTACAAGTTCTTGGTGGTGGTACTGTTTTTTTTTTCCCCTCCTGTAAAGTCAGGAAGTGCACCCACCCTGGCTCACAGCTGGTTTGTCCTGTCCCTCCACCCACAGGGGACACTGATGTGTTTGGTGCCACCTGTGCTCCATCACTGAAGGAGGCCCAGAAGCCCGAGCAGCCCACTCCAGGGAAAAGCTCGTACCTCCCAGCGCCTGCTGGCCTCTTTGATGATGACGACGATGATGATGACTTTTTTGCAGCATCCCGTAGCAAACCTCCCAAGACAGGTACTGCTCCATCCTCTGTTTCTGGAAATTTAGCCAAATAAAGAATGTTGACCTAGGGGAGTTCCCTGGTGGTCTAGTGGTTGGGATTCCAGGCTTTCATTGCTGTGGCCCGGGTTCAGTCCCTGGTCAGGGAACTGAGATCCTACAAGCCGTGTGGTGCAGACAAAGAAAAAAAGAAAAGAAAAGAAAAAAAAATGTTGACCTAAAAAGGCATGAAGTTCATCTAGTTCCTTATCTCTTGCAGTGCCAGAATCCCTCCTCGAGCATTCCTGCCAGAGTTGTCTTATCTCTACTTAGATAGTTATGGTGTCTTGGAGGTCTGTATTTTATGGACCAATTTTTCCTGCTTTGGAAACTAATTACTAGGATTATCTTTCTTATTTAGAGAGAAATCTGTTCCCCTCTAATATCTGCCCAAGATGCTAGTTTTGACCTTTTCAGTTAGAGAGAAAGTTTTAATCACACTTTCTTCCAGAGTCCTTGGGAAAATACACGAGCATGAGCAGAACGTTCATGCTAGCTGTTTAGTTCCCAGCTTCTCCGCTCTGTACGAGAAAGCCCAGGTGACCTTAACTTTCCCTTCTGTAACAGGGTTTTTAGCTCCTTGGCCACTTCGGCACTCTCCTTTCTTCTCCCCTCAAATTTCAGCCAGCTTGTTCACGAACTCACTCCTCTGAATCAGTGGTTATTTAATGGCAGATGTCTCTCCCAGGACTCTTGTCAAAATGCGGATTCTGATTCACTGGATTTAGGGTGGGGCCTGCGATTCTGCATTTCTGACAGGCTCCCTGGTGGGTAGAGATTGCTTGTCCATGGGTTGCAAAGGATTGGGTTTATTGGTTGTCTTTCTAGAAAAGAAGGGTAGACCACTGAGGTGCACACAACTTCTAGCAACTTGAGCAACAAAGGGCTTTTTCTCCTAAGGACTAGGTGGACCAGGAAGCATCTAGAAGCAGGGTCTCTGGACTTAGCTCCTTTTCCAGCAGTAGGTGTGAAAGTAAGGACAGCAGCAGAAATGTGAGGGAAGTAATAGCCGGTTTTAGAAAGAGTGCAGACTGGACACATACTACGCTTACATCGAGGCCGACTGAAATGACAGTGAATAAAGGAGTAAGTGCCTCTCGTGGCTTGGAAGGGCTCTCACTTGGTGGGATTAACTGATTTGGAATCACAAGTAAGTTGGTGCCGCTTTCCTTGACAGCTGCTGTTCTCCTGGGACATGCGTGAGTCAGTGCCCTATTTCATGACACACACCTCATTCAGAGCAGCAATGCTTGTGGTAGCGAAAGGTTGGAATCCCCCCAAATATTCATCAGTAGGGTAAATTATGGTCCTTCCATTTAGTGGAATTTTGTGAAGCTGTGAGAAAGAATGAGTTTTATGTGTGTTGACATGGGAAGATACCCTAGGTACATTGAGTGAAAAATGCAAATCATAAGACACATTCTTCAAATTGTGTTATTTATTATTTAGCCATATTTGCGAATAACTAGAGTTAACATGTTAGTATATCTTTTGTGGAAATTAGAAGCATGTATATCAAACTGTTCCTGCTGGCCTTGTTTGGGTGGGCAGGTGGGATTATGTGGGAGGTTTCAGTTTTTGCTTTTATATGCCTCTATAGTTTGACTTTCTATTTTTTTAAATTTTTAAAAAAGATTAATTATTTTTATTATTTATTATTATTTTTTGGCTGTGTTGGGTCTTAGTTGCGGCACGTGGGATCTTCGTTGAGGCATGCGGGATCTTTTGTTGCGGTGTGCGGGCTTCTCTGTAGTTGTGGCATGAAGGTTTTCTCTTCTGTAGTTGTGGCATGCAGGCTCCAGGGCACATGGGCTCTGTAGTTGTGGCATGCAGGCTCCAGGGCACATGGGCTCTGTAGTTGTGGCATGCAGGCTCCAGGGCACATGGGCTCTGTAGTTGTGGCATGCAGGCTCCAGGGCACATGGGCTCTGTAGTTGTGGCGCGTGGTCTCCAGAGCGCATTGGCTCTGTAATTTGCGGCTCTCTTGTTGAGGTGCGTGAGCTCAATAGTTGTGGCGCGCAGGCTTAGTTGCCTCACGGCATGTAGGATCTTAGTTCCCTGATCAGGGATTGAACCCGCGTCCCCTGCATTGTAAGGCAGATTCTTTACCACTGGACCACCAGGGAAATCCCAGTTTAACTTTTTAAAAGCAGGAGCCAACTGTCACTTCTCAGATTCCCAGAGCGGTTGACTCTTAAATGATCTTTCTTTCTGTAGGTCTCTTTTTACCCTTTATGCCAGTCCAAACTACTCCAAGCATAAGGTACTGCTGCTTGGATGAGGGTGTAAGCCAGATGGTTAAACTGTCTGTCGTGCGTTTCATTGGAGTAGCTGTTGTGTTCCTTGAAAAAATCCAATCTAGTCCACTTAATATTTCTTCACAACTAATCAAGCAATAACATACATTTTCTATTTATTCTTTGGGAGAGAAGAATTTTTTTTTTTTTTTTTTTTGCGGTACGCGGGTCTCTCACTGCTGTGGCCTCTCCCGTTGCGGAGCACAGGCTCCAGACGTGCAGGCTCAGCGGCCATGGCTCACGGGCCTAGCCGCTCCACGGCATGTGGGATCTTCCCGGACCAGGGCACGAACCCATGTCCCCTGCATCGGCAGGCGGACTCTCAACCACTGCACCACCAGGGAAGCTCTGGGAGAGAAGAATTTTTAATCTGTGAATTTTGTGGTGGGATTTTTGACCTCCGTGTAATTTTATGCTGTGGTCTCTTTCTAAAGACAAAGTCAAATCCACTGCCAGTATCTTTGACGATGAGGAAGGAGATCTGTTCAAAGAAAAAGCGGCAGCTTTGCCAGAGGCTACTGTAAGTCAGACAGATGAAAATAAAGAAAGAGCAGAAAAAAAGGTGAGCAGGAGGGAAGACTAAACACGGGAGTGTAGATTTGGGGCATCTTGTTAATTCACTGGAACCCAGAGAGAAGTATTATTCCTTTCAAGTGTATAGCAAACTTCAAATGTACAGAGAGTTGAAAGAATACAACAAACACCCAAATAACTAGCACCTAGATTCAGCAGTTGTTGCATTTTGCCTTCCTCGGTGATCTTTTCCTGAACCAGTTATCATGTTGGGTGGCGGGGGAAACAGAAGAATGTGGTTCTACTTCTACCATTTCTTCTTTGTTAATTAGCTGGCATTCTTCTGAACAGAAGAGCTTTCTCTCCTCCTTCTTTCCTGCTTTTTTAGTATCACTATAGGATCATAGATTCGCTATTCGACATGTTATGATCCATTAACATTGTAATTCAAATTGACCTGTATTTGGCCAATAGGCTGCATCTCCATCACTCTTTAAGCTCTTCTGGCTGCTGTCCCTTCCCTTGCTATCCTGCACAGCTTGAAACCCCGACCCTCTCTGCCTCTGACCACCTAGGTGCCAGCATTCAGAACCCAGCAGGCTCCTAGGATGCCCACCTTAGGTTCCAGCTTAGGTACATGTCCCACTTGTGCACTGTATGAGGCAGGCAGTCTGTCCTCCCCTGATCCCCCAGATGCGCCCTCTGCTTTATCTTGTTTTTCTCTTTTCTCACAGTTCCCTCTGCCTGGAGTGTTCTTGCTTGTACCATCTCCCATGTCCAGGTCCTGTCTGTCCTGAGAAATTTACTTTACAAGGACTGTTTCTTCTTTCATTCCTAACATATACCAATTTTAAGCTTCTTTCTCATGGTACTTCTCTTTTTGCATTAATTCTTTATATACACTTGATACATGTCCAAGGTCCATGATGTTTTTATTCCCCTGCTGCATGGCCTGGGACCTTATCCTAGCAGAGATTCAGGACATCTTTTGAATGAATGAGTGAATGAACCCTCATTTTCAGGTGTCTGGCTTGTTAACTCTCAATTTTTTTTTTTTTTTCCAACAAAGGTTACCCTCCCTTCCAGCAAAAATCTCAAGCCGTTGTCAGAAACAAAAACTCACAAAGGTTTATTTTCAGATGAGGATGACTCTGAGGTAAGGAATTCATTCTTTTTCTTAGTTCTGGGAAATAGTTCATGGATATGACATTGGAAAGTATTTCTGATTCAGGGTGTTCTCAGTAGAGGTATAAGGCTTATTAAGTACTTTAGTTCTTTCATTGAAAATAATGTTTTGAGAACACATGGTCTATAGAAAGCAACATGTATACAATACTTTCACTGTTGGGTTTGAATCCAGTGAATCTCCTGGGAGGAAAATTCAGGATACTCATATTTTAGGCTATTAATTGATCCATAATGTAATGAGGTGCTTGTACGAGAACAGAAATCAACACACTGCTTCCTCTTTCAGTAGTCTCACTAAACAGTGGGCATAGACTGTTAACAGTTTGTGGGCTGGCGCTGCCTTGCAGACAGCCTCAGTCCTCCAGGGCCCTGCCTAGAAGCACCTTTCCAGTGACGCAGGGGCAACTCTCAGAAGCGTTACTGCTTTTTCTGACTTCCACAGGCGTTGATCCTTTTAGAGCTAACTTTAGGCCAGGCTTTTAAGGGATCGGAGACCTATCTGAGAATGTGTGATGGGCAGTAATCAATCCCCTTCACAGAGAAAGACGGGAACATGGCAGAAATTTATATGTAATTTCAAGAAATTACGAACTCTGGGTTAAGCTCTTGTGGTTATGTTGCACTTAGCAGGATGAGCATACAACTCTTTGGAGGTAGAGGGATCACTGTTGATGGAAATAAAATCTTGAGGCTTATATTCCTTTGGTGGCCAGTGTGCAGAAGATCGGAATTAAGCGAAGTCCAGTTAAGCCAAACTCCTGACACATAAGCAGAGCATGATGGGGCCTACACTCTGGTCTTATCCTACACTCTCTGCTTCTTCATCACCACACACAGAGGCACTTTGAGATCTTTGGGCTGGCTTTTGCCCCTCTGGGAGTACTCTTCCCAGAATCGGATAGCCCACTTCCTCACTTTTTCCAGGTCCCTGCGAGGTCTCCTGCGACAGCCCTTTGCACAATAGCAAGCCCGCCAGCACACATCACACTGTGCTCCTTAGCCCCTCTTCTGTTTTATTGTCCCCACAGTATGTATTGCCATGTGGCACTTCATGTCTGCTTGTTCACTGTCTATGTCCCAGCTAGAGTAAGCTCCATGAGGGCAGGACGGTGTGTTTCCTGCCTGTGTTCTTAACGCCTAGACTAGTGCTTGGTATTTGGTAAGCTCTCAGGGAGTTGTTGACTAAGTGAAAAAACCAAACGTGAGCAATTTCAGTGACTCAAAAGGTGTTCTCATTATTTATTACTGTGAAACAGATCACTCCAAAACTTTGTGGCTTAAAACACCAATAAGTTTTATTACCTCTTATGGTTGTAGAAGTTGACTGGGCTCAGCCGGGCATTTTTCACTTAGGGTCTTTCATGTGGTTCCAGTCTGAAGGTGGCCAGGCTGAGAGTCATCTCACTCATGTGTCTGGTGCCTGGGTGGGAAAGACTCGAACAGCTGGGGCTCTTGGGAAGTCCCTCTCTGTCTCTGTGTGGTCTCCCAGCATGGCAGCTTCAGGGAAGCTGGACTTCTTAGGGTGTTGCCTCAAGGCTTCAAAGTGAGATTCCCAAGAGAGCTGCACAGAGGCTGTACAGGTGTTCCTGGGAGACTGCGGGTTTGGTTCCAGACACCATCATAAAACGAATATCTCAGTAAAGTGAGTCACGTGAATGTTTTGGTTTCCCAGTGCATATAAAAGTTACGTTTATACTATACTGTAGTCTATGAAGTGTGCAATAGCATTATGTCTAAAAAAATGTATATACCTTAATTAAAAAATACTTTATTGCTAAAAAATGCTAACCATCATCTGAGCCTTCAGCAAGTCATAATCTTTGCTGGTGGAGGATTTGAAATAGTGCAAGAATTACCAAAATTTGACAGAGAAACAAAGTGAGCAAATGCTGTAGGAAAAATGTCATTGACAGACTTGCTTGAGACAGGGTTGCCACAAACTTTGAATCTGTGGAAAATGCAATATCTGTGAAGCACAGTAAAGTGAAGACCATAAAATGAGGTATGTCTGTACTGTTTTTTGTAACCTAGCCTCAGAAGTCAGCGTTGTCACTTCTACCACATTCTGTTGGTTGAGGCAGTACAAAGGTCCGCCCAAATTCAAGGGCAGGGGACACCAACTCCACTTCCTGATGGTAGGAGTGTAAATGAATTTGCAGACAGGTTTAAATCCACCACCACAGGTTTTGTCCCATGTGTACCATCACAGATTGTTTTTATTGGATATCGTCGAGGTTTTTAGGCAAGGGGAAGTAAAGCGATGCAGTCTAGGAAGAGCTTTGGACCAAAAGGATTGAATATTTACTCCTCCCTTTATATCTCAAGTGTGGAGCTAAAGTTTACCTTGTGGAATCATTTTGGGGAT
This sequence comes from Neophocaena asiaeorientalis asiaeorientalis, assembly GCF_003031525.2. NCBI lineage: Eukaryota > Metazoa > Chordata > Mammalia > Artiodactyla > Phocoenidae > Neophocaena > Neophocaena asiaeorientalis. The sequence continues at coordinate 1,991,234 of NW_020172627.1, forward strand.
GTGTTTAAGGTAATGGAAAGCCTTTTTTCCCCCCTAATACCAAGGAAGATATTAGTCAAGGGTCCAAAACAGTGATGTTGAAATTTGTTTTTGTTCTTTGTTTTGGTTTACTACTACTTTTTTTTTTTTTTTTTAAACACAGCACTTTCTTTAAGTGAAATGTTGCCAATGCTTAAAATGCTTAAAAGAGGCATGGGAAGCCTGGGACTCACCCTGTGTGGCCCCTTCTACCCAAACAGACCCATGGGGACTCCATGGGGCCTAGGCAAAAACCACTGGGCTGAGTGGAGCTTTTCTCAGTTAATGAAGTAATTAGCTCCATATTTGAGTAGACATTGATTACATGATTAAAAAAAAATTATCCAGAGGTCTTAGAAACTATGTTCTTGTCCTATTTGCCTGTCTCTTATGTATTGAAGTTTCTCATCCTGAGGGAATAGTTATCCTATTTCATGTTTCTGATTCATGCAACTCAGTTTGCAGATCTTTCTTTGCATTATAGGCTGACATTTTATAACATTTTGGAAATCTCTTCAGAATCTATCAGATCTTTCTCTAATTTGCAACATTTCCTAGCTGCCGTTCAAGAACGCCAAATAGTTTAAAGTTAAAATTTAATTTGTATTTATTTAAAAGAAATTATATCATACTCTTATTATAGGAAAGAGGATATAACTAAATAAAACAGAGTCGTAGATCCAATAATTTGTTAATCTAGCTTCTATTTCCATTATTAAATCTGTTTAATCTCTCTGATTCTCTGGACAGAAAAAGGAAGTTATTTTTTTAAGCGTGGTAGGAAGTTGATTGGAAAAATTTCCCCTGCCTTAATCATCCAGGTGAGAGTATCAAAACCTCTGGGTTCCAGTGACGCCACGTGGAGTTACATGTGGGTCTTTTCCTTCTCACCTGCACGCAGTGAGGATGGACTGATGCGTGTTCCTCAAGGACTGTGTCAGCGAGCTTCCCTCTTTGACAAAGAGACCTGGATGCATGGCAGCCATCATGTCGTAAACTTTAGTGTTTTATATCTGATACTTTAAAAACTGGTATATTTTATAAACCAGGAACTTTAATCTTGATCCAACAGGATTTGTTTTCTTCTCAAAGTGTGAGTAAGTCGAAAGATGCATCTCTCCTGCCTAGCAAACTCCCCACCTCGGTCTCGCTTTTCGATGATGAAGATGAAGAGGTAAACATTGTTACTGCAACACAAGATAATCAAGTTTTCCATTAGTAGAAAACTGTTGCTGATGTAGCTTTATAACCAGAGGCTCATACAGTAGAACAAGGTGATAGGGAAGCAGTCAAGCCTTCTGAGGCTTATATAAGAAAAACATTTCAGTTTTTATTTCAGTTTTTATTTCCTTTCTTAAGTTCTCTTAACTGCACAATGGGCAGGGCCTTAGATTTCTTGACCCAGCTCTATGCAAGGCTTTGTAGGTTTCACTTTTAAAATCTTCATGTAAGAAATACTTTTTAGGGGATGGAACCCAATGATCTACAAGAACGTCTTGGATAAGATGGTAGTGGAGAGGAGAAGGACACCATGTCCTCACCTTGCTACTCTTTCCCACGCTGGATGAGAGCAAAGTGGGAGAAAGAAATGAGAGGGAAGACAAACCAAACCTTTGCTCTTATGCAGTCTTGTGCGGTGGCTGAGCTCATGGGCTTTGGCATCAGAGCCCTGTGTTCATATCCTAGCTCCACCACATGCAAATCAGGGACCTTGGGCAAGTAACTTAACCTTTCTGAATCTCATCTCACTTAATAGTATATAGGGTCATCGTGACAGCTAAAACAGCTAATGCACAGCCATTGGCACAGTGCCTGGCACATAGTAAGTGCGTAGTAAATGTTAGCTCTGTCAGTGAGTGCCGGTTCATTAGTCTCAACGGCCTTTCCTACCTTCCCACACTTTCCTTAAAGACTCCCTTTATCCAGTCTTTACACTTCAGGACTGTTCACCTGCTGTAGTATGTTGTTAGGAGTGTTTTTCTGTCTAACTTGGGCTTGGGCCAAGTTCTATGGTTTTGTTCCCTTTACCTAAATAAAAGTACCTTAGTAGGTACTTTGGGAATGCCGTTGAACCTATAAGAATCAGCTCTCACTAGGCCAGTGATTTTATTTAGTAAATTATTTCTTAAGTTTGTATTGTCCCTTTGAAATTAATCAGAAACACAAGTCATTCCTTCCCTCTGTCCCAGGTGTGTGTCTTCCATAAATGTGAAAGAGTAGAGAAACCTCCCTGTATCTTTCTCTTTATGCGTTGGTCTGGTTTCTAATTCACAGAAAGAAAGGTGCAGGCTGCTGGCTGCCACAGGGGGCTGTACTGCTCTCAGGCCAATTGCAGGCTCTGGACCCTCCCTACTGAGCATAGCGGGCCCGCCCACGGGAGGACTGGGCGGGGCCAGGTTCCTTCCTATTTCTATGACTTTGTCCTCACATTATTCCCGTTCCTGCTTCCTCCCAGGTGTTCTGCCTTTGAATTTTATGGTATCTGTTTCCCTTCTATGGATGAATATAGTTAGAGAAGATTGTAGGCTGTTGTTGTAGGATTTATACATAAGTGAGAAGTGGCATTTACTAGTATTGTGTGATTTTTTTTTTCCCCCCAAAAGGTGTGATATATCTTCTTTACTTGACTGGAGACTTATTCTCTACTAATTTGACATGAGAGAATGTCTTCAGTTTTTTGTTTTATGTGTTCAAAGTTGTCATACTCTTCTGCCATTTGTTTTTCTAGGATAATCTTTTTGGGGCTACAGCTGCTAAGAAGCAGTCATCATCTCTACTAACTCAGAGCCAAGAGAAAACAAAGCCCTCTGAGCTTTCCAAAAAGAAAGCATCTGCCTTACTGTTCAGCAGTGATGAGGAGGTGGGTTGAAAGTTATTTTCTAGAGAAGAGTAGGAGATGGTTTGATGGATTTAAGAGTTACAGCTGTCCTAAACCTTTTCTTTTTCTGCCTATTTAGATCTAGTGAAGTTCGGTCACCAAAGACTATGTTCACAAGACTGTCATTCTATTCTTGAAGAAAGATATTTATTATAGTATATTAAAGATTAATCTTTTCAAAATGCTTAGGAATGAAATAAGTATCACCCTCAAATTATAATATATGCTAATTCAAATGAGTTAGGCCTTACTTTACTTTTTTTTAATATCATTATTTGAGTATAGTTGCTTTACGATGGTGTGTTAGTTTCTACTATACAACAAAGTGAATCAGCTGTATGTATACATATATCCCCATATCCCGTTCCTCTTGCATCTCCCTCCCACCCTTTTACCCCCCTAGGTGGACACAAAGCACCGAGCTGATCTCCCTGTGCCATGTGGCTGCTTCCCACTAGCCATCCATTTTACATTTGGTAGTGTATATATGTCCATGCCGCTCTCTCACTTCATCCCAGCTTACCCTTCCCCCTCCCCATGTCCTCAAGTCCATTCTCTACATCTGCATCTTTATTCCTGTCCTGCCCCTAGGTTCGTCAGAATTACTTTGTTAAATGATTGCTGTGCTTCGTTAACCAAGAACGGTAGCTAGACAAGGTAGGAGTGGTCTATGCTCGTTTAATTCCTTTTTTTATAAGAGTCTTAACAGTGTTTCCATTTGCTATTCGGATATATATTAACAGAGCCAATTGAGAATATAGTTTAGCACCTGTTCAGATTTAGCTGTACAGAAAAAGACTAAATATAGTGATATTAAAAGCTGTGAGCATCAAAAATCTTCCTATTTTATAATACTCTGTTTTAACATTATAGGTAAGTTATGAGGGTATGATGTAGGCAGATAAATGATAGATGTGTTCATTTTTTTTAATTGAAAGCAACTTAAAATGACACAACATAATTTGCTTTTTCTACTGAAGTCTGAATTTATAACAGATTTTCCTTTTTTTTTTCTTTCTAGCATTCTTAGCGGGTTGTTCTCCCTATAGTAATGGCCAACCATCAGTTGAATTTTTTCTTCTGTAGTATTACTGTGGTTCAGGGAAAATAAAAATATTACCTAAGCAGGGAGCAAAAGTACTTGCAGAGTAAAGATAACCAGGGTTCTAGAACAGTGACTCGGCTTTGACTGCCCAGTGGGATCACTTGGAGAACTTTAGAGAGTACTGATACCAGCTTCCACCACTGGAGGTTCTGAATTAATTGATTTGGGGTATGGCCTGTTACTGGAGGTTTCTAAGGCTCTTTTGGGGATTCTAGCATGTGGTCACTGTTGAGCACCCCTGCTCTAGGGGAGCACTTCTCAAACTATAATGTGTGAAGAAGTCACCTGGACATACTGTGTCAAATGCAGGTTCTGATTCGGAAAGTGGGGTAGAAATTCAGTATAACAGAAGCTGCTGCTTGTGGAACCCACTTTGATTTGCAAAGCTCTAGATTCCAGGACCACTTAGCAAGTGCTCAGGAGATCCTTGATTTGAAGGGGTGAGCATAGCCAGGTAGGGTTTCCTTAATTGCTTTCTAAAGTCCAGATTCAGAATTTTGTGGTAAAAGGGTCGCTAGCAGCTTTCATTTTGTCTTGTTTACATTGCATGAGCTTTTTATACATTTTTTTTCCCAGCTTGCTTTGGGATTTTTAAATTTAAATATCATTTTCCTCCAAAGTTGAGAGTTCTCGACTTTCTTTTTTTTTAAACATTCCTGTATCTTCTCATTCCCCTGTATAACTAATTTTGATCTCTAAAATAGAGAAGTTTCCTTGTCCTAACACAGAGAGAGAGAAACACTGTGGCAGGTCGTGATGGAGGGAAACACCATAAGGTCTGGGGAGGTCAAAGAACCCAGCTGTCTAGATTTGAGTTCAATGAAAAGCCTTGGACATAAGCTTCCCTCGAAAGTGATACACTTAGTTTAAATACAAGTTAAACGAATGTGAATTTTATTTTACTCCTCAGGTTTCCTAATATAAATGGCCAGAGGATTTTAACATATATTTTATCTTTTAAGGACCAGTGGAATATTACTGACTCACAGACCAACTTGGCATCTGACAAGTCTAAAGGAGAACTTAGGGACTCTGGCACCACCCAAGACCAGGAGATTAAGGCCGTGAAAAAGGCGGGCCTCTTTGAGGAGGACAATGAGGATGATCTGTTTGCTATTGCTAAGGACAGGTGAGACAATCATTGTAAGAAATCATTTCATCAGTGTCTATGGTAATAGGTGAAGGTATTTGATGTGCAAGATGTCAGCTGCTGGGGGTGACATGCCGATCATTCATCACCTGGTAATCATATAAACGAGAATGTCTTTGATTTTCACTTGCAAGTTATTCTCCCCTGGTACTGGGTAATGTTTTTCTTCATGGATCCTTACCTAATTTCTTCTACTTATCTTTTTTTTTTAACCTTAAAATACTATTTTTCTTAGTTTGTTAGGGGTTTAAGTACAGTTTGTTGTCTTTTTTGTTTTTTCCCTGGGATACCCTAAAGAATGTAAAGTTTTGTCCAAGTTACTTAAGTTTGTCATTTGGATAGAAATCTGCTCAGCATTGAGAAACATCCTGTTTAGTAAGATGGTTCTCTGCAGAGCTGTGCTGTATCACACCAGTTGCTGGTAACCCCTAGCTGGTCTTAGGCGCTCCTGCACGTTAATGCTTGGACTAAAGGGTGGCAGGTTATGTAGAGCAGTGGTCCCCAACCTTTTTGGCACCAGGGACCGGTTTTGTGGAAGACAATTTTTCCACGGACCAGGGATGGTGGGGGATGGTTCAGACTGTAATGCAAGCGATGGGGAGCCACAGATGTAGCTTCACTCGCTCGCCTGCCACTCACCTCCTGCTGTGCGGCCTGGTTCCTAACAGGCCCAGGACTGGTACCGGTCTGCCGCCTGGGGGTGGGGACCCCTGATGTAGAGTGAGCGTGGGCTGTGGTTGGTATTGTAATATGCTGCATATTAGCTGTGTATTCAGAATAACTCCCTTGAAGATATGTGTATTTTTTTCTTTTTCTCTTGAGATCCTTAAATGATTACTTTGAAATTTAACTGAATGGTAGTAACATAAAGAGGCAATTGATTGGACATGTAAACCCTATGCATTGGTGTGGTTAAGCTTTAATACTGAATTGATAGATTCAAAAATGTCTCATATTTCTGTCTCTGACTATTATCTCTTCAGATGTCGCCATTTCTACTTTGGGCTCTATGACTTCACCCCTGGGTGTATATTGGGCCTCTGGTTAAGAATGTAAGCTCTGGAATCCCAATACCTGATACTAAATTCTGGCCCTGCCAGTTGCTCTCTGAATATACTTGGACAAGTTACCTAACCTCTCTGAGCCTGAGTTTTCTCATCTGTTAAACAAAAATGATGATAGTGCTTCTCTCATAGGATCATTGAGAGGATTAAATGAAATCCCAATATGAAACGCTTAGCGCAATAGCTGGTACATTGTAAGCACGGAAATGTAATTTACTGTCATGAGTGTAGGGGAAATAACATTTCATTCCTTTATTTTTGTTGCTCTCTCTCTCTGCTGGGACTCTCTCCTTCCTTTCTTCCCTGGCCAGCTTCTTCTTCTTCTTTTTTTAAATGTTGTGCATTTTATTTATTTACTTATTTATTATTATTATTATTTTTGGCTGCATTGGGTCTTCATTGCTGCGCCCGGGCTTTCTCTAGCTGCGGCAAGCGGGGGCTACTCTTTGTTGCAGTGTGTGGGCTTCTCATTGCAGTGGCTTCTCTTGTGGTGGAGCACGGGCTCTAGGCATGTGGGCTTCAGTAGTTGTGGCTCGTGGGCTCAGTAGTTGTGGCTCGCGGGCTCTAGAGTGCAGGCTCAGTAGTTGTGGCACGTGGGGCTTAGTTGCTCCGCAGCATGTGGGATCTTCCCGGACCAGGGCTCAAACCCGTGTCCCCTGCATTGGCAGGTGGATTCCTAACCACTGCACCACCAGGGAAGCCCCTGGCCAGCTTCTTTTAAGACTCAGTTTAAGCCCTCTCTTTTGAGAAGCCTTCCTTAACCCAAACAGCTGAGAAAGATAAGAAATAGGGTTAGAGTCTAAAGCAAAAATGGCTCCATCTTTAACCCCCTACCCCCAGCTCTGTTTCACTTGAGCATTTTCTACACTGTATAGAAGTTACCTATTTACGTGTGCAGCCCCTCCCTTTGCCCCCACCACACACATATGGTCACAGGTCTAGAGATCAGGAAACATGTTTCATGTGTATGTCCCAGTACCAATTACACACAATATCCAGCTTTCAGCAATGCTAGCTTTCATCAGATTCTCGAAAAAATCTTTTACAGGAAACAAGTGCAGGAGAGGATGTAGAGGAATTGGAGCCCTCACACATTGCTGGTGGGAACGTAAAATGGTGCAGCCACTTGGGAACACAGCCTAGCAGTTCCATGAAAAGTTAAACATGGAGTTGCCACATGACTCAATTTCAGTTTTTAGGAATACACGTGAGAGAAACGTCTACCCAAAAACTTGCACGTGAATGTTTATCATAGCGTTATTCATAATAGCCAAAAAGTGGAAACAACTCAAAAGTTCATCCACTGTAGAACGGATAAATAAAATGTGTTATATCCACACAATGGACTCTTATGCAGCAATTAGAAGGGATAAAGTACAGATACATGCTTCAATATAAATGAGCCCTGAAAATATTGTGATAATTGAGAGAAGCCAGTCACAGAAGACCACATGTATGATTCTATTTGTGTGTAATGTGCGGAAGAGATAAATCCATAGAGACAGAAAGTAGATGAGTGTTTGTCTGGGGCTGAGGGGAAAGGAGAATTGGCAGTGCCTGTGAACAGGTATGGGCTTTCACTTTAGGTTGATGGAAATATTGTGAGTTCACATTATGGTGATAGTTGCACAACTCTGTGAATATACTAACAGTCACTGAATCGCACACTACTAAGGGTAACCCTTATGGTATGTAAATTGTAACTCAAACCCGTTCTAAAAAAAGAAACAGAAGCTTTGTGACCCTAACAAAGTTGCGAAATACTGCCTTGTAAGTAGGGCACTCAAACATCCTTGCCGGTCTGGAGAGGCCTGCTTTGTGCCTGTCATTTCAGCCTGGTGATTAATAATTTCCCCTTTCACTCTCAAAAGTGTCCTGGTGTAGGCCGTAAACTCTATAGTCATCTTAATGTGTTTTGACACCTGTCCCTTTTAATGAATCAAAATACTTACTACCCCATTATTTATAATGAGAAATACTCCAGTTCACCGAGCTGCATATTTTTCTTCTGAGGACAGATTGCCACGGGATGTCCACATTTAACCAGCAGGTGCCGGAGGGTGTGGAATGAGATCCAAGGTTAAGGACTTACTGTCGTTATCTATTGTAACTATGTCCAGAAAGCTAACTAGCTTTCCTCTAGCTTAGAACTTCAGGATCTGGCATCAGATTCTTTTCTGTGGGTAGCTTGGTTTTGGTTTTGATTTTTAGAAATTGTTCAGAAAATCATGCATAAGATTTTTCTTCTGCTGTAGCAGCTTAATAAGGTTTTTGCTTTTTAGGTATCTGTTGTAGTTATTTTTGTAATATTTTGTGATCATCACTTAGTAGTCATATATTTTGGTTATAATTTGTGTACATTTTTATCAGTGTATATCCTTAAAGGCATATTAGATTTTACCTGACTGTGTATGGCTCTTTGTTTTTATAATTTCTTCAGGGTGTAGACCTAATTTTTTACTGTCCTTTAGTGTAAGTGTCCAGTGTAAGTATGCCCAACTGTTTGGTTAGTTGTGTTCCCTAGTCAGTGTGATCCTTAGGCAATTTTAAGATGTAGGCAGACATCCAATGTTAAACTAATGAATAACCTTATATTATGCTTTGTAATAATTAAACTTAGAGAAAAGATTATGATACATATACTTATGGGTATATATGCTAATTATTTTTAGTGTAAGTAGATGGATACTGAAATGACTAGTATTATTTTTATCTAGCTAACATTGAATTTGGAATTTTCATTACTTTGATAATTCTCTAGTATGCTGCTAGTTGGGTGGTTCCTTATCACATAGTATAGAAACTAGAACATGACCCTTCTGTAATTAGAACATTTTCTATTTGGGACTGCCCATGTCCAGTGCTAGGCCTCCCTGTTTCTTTACTTTTATGATTCTGTTCCTTAAAAGGTCCTGATCAATATTTATTCTGGAAGACATTTATTGACTGCCCCTAGGGGCTGGTGTGGAAGCCTAGGTGAGGAGGTAGGTGAAGACAGGTGAGAGGAAGGTGGTGAGGAGAGCTGTGGCTGGATTTCAGCTGTGGTTGCCCAACATGGGGTAGAGATGGGTGAATATTGCTGTGGTGAACAGTGAAGATGAGCTTTCCCAGCTTCTTAGAGACTTTGTGTGGAGGGGATAGAATGGGATGGGTTTAGGGTTTGAAGGGAAGGCACAGAAGCCCACAGAGGCGCTTGGAAAGACATGGTTAAGTGGCTGAGGTGGCACCAGGCCACAAGTCACAGCCTGAACCAGGCTCTGGCCCTGAGATCTCTTGACAGCCACCTTCCTGACCATGCTGGAAATAGGCATTGGTGCTCCCTGGTTCTTCCTCTGCCATAGGAAATGGTGAGAGAGAATGCTACGTTTGTGAACGCTAAGTGTGCTGTGTGAGTTGGCAAAGCCAACAGCTAGTGCACCTACCTTGATCCAAAAGTAACTGACAAAGGGACAAGATGAGGAGGGCCCCGGGCTTTTACACGAGAATGCCAGACAGCGGGTGATGACTTGCTGGACACAAATTGCACCTACTTCAAAGGTTTTTCTTGCTGCAACTGTGTAAGGTCAATGGATGACTCGGGCGTTTTGGTGGTAGGTGGGTTCCTGTAGGTGTGGCCTAGAAAGAATATTGTATTTTGTAAATCACATTTGCCTTTAATTTGACTCTTTGTTTGTATAGCCAAAAGAAGACCCAGAGAGCATCTCTCCTGTTTGAAGATGATTGTGACAGTGGAAGCTCTCTGTTTGGCTCTCCTCCCGCATCTGCTCCTCCTGCAACAACGGTATTCTTAACCTGTTAGACCCAGGAAGTAACCCTGAGGTGATGTTCCGTGAATACTGATGCTTCCCTCAATCAGGTCCTAAAACCTGACCTTGGAGACTGAGTCTTATGGAAAAACTCGTTTGCCTGGTTTTAGATAGACATCTTCTGGTTAGTGGTATTTTACAGACGAAGCACACGTGCAAAGCCTGGAGAAAAGGATTCCACATCACGCAGCCCCGTCAGTGTCAGTTGTAGGCGTCTGAGTCTCAGGGGAGAGCAGGGGACAGCGCTGTTGCACTCCTTCTGAAGGAACTGCCGGGCTCAGCCAGCCCCGGTGGCATGGAATTCTGCTAACATTAGACCAGGCCAGTTAATGTACAGGTTATTCCTTACAGGAGCAAGTTTCCAGTACTAACGCTTTGGTCCTGGTTTATATTAATAGTGAATCAGTAAAAAGAAAGGAAGTTCTGACACAGGCTACGACATGGATGAAGCCTGAGGACATAATGCTGAGTGAAATAAGCCAGCAACAAAAAGACAAATACTGTATGACTCTACTTACACGAGGTACCTAGGGTAGTCAAATTCATAGAAGCAGTAGAACTGTGATCACCAGGGGCTGAGGGGGGTGCTGGGGGATGGAGAGTTGTTTAATGGGTACAGAGTTTCAGTTTTGCAAGATGAAAAAATTCTGGAGATTGGTTGTACAGTAACGTGGATATACTTACTACTACTGAACTCTATACTTAGAAATGGTTAAGATAGTAAATGTTATGTTTTTTATGACAATTAAAGTTTTTTTAAAAAATTAAAAGTATGTGACGAGAAAAAAAAAGTCCATCAGTGCCTATCTAGTCTAAATAGTCTTCCAGCAGTTACATCTAAATGGCATCACTAACCATGATCGCCTAAGCTAAAAGATTTAGCAAGTCTTCATGTTTTTTATATCAAAAGGACTATTAAGAAAGAGGAAGGTGGCATTATGATAATATTTGTCCTGGGAACCTAGGGATACTGGAATCCTGTCTTTGGCCTGTCATTCATCCCTCCCCAACACATTCCCTATGTGGGTATATGTAAGTGTGTGCACACAGAACAAAGTGAGGCCAAGCAGCATTTTATTGCCAACTGGCAATTGCCAACAGCCCCAAAGGAAACTTTAGAGCTTCTCAGGCTAGACCCCATGGAGACCTCCTTTACCTGAGCTGGGTTAGCCTCAAAGGCCAAGAATCAAGCAGAGTCATAGCCTGCTGTTGAGGGCTTTCGACCCCAACTTCAGACCACTCTAATTGGCATGTGTTAGAGACAGAAAGACATGTAAGACAGGGAAGGAGGGATGTACCCCCCGAGATTCCCCCCATGTGGGAGCAGCCACAGAATCTAAAAAGGCAGCTCCTCCACCCTTGCTTGATGAGGAAGACTCTCTCCTTCCCACTGTGGTCATGGGTGACCATGTGCAGTCCCCGATGCCTGCACATCCCAAGGGACATTGTACCCTAAGGGGTACAGTGAAGGAGGGAAATGGCAGTTGAGGAGCCTAGAACTTCCTCTTTTCTAGAGACCCGTACCTGGCTCTTCTTCCGTATCTCCTAAATATTTTTTGTTTAAAGTTTATTTTAAATTATACAGTAATACATGGATGCCTTCTTAAAAAAGGGTTAAAACATGCATAGAGGGAGTTCCTTGGCAGTCCAGTAGTTAGGACTTGGCGATTTCATTGCCATGACCCCGGGTTCAATCCCAGCTCAGGGAACTAAGATCCTGCAAACTGCATGGTGCGGCCCCCTCATGCCCCAAAAAAGAAAGAAAGCAAAAAAAGGTAGTCAAGGTGAAAAACAAATACAAACAAATGAAAAAACATGCGTAGAGAATACGAAGTCCCCATTCCATACTCCTCCCTAGCGTAATCATTGGTAACAATGTGTTGTCAGTGCTTTTTTCATGCCTGTTTCTAGGCATTCTTGTCTTTTTTTCATTTAAATGAGATCATGTTTTACAGTTTTATGCATCTTTTTAAAGAAAAATCCTGCAGCATGTTTTTCATTTCCATAAACTCCATCTTGTTTTTTGGTTTTTTTCGATCACTATATAGTATTCCACTGAATAACTACACCAGGACATGTGTGAATATTTCTCCTTTGATGGGGTGGTCATCACTGTTTCCTGCCAGTTTGTTAGGAATGTTTCTTCCCGTCCCTACAGTCTTGTCATCTTTAGCCTTGACTATTGAGATAATTTCTTAACTGGCCTGTGAATGCTCCTTCTCTTCATCTCTCCTTGCCGCTGCCCAAGTTATCTTCTCAAAGACCACCCGGTCCTGTCATCCCTTTGTCAAGCTGAGCCTGTAGCTGAACCTACCACGCCACCTGTAATTTCATTCAAAGTAGACTCAGCTTTTCCACCTTAACTCGCCATGCACTCTTGGTGACTCATGCTGTCCCAAAATATTCCAGAGGAAGTTGTTGTCTCTTTTTTCTGGAAATATTCTTCATATTTTCAGACCCAGTAAAGGTGTTAACTTGTCCTATTCCCAGACCAGGCCCATGCCAGTTACTGATTTAGGGACTCTTTCCTCACCACGGTCCCATTAAGTGCACAGCTTGTGGTAAAAGCTTGCAGCATTGCTGCTGCTTCTGAGTGCTCATAAACTTTTCTTTGAATTACCTGTACTTGCATCTCCCTAAAGTGGCTTCTTGGTTTAGAGAGTCAGAAGATCTGAGTGGCTTTTCTTTGTAAATTATAAATAATAACTTCTACCCTGGATAAATGAGCAATAATCTAATGAATTTTGAAGGTTCTGGAAATGTAAAACTTCTTTGAAACTGTAGTAATTATGATTGTTAAATAAGACAAAAGGTCAAAAATATGCATCTTAAGTAGCAGAACAACCTGCACACCTGAGTTTTACCATTTGTGAAATTTGATCGCCTTTAGGCAACATATAAAGTATATTTTTTGTTTAGAGATCCTAGAATATTTTAAAGTAAGTTAAATACAACTCAACTGTAAACCTATCAAGAAATTAATTTCAGAATGAAGAGTCAGCTTATCTTTAGGAAGATTTAAAATCAGTAGTTTGGGTGGCATTTTCCTTGGTTTAAGGACCATAGTTATATGAAGGGAGAATTTGGTCCACTGTACATCAGTCTCGTTTTTTACCTTGATCCACTTGCATCGACATTACATATAGTTTTCAGTGAGTCCAGCACATCCCACAAAAATTTTTTCCTTTGATCACTTTGGCTTCGTTTTATTTCTTCTGAAACTCTTTTGTGGGTTTCCAGTCTTTTATTTCAAGTTCTAATGATGATGCACGGACCGTTTTCTAACAATAACTAACAATTTGCTTACCTTATTCTTCTTATTTATTCATAGTTTTTTCTATCACAGTCAGTCATGTTCTTCTTTAGTTTCCCAAACTTGTCTACCTAACTCGATTTAGATATTGCTTCAAAGCTTACTTCCTCATATCATCTAGTCTAGTTAGTAGGATAGAGTTACTGCTTTTCTCTCAAGCATTTTTTTTTTTTGCGGTACGCAGGCCTCTCACTGTTGTGGCCTCTTCCGTTGCGGAGCACAGGCTCCGGACGCGCAGGTTCAGCGGCCATGGCTCATGGGCCCAGCCGCTCCACGGCATGTGGGATCTTCCCAGACCAGGGCACGAACCCGTGTCCCCTGCATTGGCAGGCGGACTCTCAACCACTGCACCACCAGGGAAGCCCCCTCAAGCATTTTTGATAAGTCACTTGCCCCAAGGATGCCAATAACTCTGGGCAAGTCACGTGACCTCAGTTCCCTAATCTCTGAAATCCCTGCCTCCCAGGTAAGGAACAGATGAGAGATGGGGCGAAGTGCTCACAAACTTGTGCTGAGCCCCCGCTTGATATAAAATACCGTGACTGGCCGTGGAAATATACTGCATGATCCTTTCAAATGAGTGGACAAAGAGATGTACGATAGCTATTAACGTAAATTAGGAGGAAAGTATAGTTAAGGGCTAGGTATAGACATAAATATTCTTATCAACGAAGCACCTGATACTTACTGAAGAGAACAGGAAAACCTTCGTGGGTGACATCTGAGCTGGGCCTTGCTTGAAAGATGAGGAGGATTTGTTTCTCTAGACAGTGCAGATCAAGCATGGAAGTGTGGAAGTTTACAGTAGGTTTAAGGAATAGTGAGGATTGATGAGGTGCAGATGGATGAGGGTTATAAAGAGGGGCCAGTTGATTGTCATGTTTAGCATTTGCTTAACGCACACAGCGCAGGTTTGGGGTGAGAGATGAAGTAATCTGGTGGGTGTTTTATTTTAGCAAGACATCTCTGGATGATGTCATACAGCTGAAAGGTAAGGGGAGGGAGGCAGAGAGGAGAGACTAATGATTGGGTGGCAGAGGTTAGGATCTAAGCCATGGCACACACAAGGAGTTAACAGATGAAGGGAGACAAGTGCAGACCTTGTGATGGCAGAAAGTGTCTGCAAGTCTGAGGTAGTGGTGGTATTGCTTCTCCCTGTTTGTGCCCCCTTCACTGTCCTGTCCTGTCTCTCCCGACCCCAAAGTTTAGCTAATACCTTAAAGAGGACTGTGCTTCTGGCTTGTTCTATACATTGCCATGCTCGTCAGGCAAACGTTTTATTTGTTTGTTTTTGAGGATGTCATTTATTCTTCTTCTGATAGAAAAAAGAGACTGTCCCTGATGTACCACCTCTGCTGTTCAGTGATGAAGAAGAGAAGGAGGCACGGTTGGGAGTGAAACCAGTGGCTAAGAAGGCTGAGAGCGCCAAAGAGTCGTCAGAATTTGGGAGAACTAGTGTGGCTGAGGAGTCAGGAAAGGTGGACTTTTTTTTTCTTGTATAATCTGATATTTTTGTCTCTCACATGTTCTTGTAAAACCCACCCACACACGCACATACCCTTACATTTTTCTACCACAGAAAACAAACGGCTCATTTGTTGAAAATTTTGAAAACACTGAAAAGTATGAAGAAGAAAATCTGTGATCCTGCCATTCAGGGAGACCTTCAACATTGCTCTTGCCTCTCCATCTCTTTTCTAGGCATATGTGCGCACACAATGATGTGCATTTTTCCCGTTTTACATTATTATGGTCATTGTGTCAGTGTCCATTTTGCCTTTCTCTGTCTCATCTCATTTTTCCTTTCGGTTTTGTCTCTGCACGTCTGTGCTTTCTGACTGGCTCTCTTCTCCATAGTCTGTTTCCCCTTGCTCTCTTCTAGTCCCACCTGTACTTAAATTACAATGACAGCTTTAAGAAGATTTTAGTTTACCAATCTTTTACATTTTCTTGATGTTGGCTGTGAATTACAGAGTGAAGTGAAATTTGGCTTTCTTCTAAAGCATTAAATTTCTTCTCCTGGGCGGGCTGTCCTCTCCTGCAGGAGGCCTGTGGATAAGGCTGCTGGCTGCATCTGGGAATCAACAGTTCTTTCAATCTCTGTCTACTTTTCCTTTTTTTCTAACTTTTCTCGTACTCTCGTGCTTGTGTGTGTTCAGCTATCTAGGTTTACTCTCTCTTCTAGGGCCTATGTGAAGAATGTTGCACATACTTTTCCTGTCAAGGCTTCTTGGGGCTACAGTGATGCAAACATTTTACCTATACCTGAATCACTGTGTGACATTCTCTTCCTGTTGTTTCAATGTGACCTTTTCTGTGTTGCTTTAGCCCATTTTCCCCTTGAACTCTAGCTGCTTGTTGTACTGCTGTCTCCCTTGCTTGAGGATAAGCTTTTTGAGGATTGGGCCATGTTCGTTTTGCTCTCCATTGCATCTGTGGTGCTTAGCTTATTACCTCGCACATAGTAGGCACTTTCAAAATTACATATTTTCTTTAAAGAAGTATATATTTCCTTCATAGTTTAACCACTTTGAAATTAGGATGCACCTCACAATCGATGGCATGTTTAATTGGGAGTTTTTTTTTTTTTCTTGGCAGTTCATACAGGAACAGTGATTCTTACAGTCAATGGTATCTTGCCTGAAAGGTGGTGCTTGTTGAATGAATAAATGTTGCATTTTATGATTATTTTAGAGATTCTTCTAATTGCATAATACAGTATAAGCCTTCTACAAGTTGTGTCCAATTCTGTCAATTAGGCGTCTCCCTTGGAGTTATGTGTTAGTTAAATACTAGGAAATATATGATCCATTTCCAGTGATTGGCATTTGTGTCATACCTGTGACTTCGAAGTTATTTATAGCTCATGAGCAACCTATGTGGCTCATGGTTATAACTGATATATATGTATCTTGTTTGGAAGGAGTTATAAATATAGGCTTTAAACTGATTGGAAAAAATCATCTTTGATTATGAATTATCTGTACTAGACTCTCCATTGGAGTGGCCGATCAAGAATTGGCCTGAGTGTTTTGTTACTTGGGAGTAGGTGTGATTAGCTGTCATGCCCTGAAACATGCAGGTGTGACAGTTACTGAATTAATGAGGAGCTTGGGAGGCCCCACAATAGAATTTTTGTTTCCAGGTGTTACTCTTTTTTTTTCCTTACTATTTCCATTTTCAGGAAGGATCTCTGAATGTACCTACTCAGGAAGCAGCCAAGCATTCTGATTTATTTTCTGCATCATCCCCATTGGACAGAGGAGCTAAAACTAGAACCAAAACTGTTCTTAGCTTATTTGATGAGGAAGAGGATAAAACAGAAGATCAAAACAGCTTCCAAGCTCTGAAGAAAGAAGTAGGAAAGGTGAGCAAAAAGCTGTAAAGGTTCAAATCTTTAGAAGGATAAAAGAGTCTCATTTCACAGTGTCAGTTGTGTGATGTGAGTTGCTGAAGAATGGAGGGTTCCAGCTTCCTCACATTCTTACCATCACTTGTTGACTTTTTTGATAATGGCCAAGTGTTGGTGAGGATGTTGAGAAACTGGAGCCCTCATTCTTTGCTGTTAGAAATGTAAAATGGTGCTGCCACTTCAGAAATCAATTTGGTGCTTCCTCAGATTCTTAAATATAAGAGTTACCACATGACCTAGCAATTCCACTCCCAGGTATATAACCAAGAGAAATTAAAACATAAGTTCACACAAAAACCTGAATGTAATGTTCCCAACAGGTATTATTCATAATAGCCAAAAGATGGAAACAACTCAAATGTCTATCAGCTGATGAATGGATAAACACAATGTGTTTTAGCCATACAATGGAATATTATTTGGCAATATAAAGTGAATTACTGATACATGGTACAACATAGATGAACCTTGAAAACATGCTGAATGAAAGAAGCTAGTGACAAACACATTATGTATGAATTCATTTATTTGAAATGTCTTGAATAGGCAAATTCATGGAGAGAGAGAGTAGATCAGTGGTTGCCTGGGTCTAGGGAAAGAGGTGGACAGGAATGGAGAGCGACTGCTAGTAGGTTTGGAGGTTCTTTATGGGATGATGAGAATGTTCTAAATTTAGATTGTGGTGGTATTTACACAGCTTTGTGAATATATTATAAACCATTGAATTACACACTTTAAATAGGTGAATTTTATCTCAATAGAAGTATTAAAAAAAGAGAAAACAGGCGATGGGCCATAGATTGCCAATAATTTTTTATGAATCAAACTGAGGATATAGTCCATGTTGATATTTACAACAAATGTTTTATGAATTTTCTTATTATACCAGTAGGATAGCCCCATTTATAAGTGAGAGCTACACACAGTGAATATGAATAATTTGCTGTATTTTCTTCCAGTCTCTTACTGTGTTTGATTTTGTATATGATTTTCATGGTTGTAAAACTTTGAACCTTACTTGCTAAGTTACACTAATTTTGATGTGTAATCAATAATAATTATTAGTTAATTTTTAATGTGACACATTTTGTCAGAAGTGAGTTTTTTTGTTTGTTTCTGTCTGTGGTTGTGATACTAAAGAAAGGGAAGAATTTTAGAATGTCAAGTCTGGGGCATTATAGTATCAAACCAAGTAATGTGATAGTAACTTTCAAATGTCAGATACCCTAGCAAACAGAAAGAACTTCTTTGGAATCTGAAGGTAGTGGGGTGGAAGGTGGATGGGCATAGGAGAAGATTGGCTGATCACACCCGTGCCAGCTCTTTGGCCTAAGATGCTGGTATGTAGAAGTTAGGTATATGTGCTTGACCGCTCTGTGTAATTTCTGGTATTAAGTCAGCTGCTGTTTCATTCTTCTCTTTGGGCATGAGATGGAGAGAACTTGTTTAACTTGATGTGTTTTCACCCCTAAAATGTTTCTCAGTATGGAACTAAGGATTGTTTTTTAAATAAACAGTTCAGATTCAGATACTACACAAAGGTTGAAAGATGATCTTTCCAGATTATGTATATGTTATCTGTTTTTGTAAATATATTCTCCACTGTTTTTAGTATCTCCAAAGTATTCCATTATGTGACTGTGTCATTCCCCTTCTGATGGGCACTCAGGCTGTGTCCAACCTTTAGCCACTATAAACAGAGCCAACAAGGAATATCTTTGTTGTTTCATCTTTGTAGCTGTATATTATTTCCTTGAGGTAAAGCCCTAGGAGTCTATAAAATACATGAACTTCCCTCTTTTTTCCTAGAGTCCTGATGCTAATGCCTGCCCCAAGAGCACAGGTGTCTTTCAGGATGAAGAGCTCCTTTTTAGTCACAAGCTTCAGAAGGACAATGACCCAGACGTTGACCTTTTCTCTGGCACCAAAAAAACCAGGGTCAGTTCCAAATGGTTCTCCATGTCATAGCTTTGTTATTATGTTAAATATTGTCTCTGTAGCTCACCTGACTCTCTTTGTACATTGTTTTTGTTTTGGATATTGAATTTAAGTTTTTTCTATTCTAGTTGTTAGAGCCAAGTGTTGGGAGCCTGTTTGGGGATGATGAAGATGATGATCTTTTCAGCTCTGCCAAGTCGCATCCTTTGGTATCAGACTTTTGTTCTCAATACTGCGGTGTGTGGGAAGGCTTCTGGGAAAGGAAATGAATGTCCCCTTATGTGACTAAGGAAAATGCTCACTAGTAAATGAACAGCAAATAATGTGCTCATGATGGTGTTCAGGTTGTCTCCATCTTATGTTTCCTAACGTTAAACTACTAACTAACCCAGGCTCTCTTACCGTATTACAAATCTGTTTGATTTTTAAGTTGTTCATTGAAAGACCAGTACATATGATATGGTGACAAAATATTCATGCCTTTCAGGTGCAGAGCTGTAAATCTGAGTGTTAGGCCATGTGTGTCATTTCCCTCCCTTCCCCAGTAGATTTTTAAGTACTCTCTATTTTCTCTTTATCACTGAGAGGATGCCTGGTCCTTAGAACTCTATTTCTGAAATGCTGCCTTTAAATTTGTTTGTTCAACCCTCATTTGGGAAATGACTTTTAAAAGTCAGAAGCTATTTTCCCTTTTTGCATTGTGACTTTTCCTTAAAATTTCTAAGATATTTGACAGACTTTGGGTATTCTTTGCTTTTGAAGATCCCAGAAAAGAAGGTAGTGAAAAAAGACCACTCTGTTTCCTCTTTCAAGAACCAGAAACATCCTGAATCCACTCCAGGTATCAAAGAAAAAGGCATATGGAAATCGGAAACACCTCAGGTTAGAACTGATCTCTTTAAGGACTTTCAGCTCTTGTTTGCATTGTAGTATAGTTTAATTGCATCATACAGACCCCGGGGTCATTCAGAGTTCTCTTAATTAAGGAGAAAATAGCAACTAGACTACCTCCCTTTGTTTACTTTTTTTTTAAACCCCTGCTCATTTCTCCTCTCTCACTCCACACTGGTTCCATGAATCCATACTTATCATTATTACTTGTGGAGTACCTGCAAATTCGATTCCAAGATAGAGTTAAGGTAGGATTAAGATCTTCCCACTAGAACAACATTTCTCCCTTTGGGCTACCTTGGAGTAGGGTTCCATTAGAATTAAATATGAATTATATCCACTTTCTTGATTCCCTCTCTGTGTTATGTCTTATGAGATCATTGCTATTAGGTCTCCATCCTCAGCAGTCTTCTCTGTGGTGCTCCTCCTGAGGGCAGGGCAGGGCTAGACAGTGAGTTCTGGTCCTGGCTTACAGCTGTCCCTGGATGTCTCATTGAGGCCTCAGTGTTCTGAGCTGTGAAAATGAGGCACTAGGACTCACACATCTCCAGCGACTCAAGTCTCCGCTTCTTTTGCTTCTAGAACTAGTGCATTAGGCTTGGGTGAATTTCTGTGTGCTCTGTAATATTTGCTGTGTGAGATAACCAGCATGGTCATGTTTCCAGCTGGTCCAGTTTTGGAGCTCTGATACACTATAATTCTTATGAATCTTAATCATGATCTTTGTCTCCCTTTCCTCCATGTGTGGTCTTAAACAGCCTTCCACTTACACAACAGATAAGGAAGCACAGATGAAGTAATGTTAGTGAAATGTTTTGAGGCCCCAGGAGAGATTTGAATGCCTTTCCCATTATAGAATTATAGAAACCAACAGCTTTGTTCCATCACAGATTTATTTTCAGGCATATGTGTAATCCAAGAGACACTTTTTTATTTCCCCAATGGATTTTTAACTGCATGTAATTTCACACAGGACTCACCAGGTCCCGCTCCATTTAAAACCAAAGAGCCATCCCCTTGGATCTGGAAAATTCAAGTAATTATAACGTGTCTGGAACCTTCATTGCCAGTCTTGTGGCATCTGTAAAGTTTCTTGGGTTTTCCTTTTGTCAGCTGCTGCCAGGCGTTTTCTCATCTCTTCCCCACCCTCTGGTTGTTGCTTCCTGTGTGCTGCGTCTGTAACATCTCTTCTTTGGTCCTGTGGTGGGCACAGGGGTATAGCCCTCTGATTTAATTCTAAGACTAGATCAGGAGACTTCCCTGCCTTTCTCTTTCTCCTCTCGTACTATATATTACATACACCAAGTCTTTCGTCATGTGTCACAGTAATAAGAGTAGACTGTTGTGTTTAAGAAAACATACAGAGTAAGTTTCATTTTTCTTCTTTAGGCAAATTTAGCAATTAACCCAGCAGCCTTGCTGCCTACAGCGGCTCCCCAGATCTCTGGAATGAAGTCTGTTTTGCCAGAATTGGGCGTTCCTTCGTCTGAACCTGGGAGAATCCACAGTCTGGAAAGTATGCCCACTCTTCCTGGGAGTGGGGAGGCCGGCGTGAGTTTTGACCTTCCAGCTCAGGCAGACACCTTACACAGTGTGAACAAGGTGATGAAACCACCTTTGCTTGCTTGCCTGCTTTTTTTAAAACCAGAACAGTTTGTATGTTTCTTCCGAGTTCATCAGTTGCACACGATAGGCTGACCCCGATTCCTCATTTGAAGGAGGCGCCTCATCTTTCCTTGAGCCTCTCCGCCCTCCTTCCACCTCCCTAGCTCTGTGTCCACTCTTCCACTGCCTGCCTTTGTTACATTTACATTCTGTTCAGTAGCTAGCTCACTAACTCCTGGCTGCCACCTGGAGGCCTTCTGAACACTGAGCAGATCATGTCCTTACTGTTTGCTTCCTCTGCTGTCTCCTTACTGCTCAAAGGAGGATGTTCAAGCTCCTTGCTTTGGTATTAAAGCCATTTACAGTCTGTGCTAACCGAAGCTTCCAGCTTTCCCACCAGTTGCCCCACACTGTCAGCTTAAGTCCAGTCACCAGGAACCATTCCCCAAACACACATGCCCCAGCGTGCTGCTGCCATCAGCTCGTGCTGCTTCCTCTGTCAGGAATGCTCTTCCTCATCGACAGCTCTGCACAAACTTCACAGTTTCTGTGACATTCCCCTCCTGCCCCTGTCCTGGGCTCCCTCTCTGAGATCCCGTGGCAATTACAGTCCTGTCACACTGTTGAATAGGACTGTGGACTTGTGCTGGATGGACCATGACCTCTTTGAGGTTTTACTTTTATTTCAATTGGTTCTCTTTTCTTCTATCCAGTCTTCCTTCTCAAATCTTAGCTGTTATCTGAGTAATCAACAGTACCGAGGATGACCCTGCAAATACATTCATTTCAAGTGTTTCCAAACCTGTTTTACTTAATGAAAAATAAAACATCCCTCCTTTCTTTTTTTTCTGTTAGCTTATTTTGTTGTTGTTAAGTTTAAATTGTTCCTGAAATAATTCGTGAAATTTTGACATAGGCAAAGTACAGTTAAATACTTTGCCTAAAGTAGCTTGTGCCTTCTTAAAACTACTTGATGGTATATGTTGGAAAAATATTACAAATACTGCATTATTGCTAATAAGTGACTCATATTTTGAGGTTATATTGAAAGTTCTGATTCCTAAGCCACATTTTTTTACATGAAATATTTAAAATTTGGATTTAGTGTTTGTTGACTTGAAGAAAAGAGCATCTGAGATTACCTTTCTGTCTTTATCATCTTATCTCCCTGTTTCTGGAGCCTGATTTTAGGCTATCCCCCAGTAAAGCTTATTGCCAGAATCCCACTGATTCTTTCTCATTTTGAAAGATACCCACATATAAACTTAGGGCAGAGAAGTAAGGGTCCAGGGAGCGCTGTGGGACACAGGACAGTGTGGCACGAGCAGTGTGGCTTCCAGTGGCAGATGAAGCCTTTTGTATCAAATTGAACAGAAATTGCCCTCAAAAGACTCAAAAATGGGGGACACTGAAGGATTAAGAATGAGTCTTAGAGTACTAGGAGCTATTAAACGCCTTTGGAAATCTTTAAGAAATAACCTCTTCTGTCTTAGATAATATCTTGATTGAGGGGAACCTGACAACCTAACAGTATTTTGAGTTGCTGATGATTTGCTATGTTAGTTTTGAGCACCTTTTAAAAAACCATCAGGTCAGCATGTGGTTTTTGCCATTGCAGACCCGGGTCAAAGTGAGAGGGAAGCGCAGACCACAGACACGCGCAGCTCGGCGGTTGGCTGCCCAGGAGTCCAGTGAGGCTGAGGACATGAGTATCCCCAGGGGATTTGTTGCACAATTGGCAGATGGCGTCATTTCACCAGATGGTCATCAGCCACAGCCCAGGGCAGCTGGTGGAGAAGACAGCTCTGAGGAGGCCGTGGCAGCTGCCATTCCAACTTGGGCAGGTGGTCCTGTGCTTGGGACAGACAGAAACCCCTTTGTGAAATCTCTGGGTCAACCTCTTGAGGATGACCTTTTCGATTCTGGAGATATCTTTTCCAAGGGCATTGCATCTCAGTCCACGGGGAGAAGAAAAGCCAAGGTGAAGGCAGCAGACAGCCTGGCCAACCCGGCAGGGGGAAGTAAAGAAAAAAGCCCCATGTTTCCTGCTCTCAGTGAGGCAGTCAGTGATGATGATCTCTTTCAGTCTGTTAAACCAAAACCAGCAAAGAAAACAAATCCTTTCCCTCTCCTGGAAGATGAGGACGATCTCTTTACAGACCAGAAAGGCAAGAAGAATGAGTCAAAATCCAACAGTCAGCAGGATGTTATCACAAAAGCACAAGATATTTTTGAGGTAGGTAATAGGACATAACAATACATTTTTGTGCAGGGTTCTTTGTTAAGGAAAATACCTGATTGGGTCATTTGAGCCACAGATTGCATTAAACCTGTTTGGTTGCTGCCCTGTATCTACTTGCTTAGTAATTATAATTAGGTTCTTTTATTAGTAACTCTGAAACTTATTCAGAAGTGGTTTTCTATTTTGTTTCTGGCCATAACCATTGATGCAAGTCTTGATTTTTATAGTTTTTATCTAGCTATTGCTGCAGTCAGCATAGATAAAGTAGCATCTCTACAGCTTGAGTGTGTAACCTCTGGTTCTTGGGGAAACAGGCCCTGGCTGGAGCTGATGATTTAACGCAAGCGGTAAGGCCTTCAGTGACACTCTTCGGGCAGATGTTTATTGAGCATCTGGGAAGTGGAAGCACAAGGTGAACTAGGACCAGTGCTCTGCTCCCCAGAGCTCTCAGGGAGGGGAATTGGATATAGACAGAGCCGCATATAAATAACGTTTTCAGGTAATGTTAAGGGTCTTAAAGAAAACAACCCAGGGCAGTGGGGCAGAGTGATGGGTTGGGGTGGGAGGTGCTCCTTCAGGTAGGACTGGTAGAGAAGGGTTCTCTGTACGGCTCAAGGTTTAGCTGGGACTAGAAGAAAGAGAAGGACCATGCCAGGCAGAGATCTGGAGTAGCAATTCCCGATAGAGGGGCAGCTCACATGGCTGTTCCAGAACCCTGTGGCAGTTTGCATTTCTACAACTTGTTGAAATTAGTGTATGTAGTAAAGTAAAAACTTGATTTAAAATTGTTTTGCTTGTTTTTTGGCTTACAAGGATGATATATTTGCTACAGAAGCAATGAAAGCCTCACAAAAAACAAGAGAGAAGGAAAGAACGTTTGACTCCAACTTGTTTGATGATAACATTGATATCTTTGCTGATCTAACTGTAAAACCAAAAGAAAAGTCCAAAAAGAAAGTGGAAGCTAAGTCTATATTTGACGATGATATGGGTAAGTTTAGTTTTCTGCATATGACAGAGAGAGTCATTACTGTTCAGCGACTTGATATTTCTCCTGCTACCTTTGTCTTGACCCTTTCCTGGAAAGTGTTCCCCAGTGGGTTTCCTTTGACTTGCTATATACTCCTGAGATAGACTGAGGGTGGATAAGTAAATGGCCTAGTCATTTTGGTGAAACAGTGTTTTGTTATGATGGATATGAAGGAGTTTGAAGGAGCCCAGAGTTTGACTTTCAATTATAATTTAGCTTTTTTCTTAGTGTGCCCCCTGCCAATCATCTATGACAAATCTGAACACTGATGTCATGAAAGGAAGATCAGAAACTACCCCACATGCTAAAGTAGGCTGAGGTGGCTGCCTTGGGTGTGATGCAGTTCTAGCTGGAGAATGAGCATTAGTGGTTCGGAGAATGGAGGGGCAGTGCAGGAGGAGAGCAGGACTGTATAGGAAAGCAGGCTGTAACTCAGACTTTACCTCTCACCAAAGATCTTCTGTGTTTGTAAACATGTTCATTTTCTCTCCATAGTATAGTGTCTACTTTATTACTGGGCAAGCCAAATGCCCCATAACCCAAAATGTAGGGCTTCTGATATGTCCTGTGTTAGTGCATAGGACTCGGGCTGAGGCCATATACACTTCCTACTCCCCCACCTCCTCTCTCCCATCTGGACCTTGGGGTTAACTGGGAGAAAGCTGGTACTGCAAAGCCACACTTTTTCGACTCCCCAAGCAAGTGTGCTCTGTCTCTACCTGCTTCCCACTACAAGGTACAGAAGAGACTTTATTACAAAAAAAGTAATACATGTTATAATAGATTAATACTATTTGTAAAATGTAAAAAGTAAAAAGCTAGCCCTAGAGGTAACTATTATTGAGAGTTTGGTGTGTCCCCTTTCAGATATGGTGACAGTAATATAGGTTTGTATACATATAAACGTATACTTATTTTTTCAGTGTTTCCCCATGTCAGTACATAGAGATCTACTCCCTTGTTTTTAGTAGCTGTATACTGTTGCTTTATATTTAGCCATTAGCCTATTGAGAGTGATCTAGATTGTTTCTCCATTTTCTCTGTTACAAATGATGCCATAATCTTTAACATTTGTACATACATATCTTTATGTACACATGCTAAAATCTCAGTAGAATAGAATCCTAGCAGTAACATTACTGGGTTACTATCATTACTGAGTAAAATGAGTCATGGAGCATTAGAGTCAGTGAAACATTAAACACAAGTGTAGTCATAAAGACTTACACGCTTAGCATTTAGGTGCTGCAAACAGATGCATTTATTCTGAATGAGGGTGACCTGTGTTGGATTTCCCTTTGCTTATTTTTAGTGCCTTTTCCTTTTAAAATCCAATGGGAAAAGAATGTAGAAATAAGTACAATGCATAGATGGTAGAGTCAGGGGCTGGATTGGAGATTCAGTTATCTTTCCACTTTTCCTCTTCTGCATGTGCACACACACAGCTTTGTAGCTGAGAAAATTATGCTCAGAGAGAAAATGTGACTTGTATGTGATCATAAAACTTAGTAGCAGAACCAGGACCAGAATCTAAGAGGCTTGGCTCTATCTTAGTGTTTTTTGGTATCCCATACTGTTGTCAGACTTGAGTCTTTGGTTGTTTGTGTAGATGTGTCTTAAAAGCACCCATTTTCTTGCCTATTCAGCAACTCTTTTTTGTTTTCTTTCTTTTTCTTTTTTTCCTTTTTAAAGATGATATCTTCTCCTCTGGTATCCAGGCTAAGACAACCAAACCAAAAAGTCGATCTTCACAGACAGTGCCTGAATCAAGATCTGAACAGAAGGTGTCCAACATATTTGATGATCCCTTGAACGCCTTTGGAGGCCAGTAGAGTGTACAGGGTATCCTTCAGCTACATCCTTGAGTTAATGATGCTGTCTTCTGTACTCACTGTCTTAACTGAATTATAAAAAGCATATACTGAAACAGCTAGCTCACTTCTTACCCAATGTACTTAGTATTTTTCTGTACTGGTTTTAATCATGCTTAATACTGCCAAACAGAAATAAATGTTTCACTGTTTCGTTATTGTTTTTGCTTTTTTAACCATATTTTGATTAGCCTTGGTGCGGCCATGGTTTAGGGTCATTAGAAAAGAAACCTATTTGTGCCTTTCATGGGTGGCCAGGGACTCCCAGAGGTAGCAAATGCCAGACAGATGACCAGGAGTCTTCCCTACATGTATGGGAGCCCTAACTTAGAACCAGGGCACTTGATAGAGGAAGAGGATGAGAGATTATAAACTTCATGAGTCTTTGTAATAGGAGAGGAGGTTTTCTCTCATTCCACTGAATTCTGAAGATGCCTCTATAGGTCCACTAAAGCAAGGTTTGGCAAACTGTAGTCCTCTGCTGTCTGTTTTTGTAAATAAAGTTTTATTGGAAAGAAACATACCCATTCATTTATGTATTGTCTATGGCGGTTTTCACCCTACCTCCAATGCCAGAGTTGAGTAGTTGTGTCAGAGACTGGATGGCCTACAGAGTCTAAGATATTTTCTTTGTGGCCCTTTACAGAAACAATTTGCTGACCCTTGCTCTAAGGCATCCATTTCCATTCCTTGGAGCTTTGCATTATTTTTTGAAAGGGCAGAATGAACCCAGATAATGGTAGGAAGAAGTGCTGAGGATGGAAATGTCAGCTTCTAGAGCACCACTGTTTCATAGAACTCTGCACTGATGGGAGTGTTCTACAACTGTGTTGTCCATTTTGGATGGCTGACCACCCCCCCACCTCACCCCCCGCCCTTCTAGTCTGTTTTCCTGTGCTGTGCCATCTTGCTCATGAGTATTCAATCTGTAACCGTGGCACAATCTTGTAAGCAGACCCAGTTGGCTTCACCAATTCTGAAGCCAGTAACTTCTTCCTTGGTTACTTTTAAGGTTGAATTGGGAATTACTCATAGTCAGAGATTTTGTATAGCTCTCACACATCAACTGTTTGTCCAGCTCTGCTGTGAGAATGACCCAGCAGCAGAAGAGGGTACATACTAGCTGCCTATTCCTTTTCCCTATCCCTTTAGCACATCTTCCTTCTGTCCCTTAGGTTACTTGTGTACAGTTTCCTGCTCTGAGCCCAATGTGGGATCTGACTCAGTAAGCATTTGTTAAACATGTTTTTCTTTTGGAATGATCAAATCTGCTGACCCATCATTAGGATTGATTCCAGGGAATTCAGGAGACAATAGAGTTAGAAAATAGGCAAATTGCTATTTTGAGAGGGTTGAAAGCGGGAGGGAACTTAACACTCACTGGTCCGATGGTAGGCACTTTTCATGTCAGTCTCCTTAACTCTACCAGATAGGTGTTGTCCTCATTTCACAGATGAGGCTAAAATCTGGAAGCAGAGTGGACTAGCGGAACAAGTTTGGATTTTTTTTATTGAGACCTAGATTTAAATCTGCCACTTAGAGCTGTTTGAATATAGGCAAATTGTTTCACTTTTCTTAGCTTCTGTTTCCTTCTTTGTCAAGTAGGGGTTTCAGTACCCACCTTGCAGGATTGTGATGGGACAGAATATGCAAAGATCCTTGTTAACTATCTGGCACTTGAAACATGGTAGATGATGATGGTGAGAATGAATGAACTGGCCAAGAGCTTCCAGTGTTGGAACCCAAGGCTTTAAGCTCAGCCACCTGACTCCAAAGCTCCTTCTCTCAGTTCTCCCTGACTGAGAGGGGTGGCAGGTTTTAGAAACTAAGGTTTTGCTTCAGTAAGATTCATTTCATCAAAGGCACTCATTTAAGAATTTAGCATACAAAGATAATAATCATATCTCTGTCCTCATGGGGCTCCAGTCAACGCAGTATTAGAGTTTAAGAAGGAACCAGTGGCAAGAGAGCCTGAAGATGAGTGAAAGCACAGTCCCTTATCATATACCTCAATGTATACTCAATGGTTTGTTGAATAATGGAGATAATTTGGTGGGTGGGGTCTCAGAGGAGAGTAAGAAGGGACAGGCAATGGAGATTAGGCATTGGGGTTCATTTTAGACTGGTTCTTCCGAGTCACAAGAGGATAAGTGAAGCTGCAGTGAGTAAAATAGTAGGCCAGGAGGGCTGGAAAATCTGTAAACCTTGGATTTAGAATACCTACAGGAAATGAAGATAAAAAGAAGCAGTGGGGGCCCCATGTCAGGCTGGAAAGTTTGTGTTGTCTGTTATGTTGTGCACCTGAGCTCAACAGCTTGGGAATTAGAACTGGAGGGAAAAAGGGTGGCTGGGCATAGCCGACGCTGCGATTTGACAACCCAAGGTACCCACTCAATTTCAACTCTACAATTCTCAGTAAATTGGGTGAGGAATAAATGGATAAGATCTACAGAGCTTGTTTGCTTTCGCCCTTGCTTTCAACCAGGCATGGCAATGTCCCCATGTTTCAGATGAGGTACGTGAGACCAGAAACGTTAGGGGTCAGTAAAGCGCAGGAAGGGTGATTTGTTTAAGGCAGGCCGGCCTGTACCGCACTGGAAATGCACAGGCTCTGGGAAGGCCATCGACGGGGACTATCCCCGCAACACGTCGGGCACCTCTAAGAGCGCCTTAGGTTGGTCTCAGGGAGGGTGCTGTCCATACTCTCCTTAGGCCACAGGCCAACCCCACCGTTCCCAGAAGCCTGTGCGACTGGTCTCCAGCCCGCCCGCTTCGGCCGTAGTCAGCAGGCCACTGTTAGTAATAGAGGATTAACATCCGGGCCTCTCCTAACCAACAACCACCACCGAACGCAAAAGAAGCCCGGGCGCCCGAGCACCCGCAGGCGTCCGGCGGTCAGGTCCCGCCCCTGCCCCCGCTGATTGGAGGGCGACGCGAGCAACGGCGAGCGATTGGTACGCGGTGTCACAAAGGGGCGGGGGCGCGGCGACCACTGAGCGTTGCTCTTCGGTGCCTGCCGCGGCGTCGCTCGCGGGGCCGCACCTCCTTACGGGCCTGCGGGTGGGCGAGGGAGTGGACGAGAGCTGGTGAGGGCAGCGGGCCGGATGGGGAGGGCGCCCAGGGCCGCGGGCCGCTGAGCCGGGCCGCGCTGCCGTCGCTGGCCTCCTGGCCTCGCCCCCTCCGTCGCCGCCGCTGCCCCGATACCGGCGCGGCGGGCCGCCTTCGCGGAGGAGACAGCCTCCACTTTCCGTCCTTCCGCGAGCGCGACGCGGGGTGCCCCGCCCCGTCCGACAGGTGCTGCCCTCCGAGTCGCGGATTCTGACGCGGAGCCTAACCGCTGCCCTCCTGATCTGGCCCGTGCGTCTGGGTAGCCGGAGTTTATCCTGGAGGAGCACGGGCTGCGCAGGTGACTCCGTTCTCTTCAAGTGCCTAACACGGAAGGCTCGAGGAGGCGTTGGCTTCGAAGGATTTCACAGTCCCGCTAGGAAATTGATTTCAGAGTTTAGGGTACATGATGTGGTGGATATAATTCTGAAGCTTGTCTTTAAAACTTAGGTATATTTCCAGGCTTTAGTAAAAACGGTTCATTAAGAGTCGGTGTTTTTAAGGACTGCATAACATGCTGGCTCCCTTTATGTCGGAGGAAGAGTTTAAAAGAAATGCTCTTATATGGCTGTTCTTTACAACAGAGTTTATCGATAAAGCTGATTCCGAGTTACTGAAATTAGTTATTCAGCACTGTTATCGCATTACCTGTCTTTAACTTCCCTTTCATCTTTGATGTTTGTGTTTTAAGAACTTTTTCAGAAGGGAGGAGAGAAATGTTTTGGAAATTGATTTAGAAACGTCTTTTGATGCCATTACTTTTTTTCCCATGATTTTTTTAACATCTTTATTGGAGTATAATTGCTTTACAAATGGTGTGTTAGTTTCTGCTTTATAACAAAGTGAATCAGCTATACATATACATATATCCCCATATCCCCTCCCTCTTGCGTCTCCCTCCCACCCTCCCTGTCCCACCCCTCTAGGTGGTCACAAAGCACCGAGCTGATCTCCCTGTGCTATGCAGCTGCTTCCCACTAGCTATCCGTTTTACATTTGGTAGCGTATATATCCATGCCACTCTCTCACTTCGTCTCAGCTTCCCCTACCCCCTCTCCGTGTCCTCAAGTCCATTCTCTACGTCTGTGTCTTTATTCCTGTCCTGCCCCTAGGACCTTCAGAACCTTTTTTTTAAAAATTCCATATATATGTTTAGCATACGGTATTTGTTTTTCTTTCTGACTTACTTCACTCTGTATGACAGTCTCTAGGTCCATCCACCTCACTACAAATAACTCAATATTGTTTCTTTTTATGGCTGAGTAATATTCCATTGTATATATGTGCCACATCTTCTTTATCCATTCATCTGTTGATGGACACATAGGTTGCTTCCATGTCCTGGCTATTGTAAATAGAGCTGCAGTGAACATTGTGGTACATGACTTTTTGAATTATGATTTTCTCAGGGTATATGCCCAGTAGTGAGATTGCTGGGTTGTATGGTAGCTCTGTTTTTAGTTTTTTAAGTAACCTCCGTACTGTTCTCCGTAGTGGCTGTATCAATTTACATTCCCACCAACAGTGCAAGAGGGTTCCCTTTTCTCCACACCCTCTCCAACATTTATTGTTTGTAGATTTTTTGATGGTGGCCACTCTGACTGGTGTGAGGTGATACCTCATTGTAGTTTCTTTTTTTTTTTCTTTTTTTTGCGGTACGCGGGCCTCTCACGGTTGTGGCCTCTCCCGTTGCGGAGCACAGGCTCCAGACGCGCAGGCTCAGCGGCCATGGCTCACGGGCCCAGCCGCTCCGCGGCATGTGGGATCTTCCCCCACCAGGACACGAACCTGTGTCCCCTGCATCGGCAGGCGGACTCTCAACCACTGCGCCACCAGGGAAGCCCCTCATTGTAGTTTTGATTTGCATTTCTCTAATGATTAGTGATGTTGAGCATCCTTTCATGTGTTTGTTGGCTATCTGTATATCTTCTTTGGAGAAATGTCTACTTAGGTCTTCTGACCAGTTTTGGATTGGGTTGTTTTTATTTTGATATTGAGCTGCATGAGCTGCTTGTAAATTTTGGAGATTAATCCTTTGTCAGTTGTTGCATTTAATGTTGTCCCAGAGGTCTCTGAGACTGTTCTCAATTCTTTTCATTCTTTTGACTCCATTACTCTTAATAGCTAAGCATGTTTTTTAAATTATTGGTAAAAATTTTGACGTACTTTTTTCTCTGCCTTCTTCTTTCCTCTTCCTCTTCTATTTTTTAGCTGTCCTTGTATCATTTTTCATCCTGTTTTTGAGTCTCCGTTGCCCCTCATTTACCAACATCATAGGGTTCCATAATCTGCTCAGTCAAGCATGCTCTAACACAACTTTCAGAAGGTGTCCATGGGGCTTCCTTGGTGGCTCAGTGGTTAAGAATCTGCCTGCCAATGCAGGGGACATGGGTCGAGCCCTGGTCCAGGAAGATCCCACATGCTGTGGGGCAACTAAGCCTGTGCGCGACAGCTACTGAGCCTGCACTCTAGAGCCCATGAGCCACAATTACTGAAGCCTGTGCGCCTCGAGCCCGTGCTCTGCAACAAGAGAAGCCACCGCAATGAGAAGCCCGCGCACCACAACGAAGAGTAGCCCCAGCTTTCCGCAACTAGAGAAAAACCCGCACGCGGCAACGAAGACCAAGCACAGCCAAAAATAAATAAAATAAAATAAAATAATTTATTAAAAAAAAAAAGCCCAGGGCTGATTCAGACTTGCCACATCAGTGAGTTCATCCAAATGTAAAGTGATATGTTTTTAAAAAAAAAAAAAAAAAAAGGTGTCCATGGACCCCGCTCTTAGTACTGGCTAGGTCTTTGGCCTACTGGAGCTTCTGTTTGCCCCTCTGCTATCATCTAGTCCTCCAGTCTGGCTTAACTAGATTTCCTAGACTTACTTTGCTCTCTGTTACAGTGATTTCTACTGCTGAGGAGAAGTATAATTATTTCCTAGAGGCACACATTTCAGTTTTGAATTTGGTTACCAATCTTGCTTCTTTTTGGATTTTGGAAATTACTCCATTGATTAGGGCCCAAATTTGTGGTGGTGTTCCAGTGCAATTAGTGCTGTTCTAGGTTGCAAGTTTTCTTTTAGCCCATAATTACTCTGTACATTCTTGTTGCAGATGAAGGACTTCCAAATCTGTCTTTATGTTACCTTCTCCCACCATTTGTTTATTATATTTGGGGTATTGCTGGGAAGACTACTGTGGTGAAAAAAATGATCTTGATATCTTATGTCTCTAAATTCCTTGGACAGGCCACTGGTCACCCATGTCTTTATTTCTGTAATATTCAGTTCGGCATTCCTGACCCCTGACCTCTGTTGCTAGATCTTTTACTATGTAGATAGGAGTGCTCTTGGCTTTGGGGGAACAGACACTGATAATTCTGTAGTACATTCTTATTTGATATTGGATGATAAGTATGTTCTTAAGAATCCACATATTATCCAAAATTGTATTATAAAAGCAGTCATTTCAGTGAGGTAGGAAAAGGGGTTAGGTTCCGTCATTATTCCTACAGACATGTCAGTGTATTAAGGATATAAGAGACACAGCCTGAGCAATACAGCCACTTATTTGGCTTTTACTTGGAAGTAGTGGTCTTTTACCACTGTCACCAGCATTATTATTATTATTATTTAATAGATCTTTATCGGAGTATAATTGCTTCACAATACTATGTTAGTTTCTGCTGTACACCAAAGTGAATCAGCCATATGCATACATATGTCCCCACATCCCCTCCCTCTTGAGCCTCCTTCCCACCCTCCCTGGTCATTGCAAAGCAACGAGCTGATATCCCTGTGCTATGCTGCTGCTTCCCACTAGCTATTTTACATTCGGTAGTGTATATATGTCGATGCTACTCTCACTTCGCCCCAGCTTCCCCCTCCCACCCCATGTCCTTAAGTCCGTTCTCTATTTCTACATCTTTATTTCTGCCCTGCAGCTAGGTTCATCAGTACCAATTTTTTTCTTTTTTTAGATTCCATATATATGCATTAGCATACGGTATTTGTTTTTCTCTCTCTGATTTACTTCACTCTATGACAGACTCTAAGTCCATCCACCTCACAACAAATAACTCAGTTTCACTTTTTTATGGCTGAATAATATTCCATTGTATATATGTGCCACATCTTCTTTATCCATTCATCTGTTGATGGACATTTAGGTTGGTTCCATGTCCTGGCTATTGTAAATAGTGCTGCAGTGAACATTGTGGTGCATGTCTCTTTTTTTTGCGGTACGCAGGCCTCTCACTGTTGTGGCCTCTCCCATTGCGGAGCACAGGCTCTGGACGTGCAGGCTCAGTGGCCATGGCTCACGGGCCTAGCTGCTCCACGGCACGTGGGATCCTCCCAGACCAGGGCACGAACCCGTGTCCCCTGCATCGGCAGGCGGACTCTCAACCACTGCGCCACCAGGGAAGCCCCATGTCTCTTTTTGAATTATGGTTTTCTCAGAGTATATGCCCAGTAGTGGGATTGCTGGGTCATATGGTAGTTCTATTTTTAGTTTTTTAAGGAAGCTCCATATTGTTTTCCATAGTGGTTGTATACAACCACTATGCGGGGTACACACCAACAGTGCGGGAGGGTTCCCTTTTCACCACACCCTTTCCAGCATTTATTGTTTCTAGATTTTTTGATGATGGCTATTCTGACCAGCATGAGGTCATTGTAGTTTTGATTTGCATTTCTCTAATAATTAGTGACATTGAGAATCTTTTCATGTGCCTCTTGGCCATCTGTATGTCTTCCTTGGTGAAATGTCTGTTTAGGTCTTCTGCCCATCTTTTAATTGGATTGTTTGTTTTTTTGATATTGAGCTCCATGAGTTGTTTGTATATTTTGGAGATTAATCCTTTGTCTGTTGTTTCATTTGCAAATATTTTCTCTCATTCTGAGGGTTGTCTTTTTGTCTTGTTTATGGTTTCCTTTGCTGTGCAAAAGCTTTTAAGTTTAATTAAGTCCCATTTGTTTGTTTTTATTTCCGTTACTCTAGAAGGTGGGTCAAAAAAGATCTTGCTGTGGTTTTTGTCAAAGAGTATTTTTCCTATGTTTTCCTGTAAGAGTTTTATAGTTTCTGGTCTTACATTTAGGTCTCTAATCCATTTGGAGTTTATTTTTGTGTATAGTGTTAGGTGGTGTTCTAATTTCATTCTTTTACATGTAGCTGTCCAGTTTTCCCAGCACCACTTATTAAAGAGCCTGTCTTTTCTCCATTGTGTGTTCTTACCTCCTTTGTCGTGAATTTGGTGACCAGATGTGAGTGTGTTTCTCTCTTGGCATTCTATCCTGTTCCATTGATCTGTATTTCTGTTTTTGTGCCAGTACCATACTGTCTTGATTACTGTAGCTTTGTAGTATAGTTTGAAGTCAGGGAGCCTGTTTCCTCCAACCTCATTTTCCTTTCTCAAGATTGCTTCGGCTATTCAGGGTCTTTTGTGTTTCTATACGAACTGTAAAATTTTTTGTTCAAATTCACCAGCAGTATTATTAGCATATTACTTTGTGTTATTGTATTTATTACTCATTATTTTGATAAAAAGTATAACAGCACTCAGAGCAGCTGTGCTGCCAGCAATAGCTTTTCTTCCTGTGGTGCCATATCTTCAGGAACATTAGCAGTCTGCACAATGCAATTCAGGTTCCTTATTTAATTAATTATATTCATTATGCTTAATTATATTAAATATACTCCCTAGTTAATTGATGAATTTTATATATTACTTTTATATATTGAGCTATGGTGAATTTTTATAACTCAGTATAATTAATATAATTAATATAATTAACTATATTGAGTTATAAAAATTCACTGTAGCAGAAATCTACATTTCTGTAGCAGAAATGCGTAAACATTGGTGGAGTTAGTTTGGAGTGAGTAATGATTCCTATGGGAAACCAACATTTCTCCAAACAAACTTTTATAGCATAACCAAACACTTCTTCATGTCTAAAGCAGGGATAATACCTTACCTATATTACAGGTTTGCTCTAAAACTCAGTTGAGAGGATGAATATTTATTTACTCTTTCATTGAACAAACCTTTAATGAGTACCAATATGTACAAAACACTGTGCTAGGTGATGGGGTGGTAAATCATATGCCCTTCCCTTAAGGAGCTTACAATTTAGTAGAATAAGAAAGTCATGTAAAAAATGAAATTGATTGTAATGGGTGCCATATATGATGGAGGTCAGGGTGTGAAGGGGAGGAACTGTAAACGGCTTTATGGAATAGTTTCTATTCGACTTGAGTCTTGAAAGATCACAGGTGCTTGTCAGGTAGCCAAGTGTGGGAATGGTGGTAAGTAGAGGAAAGCAGGAGCAACGATATAGAGACCAGTGTTTTCTGAAGCCGCAGTTACAAATGATTAGAGGATAGAAGTACCAGATATATTGCAGGATGGGATGAGGTATGTGTATAAATAAAATAGGGCTGGAAGGTGAGATGCATGATCTTAGGAGCCTTTCTAAGGAGTCTGAATTCTGTAGACAGTGGGAAGCCATCGTGGGGCCTTGAGCTAAGAAATAACATGATCAGTTCTACATTTTAAAAAGATAACTGTGCTTCACATCATATGTCATTAGGGAAATGCAAATTAAAACAATGAGATACTATTATATGTCTTATTAGAATGGTCAAAATCCAGAACACTGACAACATCAAATGCTGGTGAGGATGTGGAGCAGTAGGAGCTCTTATTCCTTGCTGGTGGGAACACAATATAGAACAGCCACTTTTGAAGACACTTTGGCAGTTTCTTACTAAACTAAACATACCCTTACTGTAAGATCTAGCAGTTGTACTCATTGGTGTTTACCCCGGTAAGTTGAAAACTTAAACGTCTACACAAAAACGTGCACATGGATGTTTATAGTGGCTTTACTCATAAACTATTCTGTGTGATACTATAATGATGGGTACATTACTATACATTTGTGGAAATCAATAGAATTTGCAACACCAAGAATGAACCCTAATGTGAACTGTGGCCTTTGAGTGATAATGATGTGTCAATGTAGGTTCATCTGTTGTAACAAATATACCACTCTGGTGTAGGTTGTTGATGGTGGGAGAGGCTGTGCATGTGTGGGGGCAGGGAGTGTGTGGGAACTGTCTGTACTTCTGCCTAATATTGCAGCGAACCTAAAACTGCTCTAAACAATAGTTTATTCAAAAGGAAAAAAAATACAGGCTTTAGGCTAACTTAGATTCATTTCCCTCATTTAGTCTGAATTGATGGTTTCACCACAGTGCATTCTAAAGTCAAATATTAAAAAATTTTAGAACTTTGAGTGACCTTTCCCCCATTATATATAGATAATTAAGAGTAAAGTAATTTCTGAACTATGTGATGTGATACCCTAATCCAGTTTTTATTAAACTTTCTTTTTTTAAAAAAGATAACTGTTGACATCCTAGAGAATGGGTCAGAAGAGTGAAGGGCAGGTGTCAAGGATTATAGCTAGGCTATCAAAGTTGCTCAGTTAAGAGCTAATGAAGACCTGAACTAAGTCCTAATCAGTGTGGCTGGAGAAGGTCACAGATTATAGAAATGTTAAGTTGTACTGTTAGGATTAGATACCTTGAGGCTAGCAGAAAAATCTAAAATGATTCCTAGCTTTCTGGCTTAAGTGATTAGGTTAATGGTGGTACCCTTTACCAAGATGGAGACTGTAGGACAAGAAGGAGGTTTGTAGGAAAGATGATTAGTTTTGGAGGTGTTGGATTTCAGGTGTCTGTCTTGTATCCAGATTTTACTTGATTTTTATTTATTTTAAATATTTATTATTTATTTATTTTATTTCTGGCTGCATCAGGTCTTAGTTGTGGCGCTTGGGATCTTCGTTGAGGCATGTGGGATCTTTTGTTGTGGTGCACGGGCTTCTCCCTAGTTGTGGCATGCGGGTTTTCTCCTCTCCAGTTGTGGCGCGCAGGCTCCAGGGTACATAGGCTCTGTAGTTTGCAGCACGTGGGCTGTAGTTGAGGTGCGTGAGCTCAGTAGTTGTGGTGTGCGGGCTTAGTTGCCCCATGGCATGTGGGATCTTAGTTCCCTGACCAGGGATCAAACCCACGTCCCATGCTTTGTAAGGCAGATTCTTTACCACTGGACCACCAGGCAAGTACCTATTTTTATTTTTTTTTAATGTTTATTTATTTATTTATGTGGCTGCATCAGGTCTTGGTTGTGGCACGTGAGCTCTTTGTTGTGGTGTGTAGGCTTTTCTCTAGTTGTGGCGTGTGGGTTCCCGAGTGTGCGGGCTCAGTAGTTGCGGCACATGGGCTTTCTAGTTGTGGCACGCGGGCTCTAGAGCATGTGGGCTTAGTTGCCCCGTGGTATGTGGGATCTTAGTTCCCTGACCAGGGATTAAACCGGTGTCCCCTGCATTGGAAGGCGGATTCTTTTTTTTTTAAATAAATAAATTTATTTATTTATTTTTGGCTGCGTTGGGTCTTCGTTGCTGTGCACAGGCTTTCTCTAGTTGTGGCGAGTGGGGGCTACTCATTGTTGCGGTGCACCGGCTTCTCACTCTGGTGGCTTCTCTTGCTGTGGAGCACGGGCTCTAGGCGTGTGGACTTCAGTAGTTGTGGCATGCGGGCTCAGTAGTTGTGGCTCATGGGCTCTAGAGCGCAGGCTCAGTAGTTGTGGCGCACGGGCTTAGTTGCTCTGCGGCATGTGGGATCTTCCTGGACCAGGGCTTGAACCCGTGTCCCCTCTATTGGCAGGTGGATTCTTAACCACTGTGCCACCAGGGAAGTCCCCTGGAAGGTGGATTCTTAACCACTGGACCACCAGGGAAGTCCCTAGTATCCAGATTTTAGATACCTGTGAAAATCATGTCTATAGAATGGAGATGTAGGTTATTAATCAAACCACAAGTTTAAAAAAAAAAACTTCTCCTTAATCACATTGTTATGAAAATTGCAGTGACTTCAGTGATATATCCTTTGGCAAAAAAAAGTAAAAAATTTATCACCCATTTTTCTTCTTCATTCCTGCACTGCCCTAGTGTTCACATTCTGTTCACCTAGTCTTACAGATATTCTTACCCCACTCTGAGGCTTTACCCATTCTGAAATACATTCAAGAGTCTACCTACCTTTAGGGAATACTTCTCAACTTATTTTATGAGGGCAGTATTACCTTGATATCAAACCAGACAAAGACATAGAAATAAAACTAGATAAATAACTTGTATGGATATAGACACAAAAATCTTCAAAAAATACTAACAAACTAAATCTAGTAACATATATAAATGATTACAGACCATATACAAATGGATTTATCCCAGTGATTCAAGGTTGGTTCAATATATCAAAAAGCAGTCAATGTAATACACCATATTAATAGACTATGAGACAAAAACCACATGATCATCGGAGACACTACAGAAAAGTATTTGACAAAATCTAACACTGTGATTTAAAAAAGACAACTGACACCTAAACAAAGTAGAAATGGAAGGGAACGTTCTCCATCTGATAAAGATTACCTATGAAAACCCCACAGCTAAAATCATAACTCGTGGTGAGAGGCTGAATGATTTTCCCTACAACAGGAAAAAGACAAGAATGTTTGCTCTTACTACTTCTATTCAACCTGTATTGGAGATTCCAGGCAGGGCAATTAGGTAAGAAAAGGAAATAAAGATCATCTAGATGGGAAAGGAAGAAGTTAAAATTTCTGTTTGTAGTTGACATTATCTTGTATGTAGAAAATCCTAAGGAATCCACTTAGAAAAATACTAGAACTACTGAGTTCAGCAAGGTTGCAGTGAACAAGACCAATATATTAAAATCAATTGTATTTTTATACACTAGCAATGAGCAGTCTGACAATGGAACTAAGAACAATTTCATTGATAGTGACATCAAAAAGAACAAAATTCTTAGAAACACGTTTTTAAAATACAAAACGTATAATCTGAAAACTATAAAACATTGTTGAAAACAATTAAAGAAGTTATAAATAAACTGAAAGATATTGCATGTTGATGGATTATAAGACTTAATATTGTCAAGATGGTAATACTATCCAAATTAATCTGTAGACTGAACACACTCCTTATCAAAATCCCAACTGGTGTTTCTGCAAAATACACAAGCTGATCCTATAATTCCTATGGAAATTCAGATGACCCAGAATAGCCAACAATCTTGAAAGAGAAGAACAAGTTAGAAGACTCACACTTCCTGATCTCAAAACTTACTACAAAGCTACAAAGACAGTATGCTACTGGCATAAGGATAGACATATAGATCAATGGAACAGAATTGAGGTTATGGTCAGCTGGTTTTCAACAAGGGTGCCAAGACAATTCAATGAATTTAGAATAGTCTTTCTAACAAATGGTGAGACAACTGGTTATTTGTCTGCAAAAGAATAGATCTGTACCCCTATTGTACAACAACCACAAAAATAAATTCAAAATGGACTATAGACCTAAATGTAAGGGCTACACTATACAATTCTTAGAAAAATATGTACTGGTCAATTGTTATTACCTTGCATTAGGCAAAGCTTTTAAAATATGACACCCAAAGTATAAGCAACAGAAGAAACATAGTCAAATTGGGCTTCATTAAAATTAAAAACTTTTGTGCTTCAAAGGAAACTATCAAGAAAGTTAAAAGACAACCCATGAAATTGGAGAAAATATTTGTGAATCATATATCCGTTAAACAGCTTGTATCTGGAAAGTGTTAGACATAAATAACTCAATGGACAGGATCTGAATGGACTTTCTGAATAGACATTTCTGTAAAGAATATGTGCAAATGGGTACTAAGCACGTAAAAAGATTCTTAACATCATTAGTCATTAAGGCAAATCACAACCACAGTGAGACACTACTTCATACACACTAGGATGGCTTTAATCAAAAGACAATAAAATGTATTGGCAAGGATGTGAAGAAATCCAAACCCTTGTTCATTGTTGGTGGGAATGTAAAATGGTTTAGACCACTTTTGAAAACAGTTTGGTAGTCCTACAAATTGCTAAACACAGGGTTACCACACAACCCATCAGTTCCACTTCTAGATATATATGGAAGAGAAAGGAAAAAACATGTCTATCACAGACTTGTAATTGAGTGTTCTCATAGCATTATTCATAATAGGCAAAAATTGGAAACAACCCAGAATGCCCATCAACTGATGGCTGGATAAGTAACATGTGGTACATCCTTATAATGGACTATTATTCAGAAATAAAAAAGAATGAAATACTGATACATCTTAGAACATGGATGAACTTTGAAAACATTATGCTAAGTGAAAGAAGCCAGTCACAAAAGTTTACATATTGTATGATTCTATTTATGTGAAATGTCCAGAATAGGCAAAATTTTAAAAACAAAGTAGATTAGTGATTGCCTAGGGCTGAGAGAGACAGAATTTAGGAGTGTGTCTAAAGAATAAGAGGTTCCTTTTAGGGTTGATGAGAATGTTCTAAAAATGATTATGGTGATGGTTGTACAGTTTTGTAACCATACTAAAGCCCAGTAAATTTTAGGCTTTAAATGGGTGAATTTTATGGTATATAAATTATATCGCCATAAAGGTACTGAAAAGATTTACCTACTTCTCCAGAAAGAATATGTATCATTTGTCCTTTTAGTTTAAGTTCAAGCCCCCTCCACCTTTTCAAAGTTTTCACTGATTAATAGCAATTTATCAATTTGATTATTCCTATTCTCCTAATTATACACTTATAATTTATTTTAGTATTCTGTTGGTTGTGTTTGCCTCTCATATTCATTAGCCATTGTATGTTTGTGTGTAGAGATTATGTCTAATGTCTGTTACCAGTATTAACCTCATCTCAGTGCTATACTGGTGGATAACCTCTGGAAACCCAAATGCTTATTGATTATTTAGTAAATCCTACTTTTAAGATGGTTACTATTCCTTTTATTCAGTGTGATTCAGATGTACAATGGCTATAACATTATACTTTGTATGGGTTATAAAATGTAACTTATGTGTTTTAGGAAAGGATGTGCATAACTTATTCAAAGTCTTGCAAATATATACCTACATGTGGAGTTCATTGGTTTAAATATCATTAACAACAAAACATATTTGTTGAGCATGTAGTGTAAGTAACTGCTGAGCTCTAGTAAGATAAAGTGTAGCAAATATACCTGTTCTTAATAACCTTACACTCTAATTGGGAGAGTGAGTTCAAAGACAATCGT
This sequence comes from Neophocaena asiaeorientalis asiaeorientalis, assembly GCF_003031525.2. Lineage (NCBI taxonomy): Eukaryota > Metazoa > Chordata > Mammalia > Artiodactyla > Phocoenidae > Neophocaena > Neophocaena asiaeorientalis. Next base: position 2,032,867 of record NW_020172627.1, read on the forward strand.
GTAAAGCTCAGGATTAGGCCTAGTAAGCACTAAAATGAATTCCGGGCTCTCTGGAAGGCTGATATGGGCCAGAGTTGAGAAAATCTTTGTGGAGGAATGAGACTTTCACATAGGCTTGTTAAAAAAACATTATTCTTGTTTTTCAGGTACAAAACTCAAAACATGAACAACGATATACGTTACCAATGTTCAAAGCTGATTTGGTTAGAACTGGAATACAGTTGCCTACAACATATTCCAGAGGAATTAGAAAAGTCAAAGTAATGGATAACAGAAAAGATCCTCCTTTCTTCAATGAAGATAACGTGGGACCATTTTACTACAGACTTCCTTTCTATGATACCATGGAGCTCTTCATTGAAACACTGACTGGAACATGTTTTGAGCTGAGAGTTTCACGCTTTGAAGCTGTTATTTCTGTGAAAGCAAAAATTCGAAGATTGGAAGGTACTAGTCTTCCTTGTTTTGTAGGATATGAGGATTAAATTTGTTCAAGAGTGTATAATAACTTTTTAGCTTTTGTTATGGAGAAATGTCAAACATACATGGAATTAGAAAGAAATGGAGAATGAATCCTTATATACGCCCTACTCAGCTTCAACAGTTATCAATTCATGAACTGTCTTTTTTCCATTCCTGCATTTCCCCCACTCTGTTCCCTTTCTACCAGATTCTTTTGAATCAAAGCAAATCCCTGGCATTATGTTAATGGTGTGAAATAATATTTTAAAATAGTTTTTCAACAGGTTATGATGATGTGAAGATTCTGCAATAACTACCTTACAGTGATAATTGAATTCCCTTTTATTGACCCTGTTTACTTTTTTAGAGTGCTTTGTGAATTCTTTTTTTTTTTTGCGGTACGCGGGCCTCTCACTGTTATGGCCTCTCCCGTTGTGGAGCACAGGCTCTGGACGCGCAGGTTCAGCGGCTACGACTCACGGGCCCAGCCACTCCGCGGCATGCGGGATCTTCCCGGACTGGGGCACGAACTAGTGTCCCCTGCAACGACAGGCGGACTCCCAACCACTGCGCCACCAGGGAAGCCCTACTTTTTCTTTTTTCAATGTGGAGATTTTCTGGGAAGAGTTTTTGGTTTACATTTACATAGATTTGAAGTTTCCTCAGTATAGCAGGGATACTGAATATTGTATAATGTCTCTTTTGTGGTTAGCGTATTTGTGAAAAGTGTTATAAATTACTTTGTGTTAAAATTAGTCTTTTTCTTTGTACTTGGCAGATTTCTGAAATAAGTGGTATTTGCCATTTATAGTTGTTAAAATCCAGTAAAGACTAGAAAATTTTCCATATAACACTAAATGGATCTTTGCTTTTTGAGCCAGCTGGAACTTGCTTGTAATAAAGGTAGAAACTAGCATGCCCTCTAGCTCAGTTTAAGTTCAGAATTATAGAAGGATGAGAAGGATTGGAATTTTTTATCTTTGTAAAGTCAAGGATCCTGGTATCTGAGTTTCTGAAATTTGGTATTCCTCTAGTAACTAAGTTCTATTGAAGTTAGTGACCAGCTGAGTCCAATGACCACATCAGTACACCCATTAATGGCACATGAAGCTTTTCTGTCCCCAAATGATTTGGTGAAATACAGAGTCAGAATAGTTTATTTTGACTTTTCCTGCTCTTTTATTTATATGATGGTGTAATGATATCTTTTTAGGAGTGGTAAGATTTAAAAAAAAAACCCTCTTGTGTTCTAAGTAATCTCTGCATTTTTTCCTGCTTTCAGGCATTTTGAATAATCTCCGTGCAGCAGAAGCACTCTAGAGGGCATCCTGTTTAGTTCTCTTAATGGCAGAAGAGTAGATTTGGGCTTAGGAAAGATTAGGGGCTAATCCCAGGGAAATATTTACTGACAGAGTTGGACCAGAGCCAAGATCTAGGCTACTTGTCCCCTGTAGGAGGAGACATAGGGTAAGAGCAATGACTTTGTAGTTATTAGACAGTTGAAACCTAGTTTAGACATTTATAAAATGAATATACTTATTGGGAGATTAAATGAGGTAATATGTAGAATCTCTACAGTCTTTGTCTGCTTGGGCTGTCACAATAAAATAGCATAGACTGGGAGGCTTAAACAACAGAAATTTATTTTCTCACAGTTCCAGAGCCTGAAACTCTGAGATCAGGCTACCAGCATGATCAGATTCTGGTGAGGCTTTCTTCCTGACTTGTAGACAGGTTTGTTTTCACTGTGTCCTCACATGGGCATCTCTTCTTATAAGGGCTTGGATCCAACCATAAGGGCCTTACCCTCATGACCTCACCTAAACCTAATTATCTCCCAAAGGCCCCATCTCCGAATACCATCACTTTGAGGGTTAGGACTTCAAGATATAAACTTTGGGGGGATACAGTTCAGTCCATAGCACTTACCACTAGTGGTCAATAGATCTTAATTCCTGTTCCCAATCCCCATCCTTCTAGCCCTCACCCCTTCTTTCCCTCCTATTCTCTAAACTTTTGTAACTTCTTGCAGCCCGTGGGCAGGGATAGTCACTCTGCTCTTCAGGAGGCTTTAAGAGGGCATCCTTCATGTAAAATTAATTTTAATCCTTTTCTAGGTGATATTTCTATTCCTACCCAGGACGACATTTGAGGATAACATGGTGGGTAAGACTCTCCAAGATAAAAGGATATGGAGTAGGTAGCATAGGAAGGCAGAGGTGACACTGTTCAGTTTAATCCTTCAGGGAAATGGTCGCCCCGCCAGACTGCTTTTCCTTTTGGGCAACTTTTGGGAAGCTGGGAACTAGAGCATAGTGGGAGATAGGAGGGTAGATGGAGGGGACTGCAGAGAAAGGGTTGAAGGAGTGTGCTGGATTAGGAATGATGAGGCTGTAGTACCTACAAGGGGACTTTAAATGGGTCTTGAAGGGACAGGAGCAACTGAAGCCAGACTGCCTGGTTTCAGATTACGAACTGAGTAAATTACTTAACCTCTCTTTACCTCAGTTGTGCTAATTTAAAATGGGACTAATAATAGTACCTAGTTCCGAGTTGTCCTCAGGATTAAATGAATTCAATGAAAAGCATTTAGCAGAGCATCTGTGCTCTTTATGAGGGGAAAATGGTTAGTCTGTGGAGACAGTGCAATATGTACCAAAGGATATAAGAGCTATGCCCTTGGGAGGAGATGTAATTTAGTTCTCTTGAGTTTCCAGAGAAGGAAAATTCTTTGGATCTTATCATTACCTAAAGTAGTGTTCTGCAAAGAAGAGTACATGGTACTCAGAGGATAGGGATTTGGAAAGAAAAAATGTGCCAAGAAATGTAAGGGATTATTGTCAGCTGGTTTTTTATTGCCGTGGGCAGCGGATTCCCTGGACTTGCCATCAAATCATTGGCATTACTGCTCCCTAATAAAGACTTCTCTTCCGTACATGGGATAGGATTGTTTCCCTGGCCAACTTTATGAGTTGGTGGGACCATGTTAATAGTTCTGGCCAGTGAGCTATGAATGGAAGTATCCATCAGCCTGGGTCCCTGAGTGACTATACTGAGCAGAGCCCTCCTGACATGCATTAGACATGTAACTTGAGCAAAAAATAAATCTTTGTCTTAAGCCATTGACGTTTTGGGGATGGTTTGGGGTAAGTTCAATATAACCTACTTTATTTTGCCTGATACAGTATCAACTAGGGATCCATTTTTTTCACTTTATAAATAATTGGCTATATAAATACCACTTATTGAATTAGTCTAGTCTTTTCTCACTAAAGTAATTTCATACCTGTCATGTTTTACATTTTTATATGCACACAACTCTTAATCACCTGATGTGTCCCCCCGTGCCAAAATTATACTGTCTTACTTATTGTAATACAATTTATAAGTTTTGATAGCTGATTGTATCCATACATATTAAGGATTATGTCGTCTCGGAGAACTGACCCCTTTATCACTAGGTAATGCCCCTCTTTATCTGGATATTTTTCCTTGCTCTGTAGCCTGTTCTGTCTGCAATTAATATAGCTACTCTAGCGTTTTTTTTTTTGATTAGCATTACCATAATATATCGTTTTCCATCCCTTTACTTCTTTTTCCCTCAGTTTTATTGAGGTATAATTGACAAATAAAATTGTATCCATCCCTGTACTTTTTTTTATATCCAGCTATATTACTATTTATTTATTTTATTTTATTTTTTAACATCTTTATTGCAGTATAATTGCTTCACAATGGTGTGTTAGTTTCTGCTCTATAACAAAGTGAATCAGCTATACATATACATATATCCCCATATCTCGTCCCTCTTGCATCTCCCTCCCTCCCACCCTCCCTATCCCACCCCTCTAGGTGGTCACAAAGCACCGAGCTGATCTCCCTGTGCTATGCGGCTGCTTCCCACTAGCTATTGGTTTTACATTTGGTATTATATATATATCCGATGTGGCACATATATACAATGGAATATTACTCAGCCATAAAAAGAAATGAAATTGAGTTATTTGTAGTGAGGTGGATGGACCTAGAGTCTGTCATACAGAGTGAAGTAAGTCAGAAAGAGAAAAGCAAATACCGTATGCTAACAAATATATATGGAATCCAAAAAAAAAAAATGGTCATGAAGAACCTAGCGACAGGACAGGAATAAAGACGCAGACCTACTAGAGAATAGACTTGAGGACATGGGGAGGGGGAAGGGTAAGCTGGGACAAAGTGAGAGAGTGGCATGGACATATATACATCCCTCTACTTTTAATCTATATATATCTTTATATTTAAAGTGGATTTCTTATAGACAACATATAGTTGGGTCTTGTTTTTTGATCCCCTCTGACAATCTGTCTTTTAATTGGTTTATTGAGGCAATTGATGTTTAAAATGGTTACTGATATAGTTGAATTAATAACTACCATATCTGTTTCTGTTTTCTACTCATTGCCCTTATTCTTTGTTCCTTCTTTAATGCTCTTTCTTCCTTTATGTAGATCTATATCATTTTCCTTTTCTCTGAAGAACTTCATTTCCTGCAAGGCAGTTATACTAGCAACAAATTATCTCAAATTTTGTTTATCTGAGAAACTCTATTTCTCCTTCACTTTTGAAGGATAATTTCATAGGGTACAGAATTCTAGGTTGGTGGTCTTTTTCTTTCAACATTTTAAATATTTTACTCCACTCTCTTCTTGCTTATAGGATTTTGGATAAGAAGGTTCCTGTAATTATTATCCATATGGTTTTTCCTCTGTCTTCTTTGAAGACTTTGTCTTTGCTTTTCTGCAGTTTGATATAACATGCCTAGGTGTAGATTTAAAAATTTTTATCCTATTTATCCATCACAACCCTTCTGATGTGCAGCTATCCTATTTGGTGTTCTTTGAGCTTCATAATCTGTGCTTTGGTGTATCTCATTAATTTTGGAAAATTCTGGGTCATTATTACTTAAACTATTTCTTCTGTTTCAATTTTCTCTTTCTTCTAGTATTCCAGTTACACTTTTTGAAAAATTTCAATAGTTCTTTGATGTTCCTTTTTTAAAAAATTCTTTTTTCTCTTTACATTTTGATTTGAGAAGTTCCTGTTGACATTTCTTTCAGTTCACTGATTCTTTCCTTGCCTTACCCAGTCTGCTGATGAGTGAGCCTGTCAAAGGCATATCTTTCTCCATCCCTTTACTTCTTTTTTCCCCAGCTTTATTGAGCTTCCTTTTGCTTATATGTAATACACATGCATTTGAGATTTATTCATATTGTTCCATATATCAATAGTTCATTCTGTTTATGGTTGAGTAGTTTTCCATTGTATGGATATACTACACTTACTCATTCCCAAGTTGAGGACACTTCAGTTTTTGGTGATTTTGAATAACCCATTTTAACTTTCATGTACAGTTTTGGTTGTTTTTCTTTTTGCGGTACGCGGGCCTCTGACTGTTGTGGCCTCTCCCGTTGAGGAGCACAGGCTCCGGACGCTCAGGCTCAGCGGCCATGGCTCACGGGCCCATCCGCTCCGCGGCATGTGGGATCTTCCCGGACCGGGGCACGAACCCATGTCCCCTGCATTGGCAGGCAGACTCTCAACCACTGTACCACCAGGGAAGCCCTGAGATTGGGTTTTTTTGGTGCATTCTATAGGGTTTTCCATGTTCTTAGATCATGTCATCTGTGAATATAGTTTTACTTCTTCCTTTCCAATCTCAATACTTTTTATTTTTGTTTCTTGCCTAATTGTCCTGACTAGAACCGTCAGTAAAATGTTAAATAGAAATGGTGAAAGTGAACATCCGTGTCTTATTTCTGATCTTAGGGGGACAGCTTTCATCCTTTTACGGTTAGATATGGTGGTTACTGATTGTTGTTTTATAGAGACTGTATACCAGCTTGAGGAAATTTCCTTCAATTCCTATTTGTTCAATGTTTTCTCATGAAATAATTGGATTTTGTCACATGCACTTTCTGTATCTATTGAGATGGTCATGTGGTTTTTGTGCACTCCTGGGATGAATCCCACCTGGTCGTGGTACATAATCCTTCTGATGTGCAGCTAGATTCTGTTTGCTAGTATTTTGTTGAGGATATTTGCAACTATATTCACAAGGGATATTAGTCTATAGTTTTATTTTCTTGTAATATCTTTGGTGTTTACTAGTAACCCAGTAATACTGCCCTGACAGAAGGAGTTGGTAAGTTTTCTGTCCTCTTTTACTTTTTGTAAGAGTTTGTGAAAGATTATGTTAGTCCTTTAAATCAGGGGTCCCCATCCCATGGGCTGCAGACTGATACCAGTCCGCAGCCTGTTAGGAACCAGGCCGCACAGCAAGAGGTGAGCAGCAGGTGAGTGAGCAAACAAAGCTTCATCTTTGTGGACCACCTGCAGGGGTGGGATAGGGAGGGAGATCCACTTTGATATAAATCAGAAACTAACACACCATTGTAAAGCAATTATACCCCAATAAAGATGTAAAAAAAAAAAAGCTTCATCTGCTGCTTCCAATAGCTCGCATTACCACCTGAACCATCTCCCCCCGCACCGCCCCCGGTCCGTGGAAGAATTGTCTTCCATGAAACCCATCCCTGGTGCCCAAGCCCCTGTGCTTTTTATACTTAATAATATATCCTGGATGTCACTCTAAATCAGTTCATAGAGAACTTTCTCATGCAGTTTTCATATTTTTTTATTTTCAGTTTTATAGTATTCCATTGTGTGAAAAAAATATATCAATTTATTCAACCACTTTTTTGTATATGGCACTTAGGTTGTTTCCAGTATTTTGCATATTTACATGGTGCAACAGTGGATAACCTTGTGCATATATATTTTTGTATGTTGTAGACATATCTTCAAGGTGGAGTACTAAAATTGTGATTGCTGGTCCAAAAGGTTTAAGTGCATATGTAGTTTTGTTAGGTACCATCAAATTTCACTTCAGGTGGTTGAACTAGTTCGTATTCCCACTGCAACATATGTACACCCATGACCTCCCAACAAAAGTGTTGTAATACTTTAAAATTTTTGCCAATATAATATGTTTTTTTAATGTATTTATTTATTTGGGTGCATTGGGTCTTCGTTGCTGTGCACGGGCTTTCTCTAGCTGCGGTGAGCAGGGGCTACTCTTCCATTTGGTGCGAGGGCTTCTCATTGCAGTGACTTCTCTTGTTGTGGAGCACAGGCTCTAGGCGTGAGGACTTCAGTAGTTGTGGCACGTGGCTCAGTAGTTGTGGCTTGCAGGCTCTGGAGCACAGGCTCAGTAGTTGTGGTGCACAGGCTTAGTTGCTCTGCAGCATGTGGGATCGTCCCGGACCAGGGATTGAACCCGTGTCCCCTGCATTGGTAGGCGGATTCTTAACCACTGTGCCACCAGGGAAGTCCTAATGTGTTGTTTTAATTTGCTGTTTTATTATGAGTGAATTGGAACATTTTATTCATTTGTTTAAGGGCTATTTTTCCATCTTTCTTTGGGAATGCTTGTTCATGTCTTTTGCTTATTTTTCTATTGGGTTTTTGGTCTTTGTCTCAATTTTTAATAGGTCATTATACATTAGGGACATTAGTCTTTTGTCTCTGGTATATGTTACACGTATTTTCTCCTGGTTGTCTTTTGACTTTGTCCATAGGGGTTTCTTTCTTATGCAATTAAAATTTTTTTCTCATGTAAAAAAATTTTTTTAAAAAAGGAAATTTATCAATTTTACTGTCTCTGCATTTTGAGTCATAGTTAGAATAAGCCATTTTTTGCACCAGAGTTAAAGATGAATTCATCCATGTTTTCTTTTAGTACTTAGTTTCATTTTTTCACATTTAGATCTTTAATCCATTTGGAGTTTATTCTTATGTATGGCACTAGGTATGAATCTAATTTTATCTTTTCCCAAGTGACTACCCATTTATTCCTGCACTGTTTATTTTTAAAGTCCATTTTTGGCTCAGTAGTTTGAGATCCCACCTTTATCATCTGTCTATTTCTGGACTTTTTATATGTCAGTATCACACTTTTAATTATAGAGGCTTTAATAGTATGTTTTTCATGTCTGGTAGGGCTAGTACTCATCAATTCTCTTTTTTGGTGTTTTTCTAGCTATTTTTGCATATTTGATTTAACTTTATTGCCTTGTCTCACTCTTTTAAAAAGATTAGTATTTTTAGAGTGATTGCATCGAATTTATAAATTAACATAAGTAGAACAAACATCTTATAAGGTTGAATCATTCTATCCAAAAACAGAGTTGTTTTTTGGTTTTGTTTATCCACTTTTACAGCTTTTAGGAGTGTTTTAAAATTTTCTTTGTAGAGGTTTACACCTTTCTTGTTAAGTATATTTCTAAGTACAGTAGTTAATAATATTTAAATATTTATTGTTATTATAAATGAAGTTTTCTCTACTGGTATATCCTATAATGGTTTATTGCTTGCTTATTTGAAGGCTATGGATATTTGTATGTTAATTTTATATACTGCTAATTTACTCAATTGTCTTTCTTTTGGTCTTCTCATAAATTCTCCAGGGTTTTTCAGGTATATTTGTCATATCATCTGCAACAGAGATAGTTTCACTACTTCTTTAACCATTCTTTGGCCTTTACTTGATTTCTCTTGTCTAATTAAATTGACTAATACCTCTCTTACTATGTCAGATAGTGGCAGAGTTGGTGGACATCTTGCCTTGTTCCTGATCTTACTGGATAATGTTTCTAGTATTTCCTCATTAAATAAGATAGTGTTTTAAGACTAGTAGTATTTTAACATATTAAGAGAATATCTCTCAATTCCTATTTTCTTGAGACTTTTAAAATATCATGAATGGATGTTGAATTTTGTCAAAGATTTTCTTAGCACCTATGGAGATTTTTTTTTCCTTAGAGCTGTTAATGTGTTGGATAATAATACTACTAATAATAGATTCCTTAGTATTGAACCAATCTACAATCCTGGAATACATTCCTCTTGGTTACAGCAAATTCTTTTCTTGGTGTACTAGAGGATTCTGTTTGCCTGTATTTAGATTTTTATATCAGTTTGAGTGAATGATATTGGTCTGTAGTTTTCGTTTTTTGTAATGTCTTTATTAGGTTTAGGAGTTGATGCTATCCTTCTTTTAAAAAAAAAAATTATTTACTTATTTTTGGCTGCATTGGGTCTTCGTTTGCTGTGCGCAGGATTTCTCTCGTTGCGGTGCATGGGCTTCTCATTGCGGTGGCTTCTCTTGTTGCGGAGCACGGGCTGTAGGTGTGCGGGCTTCAGTAGTTGTGGCACGCGGGCTCTAGAGTGCAGGCTCAGTAGTTGTGGTGCACGGGCTTAGTTGCTCTGTGGCATGTGGGATCTTCCCGGACCAGGGCTCGAACCTGTCCCCTACGTTGGCAGGCAGATTCTTAACCACTGCGCCACCAGGGAAGTCCTATCCTTACTTCCTAAAAGAAATTAGCATATTTTCATTTATTTTAAGAAATTAGGATGTTTTTATTCCTTTCAGTGCTCTGGAAAAATATGTGGATCATAGGGTTTATTTTGCCTTTAAAGGTTTCATAAATTCCTGTAAATCCATTTGGCTTGGTGCTTTTTATTGTGTGTGTGTGTGGTGGGGGATTCCTGAACAGCATTCTCTAGTTCTTCTATGGAAATTGATCTGTTCAAGCTTTCTAACTTTCATGGCATCAATTTTGTTAATCTGTTGTTCCTTAGGAAGTTATCCCCTTGCTATTTCTTATTTTTGTATATTTGTGATTCCCTTCCCTTTTTTTCCTTTTAATACGTTTAGCTTGTAGTTTGTCTACTTTGTCAACATTTTTTAAAAACTAGGATTTTGATTTATTAATTGCCTTTTTTTTTGGTTTTTTTAGTAGTCTTTAGTTTTATTGCATTGCAAAGAGTGTTGTTTGTAATATTTCCATTTTATAGAAAGCATTGTTTTCTTTTTGACCTAATATATGATCAGTTTTTGTGTATGTGCCGTGGACCTTTGAGTATGTGTATTATTATCATCTAGGAACAATAAACATGTCTCACTGATTATTTTGTTCAGTTGGCTTATCTTTATGTATTTTTTCATGCTTGATCTGTCTTGTACTAAAAGGTATATTAACGTCTCTTATTATTGTGTTTTTCTTTATGTCCCTCTGCATCTTCTATAGTTTTTGTTTTATAAAGGTGGTTACTTGTGTTATTTGATACATAAGAATATCCATAACTGTTACATCTTCATTATGAACTTTAACATTAAAAAATATCCCTCATTGTCACATTTGATGCTTTGGGTTGTGAATTCTACTTTGGTAATCAGGATCGCCACACTCTCTCCTTTTCTGGTTTATTTCACTTAGCATAGTGTCTTCAAGGTTCATTCATGTTGTAGCATGTGGCAGGATTTCCTTCTTTTTTAATGTTGAATAATACTCCATTACATGTTTATGACACATTTTCTTTAACCATTCATCTGTCAATAAATATTTTAGGTTACTTCCATTTCTTGGCTATTATGAATAAAGCTGTAATGAACATGAACATGCAGATATCTCTTCCAGATCCTGATTTCTTTTGAATAAACACCCAGAAGTAGAATTACTGGATCATATGGTAATACTATTTTTAATGTTTTGAGGAGACTTCATGCTGTTTTCCATTTTGGCTGCGCAGTTTTGTATTCCCACCAATAGGGCACAGCGTTCCAGTTGCTCTACATCCTCACCAACACTTGTTATTTTCTGAGTTTGATAGTGGACAACCTCTTGGGTGTGGTATCTTATGGTGGTTTTGATTTGCATTTCGCTGATGATTAGTGATGTTGACCATCTTTTCATATTCTTATTGGTCATCTGTATGTCTTCTTTGGGGAAATGTCTATTCAAAAGACATTTAAAAATCAGATTGTTTTCTTGTTGTTGAGTCTGGTCTAATTATTTTGCCTTATAAGTTATTTGATTTATTTTTTCAGGTAACTGTTGGGGATTTTATCTTTGTCATTGAAATAAATTTATTACTCAGATATGTCTTGGGCACAATAGTTCTGGGTTAATTTTCCCAGGTACCTAGCAGGTCCTTTCAATGTATAGATTCAGGTCTTCGATTTCTGGAAGTTTTCCAGGATTATATTTCTAAGAATTAGTTCTGTTCCATTTTTTAGGGGCTTTGATAATATGAATATTATTCTTGGCCTGTCTTCCATTTCCACTACTTTCACTCTAACCCTTCTTACTTCTTTCTTTATGTCATTTTCATACTCTTGCTTATTTTCCTGGCTTGTCCTTTACTGAGTATGTGGTTGAGTATATTATCTCTTGGTATCTTGCAGTTTATTCTTTATTTTTGTGGTAATTTTGTCTTTTTCCTCCATTTCTTTTCTGAGTTCAGTCAGCAGTCTTTTTCATCCCCCCCCCCCACCTTTTTGGACTTTTTCTGTTCTTAATTTTTAAATTTCTGAGTCAGACTGTTGAATACTTCAAATGCTTTAAGTATGTTTAACTCTGTTTAGGGTGTGACCTTATAGTTTTCTTTTGCTTCATGGTTATTTTTCTGGGTAAAATTTGCCTTGGTTGATAGGTGTGGAATTTTGTTTTTAAATTTTTGCTATTAACTCTCTATGGGTTTGTTATTTTTTTCCTCCTGTTGATTTTTGTGGTGTTCGGGTGTTTTATGGATTCTGTTTAATGGTGCTATGCCAGTTTAGTAATGTCCAGATATTTTCACATATGTTTTATGTCTGTTTTGTGGTGATGGTGGGGAGTGGGGCAGTCGTGATTCCTCCAATTTTGTTGTTATCTTTTGTCTTGCAGGACTCTTAACTTTTTACCCCTTGTTCCTTTTCCCCCTGAACACTGAATTACTACGGATGCTCTTCCTCTTTTGCTTTTTGCCTCCTACAGAAGTTCCTTCAAATTGCTTGGCTTTAAAGTCCATTACTTGCAGTCAGTATTCTGGTCTGAGTCCTTTTTGTAGACTTTTGAGACTTAGAATTGCCTTCTTCCTTGTGATGGTTTTATATTGAACTTGTATACTGCACTACCTTCCCTCTCCAAACTTCTCCAAAGTTTTTCTTGATCAGCCCTGCAGGGACAGGAGCATGAGATTTCCCACGCTAGGATAGAGCAATTGCCCCTTTTTATTTCCAGTTCTTTTGAAGTTTAGACATTCTCTGTCTTCAAGTTATGAGGGCTAAGGACATAGTTTCTGTGTAGATTCATTTCCCTTCTTACTGTTCTGTATTGTTTTGGGAGGAAATATTGGGAGATGGGAGCTATGGCCCACCATTGTCTTTAATTATCCATCAGTCCTGTTGATTCTGTTTTATTTTCTAAATGTAGATATGAACATGGTCTCAAACATACATGTATCTGTGTGAAAATTCTAAAAAAAGACACAGGAAACATGTTTGAGTCATTATTAGGATTAGATGAGGTTGTAAGTGCCCTTTGAAGAAGAGACACCTGGGAATTCTTCTCTTTTCTCTGCACACTCATAAAGAAAAAATCATGTGAGCACACAGGAAAATGTTGGTCATCTATAAGCTAAGAGAAGAGGTCTCAGAATGAAACTGGTGCTTTGATCTTGGATTTCCCAGCCTCCAGAACTGTGAAAAAATAAATTTCTGTTGTTTAAGCCACCCAGTCTGTGGTGTTTTTGTTATGGCAGCCCAGGCAGACTAAGATACACAGACAACACACACACACACACACACACACACACACACACACACACACACACACGTATATTTGCAAATACATGTACACTCATATATCACTTATCACGGCTTTGTTTGTAGTAGTAAAAAATTGGATAGCTGAAAATATATCTTAGTAGGGGACTGGGTAAATAAATTATGACAGAAACATATATTGGAGCACCATCCAGTCATTGCATACAATGTATATTTTCATTTATTGATGTGAAAGATGTATACAATATATTAAGTGAAATAGTTTATAAAACAGCTTAAAGTATGTTCCCATTTTATTAAAAAAATAAGTTTTTAAAGGAAGTGTACCCCAAATATTGAAAATAGATTTTACTGGACTTAGGATTACATGTAGTTTTAATTTTCTTTTGTATATTTCTGTGTTGTCTTTTTTCATAAGTTGCTATTTTTATAATATTTGAATTTTTAAAAAGTTTTTAAAACATTTAATAGAAAAATCTGTATATATGTAATATATCCTTTGGGAAGACATGTTTGTTTAATAGGAATTAATTTTTCTGGATGTAGTTGTAAGAAATAAGCATTGAGGTTTAAAGGCAAAGGACCATTCTTAAATAGGGTTGCCAGATTTCTATTTGCTAAATCTGGCAACCCTATCTTAAAGGAAAGTTGATTTGCTTTGTATATTTGAGATTCCAAAAGTATTCTTGGTAGAAAGAACCCTAGTCTTTTCTATTGTGCAAGTGAGGATGCTAAGGCTCACAGAGGTGATGACTTCCTTAAGGTCATCCAGCAACTCAGGTGGGCATCAGGACCACAGCTCAGTCTTGGATGATTCTTGCCACCCTGTTTTGCCTGTCAACCTTCTATTGTTTTAGCCTGCTAACTGATAGCTAAGTCTATTAAAAGTGATTACAGGAGTTAATCTCAGCAGTGTTGTTATGTTGTCTTTAATCCAGTTCTAAAGGTTTTTTTTAATGCAATAAGACTGTACAATGTTGGTTGAATGTAAATAATGGTATTACCTACCCAAATTGCTTTATTTAGTTATCCTGGTGAAATCCTGTAATTTTGATTGAAAATATGACCAGAGCGTATTAAAATTTTTTTAATATTAAAATACTTTTAATGTGAAATAATTTCTAGGTTAAAAGCCTTTCCTTACTGGCATTCTTTTTTAACTGGAAGCAAAAAAAGTGAACTGTTCCTATTTGGGAGATATATGTATATCCACCTCCTCAGCCCATGTGGGCTGTCTTCCATGATGATCTTTTGGAATATTTGGTGAACGTTTAGTAGACATTCAGGTCTACTAACAGGCAACACTACTTAAACATACACCTAGACAGCTACTTTTGCTTTATGGAGACTAATTTTCTAGAGACTGATTAGCATAAAGGTTGAGTGCAGTCTCTGGAGTTAGCCTGCTGGGGCTTTACATTTCTAATCCACATACTCTCTGGATGTCACTTAATCTCTCAGTGCTTCAGTTTTATCTGTGAAATAAGCATGATGGTGACGCCTGCTTCACAAGATTACTATTGTTGCAGTTAAATTATGGTAATACATGTCAAGCATTTATAACAGTGCCTGGCTTATAATAATAAACGCTAACACATACAGCACTTACTGCTATTATTCTAGTTAACTTATTTTATAGTATCACAAGCAAAAGTAATTTGAGAAGGCAGTATGTGAGATACCTGAAAAAGATATTCATCAACATCAGTATCTGTAGCCATTAAATGTTCTATTGAGTAGATAATGCTCACTCTCTGGCTAGTAGACTTTGGGCATTCAAATGTGCAGTTTGCAAAAAAAAAAAAAAAAAAAGTTTATGCTGCAGTATGGAATCTGCCTTAACATTCCTTTAACATCACAGAAATGCAAAGAAACTGTCTTGTAGACCATAATTTTCAGTATTGAAAATTGCCCATAATATACTTTTTATTAAAGATTGAATTATTCTTTTGTGTTCAGACTCTGCAAAAAAGTATGTCAATATGCAGTTATGGACTATAATCACATTCAAACATTAGGGTGGGAGGAATTTTCTAATATATTAATGTTTTATGGGAAATTATATTCTGTGCCCTGTTTCAGGATTATTGACTTTTCCATTTGGAAGAATATGAAAGATGCTATCTGAATCACTAGATAAACTCACGTATAAACAGTCATTATTCCTTGTGGACATGTTATTCTGGGAACAGACTTTTAGAATACAAAATTTTAGGGGCAAATAAGCTAAATTAAATGTTCCATATATTTTTAAATTTAGATTTAATTGACATATTAATTCTGGGGTACAACATAATGATTTGATATTTGTATATAAAGTTGGCCCTATGTATCCTCTGGTTCTGCATCTGAGGATTTAACCAACTGTAGATCGAAATTATTGGGGAAAAAAAAATCCAGAAAGTTCCAAAAAGCAAAACTTGAATTTACATCACGCTGGCAAATATTTACATAGTGTTTACTTTGTATTAAGTATTACAAGTAATCTAGAGATGATTTAAAGTATACAGGAGGGTGAGTATAGGTTATGTGCAAATAAATGCTATGTCATTTTGTATAAGGTACTTGAGCATCCGTGGATTTTGGTATTTGCAGGGGACCTGGAACCAATACCCCTCGGATACCAAGGGACTACTGTATTGCAAAATGATCAATGCAGTAAGTCTAGTTAATAGTCAACATCCATCACCATACATAGTTACAAAATTTTGTTTTCTTATGATGAAAACTTTTAAGATCTCTTTTAGCAACTTTCAGATATACAACACAATATTATTATTATTATTTTTTTTTTTACAACACAATATTATTAACCATAGTCTCCATGTTGTACATTATATCCCCATGACTTGCTTATTTTATAGCTGGGAGTTTGTACATTTTTAATCCCTTTCACCCATTTTGCTCACCCTCCACTCATAATACACTTTTAATGCTGAATATAACTGAATGAAGGCTGTACTTTGCAGTATTGAGAACTGTCTTCTAGGTGTTAGATCTTAAACTCTTCAGGGCTCATTTCAAGGTATCTTTTTAAAGGGCTGCCTAATTTTATACTTTGTTTCAAGGCCAGAGAGTTACTGAAACATACTGTTCTTTTCTAGTGAGTGGATTGGATCATATCTACTTTTAGCTACGCCTTTTACCTATGATTCTGTATAGTTTAGTTAAGCATCTAGCATTCAATTTAGAATTGTGTTTAATTTATTATTATTTCTTTGATAAAATTGGTTTGTATCATACTCTTTCCAAGATACTATTGAATTTTTAACCAATTTTTTTATAACCTTCCCCTAAGGTATTCCCATCTGTCAGCAGCACTTAATTTGGAATAACATGGAACTTGAAGATGATTATTGCTTGAATGATTACAAGTGAGTGTAACTGCGTATCAGATATCTTACAGACGCTCAGAATTATGATCCATATACCAGTGTTTTTCTCCTGAATCCTTGAATCATGTCTCTTCTTCTGAATAATTTTTATCCCTAGATTTTAGTGTAAATCCTGAACTTTAAGATGTGTTGGCTCAGTACCCATGCTACCTGATCTTTGTCCTCTGATTCTTTGTTTTACCTTTTCATTATTCACGCCAAGCTACTTACCCCTGCCTTTTTAGACTTCCTCTTCTTATCTTGCCTTCTTTGCTCCTTTCTTTGAATATTGACTCATTCCCATCTGGCTACCTTCCTTTTCTTTCCATTTTCACAAGAGTACTGGGTCAGAGAGTATTGCTCTTCACCAAGACTTTCATTTTTCTTAGGCCCTCCTAATGCGATACTAAGTGACACTGTGTGCATCAACGATTGTAGATACACCATCAGACCTTTTGTCTTTCTCCCTTCTCTCACATAGTTCTTCATTCTTTCCTTAAAATAAAGGGTCAGAGGCCATGTGGAATAGCTGGGAGCACACTGGGAGTTGGGAGATCTTGTAGATTTGTTATTCTTCTATTGTTTTATTTTATTAAATAGATCTGATATTTCTAACACTTTGGGTCTTGAACAAGCTTCTTTTCTTCTTAGGGCCTGACATGTGAA
Source organism: Neophocaena asiaeorientalis asiaeorientalis (assembly GCF_003031525.2). NCBI lineage: Eukaryota > Metazoa > Chordata > Mammalia > Artiodactyla > Phocoenidae > Neophocaena > Neophocaena asiaeorientalis. The sequence goes on from NW_020172627.1 coordinate 2,050,015, forward strand.
ATGAAGAGGCTAAACCACAGAGGTCCTTTTCATACTTTTATTCATGTCATATTTAAGGCTTATGAGAACTTCTTCATGTTTTCATTATTTATGCAAGTAAAGAAGTTAACATTTTATATTTATGCACATTGCTATATCTTTTTTTTATCTTTTAGAGAGTAGGCACTGTGATAAACCAGCACATAATTATGTGTATATTTAACACTGAATGTATTTTGATGATTGTGGTTTATTTTTGTGTTAATTATCCACAGCATTTCAGAAGGTTGTACCTTGAAGCTGGTTTTGGCTATGCGTGGTGGACCTATAAATACTAGAAGAGGTAGGCATGTGTTAAAATTATGTATATTAAAGCAATTTGACAATAATAATCTTCAAGCCAGGTGGTGTTTTTATAGCCTCAGGTTTTATCCAGGTTCTCTTTCTGCTATTAGGTCTTAGAAGAACCTCGTTGTTTCTCTCAGCATTGTTCTTTTTTTATTTTATTTTTAAAAATTTTATTTTATTTTTATTGAAGTATAGTTGATTTACAATGTTGTGTTAGTTTCAGGTTTACAGTAAAGTGATTCAGTTATACATATATATGAATATATATATTTATTTCAGATTCTTTTCCCTTATAGGTTATTATAAAATATTGAGTATAGCTCCCTGTGCTATATAGTAGGTCCTTCAGCATTTTTTTTTGTTGTTGTTTTGTTTTGTTTTTGCGGTACGCAGGCCTGTCAGTGTCGTGGCCTCTCCCGTTGCAGAGCACAGGCTCCAGACGCACAGGCTCAGCGGCCATGGCTCACGGGCCCAGCCGCTCCGCGGCATGTGGGATCTTCCCGTACCAGGGCACGAACCCTTGTCCCCTTCATCTCATCGGCAGGCGGACTCTCAACCACTGCGCCACCAGGGAAGCCCTAGCATTGTTTTTTAAAGCCTAAATGAGGGGCAGGAGCTCATATTCCAGAATATCTCATGATTCCTGATTCAGTCCAAAGAGATTTAAATATAAACCTCACCAGTATAGGGAAGGGCAGTGGGATGGCATAGTACAAGTATTACGTTGTTATCATTGTGTTTAGGTTCATTTTACTGGTCTTGTTGCTTTTTTAATCCCCTGAGTCTTCAACTCCTGGGGTAATGATTGCTGTAGGAAATTCCAAAGATACCTCTTAGCCTGGTTTGTGATGCATTTGGGTTTTATAGGTATTATCATAGTCCTGTTGAAGCCTTTTTTTCAGAATGTGGGTGGTCTCTGAAAGAGACATTCAGCAAACACATTTTGAACATCTACTAGATGTTCAGTGCAGTATTTCATGGGAGAAGAAGTTCCTGCTTCATCACAGTGTCCACAATAAACATGTGAAGAATTGATGTTACTTCAAGCAGCTGTAAGTGCTGGAGGGAATAGGGTAGCATGACAGAGTCCGTAGAAGTAGGGTAGTAGGAGGACAATTGTGGAAGAGCCCTTGGAGATGATGATGTGAACAGAGACTTGATTAACAAGAAAGTTCTAAGCATGGGAAGAACTGGGAGTGTTCACGTTTGTCCCTGATTCAGGTATATCAGATGGATCCCCACAGAGTAGTGGCATGCTTAGATTTCTCAGAGTAGTCCTGCTCTGTGGGCCTCGTCTGGGGGAAGGCCTTTGTATTTGTTTGATCCTTCACTAACCAGAAAATTGAATGTTGAGTACTGATTCCACTCATGGCTTATACTTCTTCCACAAGTCAGATTTCATCTCCATGCTTCATAATTTTGATTAGAAAATAGGGTTATCACCATCTATTTCCTAGCTATTTCAAGAGGATTTTGTGAGATATGTTACTTTGGCTGTTGAACTGTTTTGGATAAGTTAGAAAAAAACAAAGATAATAATGTTAGAGCTGATTAACTAGATTCGTAATATCAGGGACTTTCTATTAGTTGGACCTATGAAATTGTCCCATGTAATATTAAATGATGTTTATAGTAGCCATTCTGAGGGTAGTAGAAGAACCCTAATGTGTTTACTGAGCCGTTATAAGATGCTAATTTAATGACATGTGAATTCCATTGTATTATAGTTTTCAAAGTTTGTTATTTGTGTATAGTATTGTCTTTAAACAGAATGTTTTATCAGGCACCTACTTCTTTTACTAGGACTAAAAATATGTTTATGAGGATAAGTACACAGATTCTGAGTTAAAAATACATGTATTTTTTTAACTTAAAACAAAATGAAAGTGGAAGGCATCATTACCCTTCAGTAGTTGAAGCTTTGTAATACTTTTTTCCCTACAACTTCCTGTGCCTCGTTTGTAAATTGAAGAATCAGTACCTAAAACTTGTCTTTTTTTAATATTTTAGACTAAGTTCTTAATAATTATGCCTTTATTGAATCAACTTTTAAAATGAAAATGTAGCTGTTGTCTACCTTACATCAATGAAAACTTTGTGAAAAAGAAAAACTGTACCCAGATCTAGAAATTCTCCATAATGTATTTCAGAAACCTTATTTTTTAGCTATCGGGTTGGCCAAAAAGTTCGTTTCACAGAAAAATACGAATGAACTTTTTGGCCAACCCAATATTTAGTCTTACTTGAAAATTATGGTTTAGAAAATATCTTTATTGTGTGAACTCCAGTAATATTTAGCTTTTAAAATTGTTTTTGAATTAATCATTATCAGAACAACATGGAAAATACTTTCCTGGGAATTCCCTGGTGGTCCAGTGTTTAAGACTCTGCACTTCGACTGCATCAGGCACAAGTTCCATCCCTGGCCAGGGAACTAAGATCCCGCAAGCTGTGTGGCGTGACCAAAAAGAAGAAAAAAAGCTTTCCTTTCTAAAATTAAATTTTATCCTAAACTATATACATAATGCTTTATACCTGATGAAATCTGAATGATTGTTCTATTATGAAAAGGGGTGTTGCATACATACACATAGGTGCATACACATATTCAATGCCAGTGCCTCCCTAATTAAGGCACACTCTCTTGGTTTAAACAAGACTTTCATGTGGTTTTAGTAATGCTGGTAGCATAGTTTTTGCTTCTTATTAATGTAATTTGGAAAATGTAGCATAAACTTAAAATGGCAAGGACCTGTTTTTAAAATGTCCTTTAATATTTACACATCTTGTGCCTATGAAAGAGCCTATCAAAACATCCAACTATTTTTGTAAAACAAGGTAAATCTTATTATGTTTCTGAAGTTTTTGTGTTTTAGTAGAGATGGAATTGAATTTAGGATATGGGAACATCTTCAGTGTTTTTACCTCATTACTTTCAGAGTTTAATATTTATTATTGCTGTAACTTTTTGACAGGTTCAGATAACAGTTCAGCACTGTTATTCTGTTAATAAATGAGCTACTTGAATGAAAGTTATAGAGTCTGAGAAATTGTTGCTTAAAGAAAGAACAAATGTTTCTGCAGCTTGACATGAAAACGTCTTTGGGAGCGAACATTTTTTCCCTTAGCCATTGCTTAGACTCCCTGATCTGAGGTTCAGGGGCGTTTAGAACATTCAGGCTGTGAGCTAACAGTCTCTTGAGGCTTGTCCCCACCACAGGAGCAGAATCTGTCTGTGGCTGCTATGGATGAGAGTGGGTTGAGGTGATGGCTGTGCAGTGTCATTCAAACCTGACGACAGCGCCAGGCCGCTAGAGCCACGTGCTCTGACTAGACACATAGATACATACCAGGACAAGTGGGGTCCTGGGAGGATGCTTTCAAGAAACAACATACTGATCATTACACACCTAGCAGTTTTAGCACACTAAGGGACCCCCTTGTGTCCTGGGTTACCGTGTACTTTTTTTTTTTTTTGCGGTATGCGGGCCTCTCACTGCTGTGGCCTCTCCTGTTGCGGAGCACAGGCTCCGGACGTGCAGGCTCAGCGGCCATGGCTCACGGGCCCAGCCGCTCCGCGGCATGTGGGATCCTCCCGGACCGGGGCACGAACCCATGTCCCCTGCATCAGCAGGCGGACTCTCAACCACTGCGCCACCAGGGAAGCCCTACCGTGTACTTTTAATTGCCTATCTTCATGTCAAGAAACAATTCTAAGAAGAATCAGCCTTTATATAAAACCAGAAAAAAAAAAGGGATTCACTTCTAATTTCTAATATATGTTCCCCAATTGTGTGTGTGTTTGTTTTTTTAATCTAAAGTAAGTGGAATTTACATTGCTTTTTAATTATTGATTGTTGGAACCAATATTGGAAAATAGAGGGAGTGGAAGGTGTAAAGTGAAAATAGTTATAGATAATTATGTCATACAGTCAACAAATATTCTCTCCAGTGACACAGGAAAAACCTCATGTATTTGGTTAAACCCTGTCTTTGTACATAACAACATAATCATTTCATTTCTTTCATATTAATACAACATAGAAAATGCTGTATTAACTATAAAAAGACCAGAAACTTATTTGAAGAATGTAATGTATATGTATTGTATGCATAGGGTTGTTGTTCAAATTCAGCACCTTATATCCTGACAGTGTACCAAGATGCATTAAACTTGATATAAATTGAAAGCTTGTTTATCAATTTTTCCATTTGTAGTTCCTATGGAAGATCCACTTAGGGAGATGGCTGAGTACATGGATTCCAGTCGAGATGAGGTCTGGGAGAAGACCTCCTGCAACAAACAAGTTACATTTCTGGTATACCGAGAAGGAGATCAGTTGAACTTCTTTCGTGTAGTAGACAGGGGAGATGGCACTTTAACACCATTATCTGAATCTTTAAGGTAAATAGGTTTTCATTTGCATGTCTCACTAAGAAAAGGAGAACATTGTATGATACACCCATAAACCTTATGTTTACCTTGTGTTGTCAAAATAATCTTATGATATTCACAAGACTAACTAAATTTTATTCATTCTCCCCTTTTCCACCACCCCACCTCAATTATATAATTCTGAAATTGTCCTTCGTATGATTGATATGAGTAATTTCTAAAACTGAAATTTCTCTATGGAGTAGGATTTTTTGTAAAAAATATTTATTTCTGTCACTTTATGAAAGTCTAAAATGCCTACTAGATTATAGAGTCTTGTTACAATAGTGTGTTATTATACAACTGTGGCATAATAGAAAGGGTTAAGCCTAAAGTTGCTCTTTTTTTCCAAAATTTAACTCTGCTGCTTAAAGATGGATAAATCTCTTTACTTCTCTAGTCTTGTTTTCCTACTGTATAAAAGGAGGAGGGGAAATTCCCTGGCTGTCCAGTGGTTAGGACTCCGCGCTCTCACTGCCAAGGGCCTGGATTCAGTCCCTGGTCGAGAAACTAAGATCCCACAAGCTGCACAGTGAGGCCCCCCCCCCAAATAAATAAATAAAAAATAACAAGACATATAATCCTTAAAAGAAAAGAGGAAGAGGAGTTGTTATATTCTAAAATCAGAAGGAAACAACTTAAAGGTACTTAGCTAGGCAATAGAACACTTAGTAAATTGGACAAGGTAACCTTCAAGTTTCTGTGCACTCTGCCTTACTATGATTCTTTACCTCCTTTCACTTTAAAACATTTACTAAAAATTTACTGAACTTTTATAGTCAGTCTTTATACTAGGCACTAGGTTATAAAGATTATATTCCCTCCCTTCATGGAGCATGCAATCTGCTATAAATAATATCTATAATATAATTTTGGCAGTTGTTATAAAAAGACATCAACATCTCTGGAAAAGCAGATAAGAAGGCCTTCATTTTGCATGAAAGGCAGGGAGTTAGGGACAACCTCTGAGAAAAAGTGACCTTAAAAGAGGAGTAGGACAGGCAGACAAAGGAAGGAAAGGTATTACAGATAACTAAATTTAATTCCACAGCATAAAAACCTAGTTGCAATACTGTTCATACAAAAAGTAACTTGTAGTCTGGAAATCAGTTTCTATGCATTGGGAGTCTAGGCACAGTTTAGCCAGGTGCTCTGCTCAGGTTCCCACAGAGCTGCAGTCAAGGTGTTGGCAAAGTTGTACTCTTACCTGGAGGCTTGATTGGGGAAGAGAAACTACTTTTAAGCTCATTCACTTTGCTGGCATAATTCATTTCCTGACAGTCATATGACTGAGGGCCCTGGTTCTTTTACTGGCTATTGGGTAGAAGCTTCCCTCAGTTCTCTTTTGATTAACTCAAAATCAACTGATTTGGGGCCTAATTTACATCTGAAAATCCCTTTACTTTTGCCATATTCTGTTGGATAGAAGCAAGTCATAGGTCATGCCCAAATTCAAGGCTAGGAGAGTATACAGGGAGTGAGCACCAGGAATTGGGAATCCTGGGGATTCCTTTAGGATTCTGCCTCACCTCAGAGTGTTATGTGGAAGAGAGATTATACTCATTCTTTGGGGCCAGAGAGCAGATGTGACAAATGGGCGTTGACTGTTGACTCTACGTGTCAGGCTCTGGTTAGCATTGCTAACATGCCTTAAACATATGGGCTAAAAGTAGAGAAGAGGGACCAGTGAGGGCTGCAGCTTTAATCCAGGGTCTCTCACTTAGACCATGAGTAGAATTTCTTTATACCAGTCTCTCCATGTGCCAGTTAGCTGTTGTTTTGGTTTTCTTCCTTAGGAAATCCTCTTTTAGCTCTCCTTTCCTAAAGGAGAAAATCTAAGCTCCGTAGCTTAGCATGGAAGGCCCTTCAAAACCTGTTATCATCATTTTTACAGGTCTCTTTAATTATGCCATGTGTTTTTACATCTTTTTTCCTTTGCTTAAAACATCATTTACTCCTTTTACCCCAGTTTTTCCCCAGTCAACTTCTATTTGTGTTTAAGACATAATGCAAATGTTGTTATGGATTTCAGTTAAAATTGTATTATTATTGTTCCTCTTAAGATATTTTTTATTTTTCTTTTCCTTTCTATTCACTTACCAGAATTGGAGAAGGGATAGGGTAGATGAGGAAGCAGAGAAGAAAACCTTTTCTGGTCATTCCTTATCTTGCCTATTCTAGGAGAGGCTTTCTTACTCCACAATAGAGGGCAGCAAACTTTTTCTGTAAAGGGCCAGATAGTAACTATTTTAGGGTTTCCAGGCCAAGAGATACAACTAAGGATACCATGTAAGTACTTATATAACAAGAGAAAACAAATTTTCACAAAATTTTTACAGACAAAATTCAAAATATAAGAAGAATAGTGTGTGTGTGTGTGTGTGTGTGTGTGTGTGTGTGTGTGCGCATGCGTGTGTATGTAATTCAGGTCTACTGACGAGAAGAATGGAATTCTTTTGTGTGGGAGTAATAGTTTAGTTAAGGTGTTGAAAGCTAGTGTTGCCTATCAACTTTGCAGAATCAGTTGTAAAAGTTCACTTGTTAATATTGATCTGGAATGAGATTTTATGTACGTTATCTTTGAAAATTTCATTTCACACAGATAAGTACTTGCCAAATAATGAGAGCAGTCCATGAGCATATGATTTTAATTGAGCATATTCATCACTTGGAAGGCATTTATAGAATTCTGTTAGAGTCTTCCCTTGCTGTTTGCCTTTAGCATTTCATTATGTTGCAGATCAGTCACGTCCAATTGAACATAGGTGGAGCTTCTCAGTTGCACATTTAAATAGATTTTGAAATACGCAGATTTCATTTAACTTGCAGTGAGGTATGAAAACGCTGCTGGGAGTGTAATTTGAATTTGGAAAGTATGACTGCTGCAAATTTGTGTGGGAATGGAGATCTCGCTTTGTTTTTAACTTTTGAAAGCATGATATTACATGTGATTCCAAGTAATGCTAGTTGTCAGTATGACATTACTGCAGTGTAAGTTTCTCATGTAAGTACTGTTTTGCCTTGTAATTTTAGGTGGAATTCACTAAGAAACATTATCAAGTACACAGCACAAACTAATTTCCAAAGGCATTCTGCATTGGATGTTTGCAGTTGCGAGTGGTTCTTCTCATTCAGAAAAATTCAGTGTCAGCCCTGAGCTGAAAAAAATCACAATAAAGCTGCTACTGCCAAGCCATTGAACTAATGGTTAAGTCCATGAGACAAATGAAGTCTACCATTGACACTGTTAGTTCAGTAATACATGATAGATTGAAACATTTACTGCAGGATTACCTGCTGATGAATAGCACAATGAGTAACCATAGGTTTTAAACACCTTACATTTCATTAGCTTTGTAAATTTGTCCTAAAAAGCTTGTTTTTTCTGTTCCACACATATTTTTGCTTCATCACTTGTAGATTTTTTTTTTTTTTTGCGGTACGCGGGCCTCTCACTGTTGTGGCCTCTCCCGTTGCGGAGCACAGGCTCCGGACGCGCAGGTTCAGCGACCATGGCTCACGGGCCCAGCCACTCCGCGGCACGTGGGATCTTCCCGGACCAGGGCACGAACCCGTGTCCCCTTCATCGGCAGGCAGACTCTCAACCACTGCGCCACCAGGGAAGCCCCCCACTTGTAGATTTTACTTCAAGTTGTACTGTTAGTGTTTTAGCAATTTCTTTGAAAATATTCTTAAATGTAGTTGTTTCATGCAGACAATACATGGGGGCTAGTTCTTCAGTCACTTCAAATTTGGTTTTGATACCCTGAATAAGCAAAAACAACTGAATAGTATCTAGCTTGTCTTGACTTGTCAAAAGCCAAGGAAAATGACTCCAAATCATTTGCCTGATTTTTAAATTAACTATTGATGTTGCTTTCAGTGTTTTCAACTTTTCTGGAAATTGTTCTTGCCAAAGAAGTAGTCTTTAAACAAGTTTATTTTCTTTGGATACATTTTTTCATCTGCTGTGATCAAAAATGGCTTAACTAATTCACAATTGGTAAACATTTCCTTGTTTGGCTAGTAAATAAGCCACTCGGAAACTTCTTTTGGTTGCACTCTCATTTTCATTTATTTTTGTGAAGAAATTATACTGCGATGAGATATTCCATTTAAAATTTTCTGCTTTTTCTGACCATTGCTTTCCTGCAAGTTGGGAATGTTGTGATGAGTCCTTAGTCTGATAATGTCCAAATATGTTGTTTTTCTTTAGCATAGCTATAGTGTCATTGTATAATAAACACCATATTTTGCTATTCAGTTGATAGCAAAATGATCCAGTCTGTACTGTGTTTTAATACTGCAGCATTTGAAGTCCACTCTTCTCTTCATTTTGACATGTTGGGTACATACTGGTAATAAAATGTCGTTGTACAGTGATACACATGGTAATCGAAGTGTTGTTGATTATGACTGTGCCACTGTGATTTATAGTGTGCTAAACCACAGTACAAAGCAATGAGAGAGCCACATACAATTTCTTTTGCATCTATTCAACTCTGCCATTGTAGTGTAAGAGCAGTATGCAGTGCATGCAATATGTGATCAAGTGAGTGTGGCTGTGTTCCAGCAAAACTTTAGTGGACACAAATGTGAATTTCACATAATTTTCACATTATGAAATATTATTATTTTGATTTTTTCAACTATCTGAAAGTGTAAAAACAATTCTTAGCTTGTGGCCAATCAAAAATAAGTGGTGGGGGCTTCCCTGGTGGCACAGTGGTTAAGAACCCGCCTGCCAATGCAGGGGACACGGGTTCGAGCCCTGGTCCGGGAAGATTCCACATGCTGTGGAGCAACTAAGCCCGTGCGCCACAACTCCTGAGCCTGCGCTCTAGAGCCCACAAGCCACAACTACTGAGCCTGCGAGCCACAACTACTGAAGTGTGCACGCCCAGAGCCCGTGCTCTGCAACAAGAGAAGCCACCACAATGAGAAGCCCGCGCACCACAACGAAGAGTAGCCCCCGCTCGCTACAACTAGAGAAAGGCTGTGCACAGCAACAAAAACCCTACGCAGTCAAAAATAAATAAATAAAATAAATAAATTTATTAAGAAAAAATAGTGATGGACTGAATTTGACCTTGGTCATAATTTGCTGACTCTTGCTCTAAGAAGAAACAGAATTATTTGATTCATTCTGATACAAAATCTAGTATCAGTCATCATTTTTAGTCTCAAATCTTTTTAGTTAATTGTGCTACCTTACTGCTTTTTTAAGTGGGAAGAAATAAAAAGAGGCATTGCAACACTTAATTAAATGGTAACTTATCTGTGAAAGTTACATAAAGAGTTGGCTTCAGGGTGAATAATATTCTTGTTGGAATAAATATTACATTTACCCATCTCTTATTCTTTTTTTTTTTTTTTTTTTTTTTGTGGTACGCGGGCCTCTCACTGTGTGGCCTCTCCCGTTGTGGAGCACAGGCTCTGGACACGCAGGCTCAGTGGCCACGGCTCACGGGCCTAGCCACTTCGCGGTATGTGGGATCTTCCCAGACCGGGGCACGAACCCGTGTCCCCTGCATTGGCAGGTGGACTCTCAACCACTGTGCCACCAGGGAAGCCCCCCACCTCTTATTCTTTAATCCTATTATTAGGTTAAAAGATTTAGGAAAAGTTAAATATAGCATTCAAGAAAATATTTAGAATATTTAAAAATAAAGGTATTCTTGGATTAAGTTTATAAATTACTGTGTTATCCTGGTCTAGTTACATTTTTCCATTTAGAAAAAAATTGGGATTGGCTTCTAACTGATCCCATGAATCTATGCTTTGTGAGAGGAAACAGAATAATGTGGTATTTTGAAAAAATTAGGTGAATTTTTTTTAAACATATATATTTTTAATGTTTATTTATTTGGTTGCACTGAGTCTTAGTTGTGGCATGGGAACTCTTAGTTGTGGCATGCATGTGGGATTTAGTTCCCTGACCAGGGATTGAACCTGGGCCCCCTGCATTGGGAGCGCAGAGTCTTAACCACTGTGCCACCAGGGAAGTCCCCAAATTAGGTGAATTTTAAAATGTTTTTTTATCCTCTAAAATGCAGCCCATGAAATATTTATCATGATTGTACTTTTTAACGTACAAACACACACACACACACACACACTGGTATCTATGGGAAAATAGTAAAGGACCAGTTTTTTATGACAGGAAGGTTGAGTCAGAAACCTCTTTTAGTATTCAATATGGATAAATTTAAAATTCCACGGGACATAACAGAGAAGTAGTTGAAGTTAAAGTATTATAAGGTGACCAAGAATAGAATATACTTGAGTCATTCCTTCCAACTCCAAGGGTGAACTGGCAAAAATGTTCACCTCAACCTTCCTTTTCAGGTATAGTTAAGTTCAAGATGAGAGCCTTCACATACTATAAATTCTGTTAATTAATTTGGATACATAAGTATGACGCAGTAAGGTCTATTGTTTGGTGCCTGGGGAAGCAACAGGAAGTAGTATAAAGAATAGACTTTGGAACCAGACAGAGGATTTGAATCTTAGATGCACCATTTACTAGCTCTCTGGTCTTGAACAAAATCATTTAACCTCTCTCAACTGCAGGTTCTTCATTTATAAAATGGGATATAATATCATCTTATGTAGTTTTTGTGAGGATTAGAAATAATATGCGGAAAGTGCCTGGCAGAGTAGGCATTCAGTAAATGGTAGCAGTGTCAGTTTAGTGTTGTGTCCATTGTGTCAATTTTCATATTATACTAGGCATCTATAATAGATCGAAATGATAGTCACGAGTCAAACACTAGGGACTGAATTGGCTATGGAGACCGATTTCCGCCATTCTTCCTCCTGATACCTGTGGCTGCTGTGTGATGTAATTAACGCATGATTTCAGAATGTCACCAGTTTCACCATGTAAAGTTTAGGAATGGGGCTATCCACTCTCTACTTTACCTTTGTGTGGTGGTAGTATGTCCTTCAGAAGTGTTATGGAATATGCCCTATTAAAGTTATCTTAAATTGTTTCCATTTCTTACAACCATATAGAACAGGAAATCTTATTAATTCTCATACTACTTTAGCATAGATACAGTAAATTGGGCACGGTGACCAGTGCACATGTTTCTTATGTTCAATTGAAAATTTCAGTCATTCTTCAAATATGCTGAGGTTGTGTACCATTTTAATTTTCCCATTACTGAAAAAGCTGAATGAAATTTTAGTTATGTTTGTGTTCAGTTCAGCAAACGTTTGTTAAATGTGTGCCAAGCATTGTGCCAGGTGCTAAGACTAGGAAGATGAACACAGCCTAATACATATTTTTTTAATTTATTTTTGGCTGTGTTAGGTCTTCACTGCTGCCTGCGGGCTTTCTCTAGTTGTGGTGAGCAGGGGCTACTCTTCACTGCAGTGCGCAGGCTTCTCATTGCAGTGGCTTATCTTGTTGTGGAGCATGGGCTCTAGGAGCATGGGCTTCAGTAGTTGTGGCACGCAGCCTCAGTAGTTGTGGTGCACAGGTTTAGTTGCTCCGCAGCATGTGGGATCTTCCCAGATCAGGGATCGAACCTGTGTCCCCTGCATTGGCAGGCGGATTCTTAACCACTGAGCCATCAGGGAAGTCCCAGGCCTAATATTAATATCTGCTTTCAACTTGCTTACATATGGGGGAATAAGGGGGAAAGATAGACATATAAGAATAGATATGAGGATAATATGATAGTGCCATTATATTATGGCATTATATTGTGGCATTATGTAGTCAAAGAGAAGGGGCTCCAAATAATAAATGTTAAGTTATGAATAAATGTTATTGTGATTGATCAGTAATTGGAATGTTTTACATGTTTAATAATTTGTGTCATGACTTGACCAAGGTGTCATTTTAAAATCTGTGCTATTCTGTCTGGTTACATTTCCAAACATAAAAGATCTTCACTTATGGTATACTGACTTCAGAAAAGCTCAGCTGTACTAGATTTTCAGTAATGCTAGATCATAATATTTATCCCATTTACTTTTTTTCCTCATAAAAAATATATTTTTGAAATACATTTGCCTTGAATTTACATTGACAAGATGGATTTATCGTTTTATCATTAGCAACATCTATAGTTTATATTGCATTTAAAATATTTTTAGTCATTGGGCAGGTATAAGGTACATTTCAATAGTAATTATTATTTTCTTTGCAGTGGTGGTTCTGTGTATAATTTGCATACTGATGAAGATGAGGAAATTGAGCCTTCTCCTTCTGGGCAACAGATAATTGAAAATTCAATAACTATGAATAAGATGAAACTGCTGAAGGCTAAGATGGAGAACATGAATCTCAGCAAAAAGGTGAAGCTTGGCCAGGTCTTTCTCTAGTATATCCTTGCAGGGCTCACAGCATTGAGTCTGTTGGTAATTGTGGAAAAAAGAAGACTTATAAACTATTATTCATTTCAAGTTTCTGGCCTCAGTTATTTATTGAGATATTAAATGTAGTGAATTGATTTTTTTAGGCCAGCAATGTATTTAATGTGATAATACTGCACTCAGAATAATTCATGATTTAAAAAAATGTCATAGTTCTAGAGCTAAGAAAGATAATAAAAGATAGCCTAACCTTAATTTTGCAATACTTACTTTTTAAAATGCTGTTAATATTTACTTATTATGGATATCTCTACTACCTGGATGTTGATAAGGAATGTTTAGCTTTACTAGGTACTGTCAGTTTTCCAAAGTAATTGAATGAATTCTGTCCAATAGTGAATGAGAGTTGCAGTTTTCATGCATTCTTACCAGTATTTGATATGGTCCTTCTTTTTTATTTTTGTCCTTCTGGTTGGTGTGTAGTGGCATTACATTATGTTTTTTTTTTTCTTAATAAATAAATAAATAAATTTATTTATTTTTGGCTGCGTTGGGTCTTCGTTGTTGCACGCGGGCTTTCTCTAGTTGTGGCGAGCGGGGGCTACTCGTCATTGAGGTGTGTGGGCTTCTTGTTGCATGGCTTCTCTTGCTGCGGAGCACAGGCTCTAGGCGTGCAGGCTTCAGTAGTTGTGACATGCAGGCTCAGTAGTTGTGGCTCGTGGGCTCTAGAGCACAGGCTCAGTAGTTATGGCGCACGGGCTTAGTTGCTCTGCGGCATGTGGGATCTTCCTGGACCAGGGCTCCAACCCGTGTCCCCTGCATTGGCAGGCAGATTCTTAACCACTGCGCCACCAGGGAAGCCCTACATTATGGCTTTAATTTGCATTTCTCTGATCAATGAAGTTGAGCACCTTTCATGTATTTATTGGGTATTTGGATATCCTTTTTTGTAAAATGCCTGTTCAGATCTTTGGCCCATTTTAAAAATTGGGCTGTATGTGTTTTGCTTATTGACTTTTTTGGAGATCTTTAATATTCTGGATATGTTTTTTGTCATATATATGTACCACCACTCTATTATTTTGCTTTTCACTCCATTAATAACTTTTTATTTATTGAAATGTAATATGTATATAAAATAAAATTCACAAGTCTTTAATAGAGCTTGATGAATTTTTACATTTCTATACAGTCATGTTAGGTATAACTCAAATTAAAATAGGTATAACTCAAAATTAAAATTTCTCTCCAGATTTCCTTGTAACCTTTCCCATCAATACCTGCCTTTTCCTACTCCCGGAAATAACTACTATTCTTACATGTGTCACCATGAATTAGTTTTTACTGTTCTTGAGCTTTGTATAAATTATATCATATATAATATACCTTTTTTTTGGTCTGGTTTCTTTTGCTCAGCAAAATACTTTTGCAGTTCATCCATGTTGTTGCATGTATCATTTCATTCTCTTTTACTGCTGTGTACTAATCCATTGTATGACTATACAGGCATACCTCGGAGATATTGCAGATTCAGTTCCAGACCACCACAGTAAAGCGAATATCGCAATAAAGTGAGTCACACGAATTTTTTTGGTTTCCCAGTGCATATAAAATTTATGTTTACACTATACTGTAGTCCATTAAGTGTGCAATAGCATTATGTCTAAAAAACAATGTGCATACCTTAATTAAAAATGCTTTATTGCTAAAAAACGTTAACCATAATCTGAGCCTTCCGTGAGTTGTAGTAGTAACATCAAAGATCACTGATCACGGATCACCATACAAATAAAATAATAATGAAAAAGTCTGAAGTATTGCAAGAATTACCAACATGTGACCCAGAGACCCAAAGTGAGCAAATGCTGTTGGAAAAATGGCATCAATATAGACTTGCTCAACACAGGGTTGCAACAAACTTTCAATTTGTAAAAAATGCGGTTATCTGCAAAGTGCAATAAAACGAGGTATGCCTGTACTTCCTTTCTTCCTTCTTCTTTTGACCTTTAGGTTGTTTCTAGTTTTTGGCTTTCATCAACAAAGCTGCTTTGAACATTCTTATACATGACTTTGGTGGACCCATGCACTCTTTTCTTTGGGGCATATAGCTAGGAATAGACTTGTAGAGTCATAGGGTAGGTATATGTGTAGCTTTAATTGTTTTGCTAAACAGTTTTGTGAAGTGTCTGAACCAGTTTACACTCGCATCAGAAACAGGAGAGTTCCCGTTTGTGTCACATCCTCACCAACACTTGACATTGTGAGTCTTTTTTATTTTATCCATTCTGGTGGATGTGTAGTGGTTTTAATTTACATTTCTCTGATGGAGAATAATGTTAAGCTTTTCATATGCTTATTCACCATTAAGATATTGACTTTTGTACCAACAGTCTTTATATCATGTGAATCACACTGTCTAAATACATCCGTTTTCTTTTTTAAGATACTGACTTTTGTCTAGTGCTTGTTCAAATATTTTGCTCATTTTTAAAATTGGGTTGTCTGCCTTTTGCTTACTGATTTGAAGGAATTTTTATATACTATGGATACAAGTTCTTTGACAGATACATGATTTATAGATACTCTAGCAGCTGCTATTTCACTTTCTTATTTTTTTAATGAATAAATATTCTTTATTTTAATGTATTTTAACTTAATAGTATTCCTTTTATGATTACTAGTTTTTATAAACTTTTAATGAAGTTTTTTCCTACCACACGGTTTTGAAGACACATGCCTGTGTTTTTTATCCAAAAGCTGTATGATTTTTCTTTCTCATTTAGATTTACAATCCATCTGAAAAAAAGAAAAACCTCACAACTTTAAAAAACATATATAATGTAAAGTAGGATGAAGACAAGTTTTTTCCAGATGGAGTACAGTTGACCTAACTCTATTAAAAATAAAATCCTTTCCCCACAATCTTAAATGTTTATATACCTAATAACAGAACATCAAAATTCATGAAGCAAAAGCTACAAAGAGAAATAGTTAAATTCATAGTTATATTAGATTTCTAATATAACTCGCATTGTCAAAAATTGATAGGAAAGATAGACAGAAAATCAGAAAGGATATAAGAAGACTCGATCAACTGTAAACCTATTTGTCCCTATTGACGTTTAAAGAAAGCTCCACCTAACAACAGCAGAATACACATTCTTTTTAAGTGCACCCAGAGCATTTACTAAGATAAAGTGTATTGTATGCTATCAAACAAGTCCCAATAAGTTTTAAAAGACTCAAATCATACAAAAAATGCTCTCTTCATAGTATGAGTGTGTTTCGTGTTTGGTAATTGCAATCATTGTTGCTTTTGTTGTGGTCATCCAGTTACAGTGCTTGGTGTCAGTTTATTTATCTCTTGTAAAAATAAAATACAGTGTGTGTGTGTGTGTGTGTGTGTGTGTGTGTAAAAAAAATGCTCTCTTATTACTATGGATAAAATTAGGAGTCAACAAAGATATCTGGAAAATCTAATATTTTGGAAATAACACACTTCTAAGTAACTGATGGGTCGAAGAAGAAATCCAAAGGGAAGTTAAAAAGTATTTTACACTGAATAAAATTATTCTGATAATGTGGTGAATTTATTTTTTTTAAATATGAAATCAGTCTTAGAATGAACCATTCTTGGTTGTGGTGAATTTTACTTTTTATGTCTTTAGATTAAATTTCCTAATATTTTATTTAGGATTTTTGTTCATCAGAGAAATTGGTCTTTAATTTTCCTTTCTTTTCCAACATACAGCAAGGTTGAAAGAATTTTACAGTGAACACCTGTTTATCCACCACCTAGATTCTATAATTAACATTACTAAATTTTTAATTATAGTAAAATAAATATAACAAAATTTACCATCTTAATAATTTTTAAGTGTACATACAGTTCAGTAGTGTTAAGTACATTCACACTGTTGAGCAACCAATCTCCAGACTTTTTCATCTTGCAAATGGAAACTCTATACTCACTAAACAATTCCCTACTTCTCTACTCCCCCAGCCCCTGGCAACCACAATTCTACTCTCTGTTTTCTATGAATTTGACTTTCTTGAACCTCATATGAGTGAAATCCTACAGTATTTGTCTTTTTGTGACTTATTTCACTTAGCGATGTCCTCAAGGTTCATCCATGTTGTAGCTTATGTCACAATTTCAATACTTTTTAAGGTTGAGTAAATATGTATATACAACATTTTACTTAACCGTGCATCTGTCAATGGAGACATGTGTTGCTTACACCTTTTAGCTATTGTGAATAATGCTGTTATGAACAAGGGTATGCAAATATCTCTTTGAGACCCCACTTTAAATTCTTTCTGAAATTTACCCAGAATTTTAAGATCATATGGTAATTCTATTTTTAATTTTGGGGGGAACTGCCATACTGTTTTCCATAGCTTCCAATTTCTTCATATCCTCACCAATACTTGGGTTTTTTTGTTGTTTTTTTGCGGTACGCGGGCCTCTCACCATTGTGGCCTCTCCCGTTGCGGAGCACGGGCTCCGGACGCGCAGGCTCAGCGGCCATGGCTCACGGGCCCAGCTGCTCCGCGGCATGTGGGATCTTCCCAGACTGGGGCATGAACCCGTGTTCCCTGCATTGGCAGGCGGACTCTCAACCACTGCACCACCAGGGAAGCCCCTGTTTTTTTTTTTTTAATAGTAGTCATCCTAATGGACATGAGGTCGTAGTTGTACTTTTGATTTACAGTTTCCTAATAATTAATGATGTTGAGCATCTTTTCATGTTCTAGTTGGCCATTTGTATATCTTATTTGGAGAAATATCCATTCAAGTGCTTTGCCCATTTTTGAATCAGGTTATTGTTTTTGTTGTTGAGGTTTAAGAATTCTTTATATATTCTGGATATTAGCCCTTTATGATATATATGATTTTCAAATATTTTCTCTTATTCTGTATGTTGCCTTTTTACTCTGATGGTAGTATCCTTTGATACACAGAAGCTTTAAATTTTGATGTAGTCCAGTTTATCTGTTTTCTCTTATGTTGCCCCTGCTTTTGATGTCATATCCAAGAAACCATTGCCAAATCCAATGTCATGAAGCTTTTCCTCCTGTTTTCTTCTGAGAATTTTATAGTTTTAGGTCTTTGATACATTTTTAAGTTAATTTTTGTATATGGTGCAAGGTAAGGGTCCAACTTCGTTCTTCTGTATGAAGATATCCAATTTTCCCAACTCCATTTGTTGAAGAAATTGTTCTTTCCCCATTGAGTAGTCTTGGCATCTTGTTGAAAGTCATTTGACCATATATGTGAGGGTTTATTTCTGGGCTCTCTGTTGTAGTCCATTGATCAATATGTTTGTCTTTATGTCAGTACCACACTATTTTGATTAGTGTGGTACTGACATAAAGACAGTACCACACCAACAGCTTTGTAATAAGCTTTACAATAAGTTTTAGCTTTGCAGTAAGTTTTGAAATCAGGAAGTGTGAGACCTGAAACTTTGTTCTTATGTGTCAATATTATTTTGAGTATTTGGGGTCCCTTGAGATCACTTACGAACTTTAGGATGGATTATTCTATTTCTTCAAAAATGCTATTGGGATTTTCACAGGGATTACATTAAATCTTTATATCAGTGTGACTCATGGCTTACTTAGAAGCAAACCTCTAGTTTACAAACGTGGAATATTAGGTACCTTTTTTTAAGATATAAATTTGTTTATTTATTTATTTTTGGCTGCGTTCGGTCTTCATTGCTGCCTGCAGGCTTTCTCTAGTTGTGGCGAGCGGGGGTTACTCTTCGCTGCGCCACGCAGTCTTCTTATTGCGGTGGCTTCTCTTGTTGTAGAGCACAGGCTCTAGACTTGAGGGCTTCAGTAGTTGTGGCACGTGGGCTCGGTAGTTATGGCTCTCGGGCTCTAGAGCACAGGCTCAGTAGTTGGGGCCCATGGGCTTAGTTGTTCCGTGGCATGTGGGATCTTCCCAGACCAGGGCTTGAACCTGTGTCCCTGGCATTGGCAGGCAGATTCTTAACCACTGCGCCACCAAGGAAGTCCCATTATGTACCTTTTTATTACTGATTTGTAGTTTAATATCACTGTGGTCAGGGAACATACTCTAAATGATTTCAAGCCTTTGAAATTAGTTGAGGTTTGACTTGTGACTAAGCACATTAATAAATGCCACTTACACACTTGGAAAGACTGTGTAATCTGTCCATATATATAGTGTTCTGTATATATCAATTAGATAAGTTATTTGTGGTGTTCTGGTTTTCTAATTTTTGTGTGTGTCTGTTTTCCATCAGTTATTCAGAGAAGTGTATTAAAAATCTCCCTTTCTGGTAGTGGATTTGTGTGTTTCTCCTTTTAAGAAGTTTATTTTTGCTTTATGTATTTTGAAACTCTGTCAAACTAGATCAAATGATCTAGTACAGATTTTATGATATCCAAGGAATTGTGATATCTTTCTTGTAGTTTATATTATTATAAAAATTATTATTTATTATCATTATAAAAACGTTTTTATTTATGTCTTGTAATGCACTTGTCTTATTAGTATAAGCTACTTTGTTATTGGTATAGCTGAGCTAGCTTTATTTTGGTTTATGTTTCTATTATATTTCCACTCTGTTACTTTCACTCTATGTTCCTATATTTAAGAATTGTCTCTTGTAGTCAGTACATGGTTAGTTTTTTCTTTTTTCTTTTTTTTCATGGTTACTTTTATTATTTTTTAATTTAAACTGACAAGCTTAAGATTTTCATCTATTACATTTAGTATAATTACCAATACATGTGGATTTTTATCATCTTACTATTTTCTATTTAACCACCTGTTTTATGTTTCTTTTTCTCTCCTTTTTTAGATTAGTCTATTTTTTGTTATTCAGTTGTTTTTTTTTTTTTTTTCGGTACGTGGGCCTCTCACTGTTGTGGCCTCTCCCGTTGCGGAGCACAGGCTCTGGATGCGCAGGCTCAGCAGCCATGGCTCACGGGCCCAGCCGCTCCGCGGCATGTGGGATCTTCCCAGACTGGGGCACGAACCCGTGTCCCCTGCATCGGCAGGTGGACTCTCAACCGCTGCGCCATCAGGGAAGCCCTGTTATTCAGTTTTTATCCTCTACTACTTTGTTAGCAATTTACAAGTGGTTACTCTAGAGATTATTTGTACATTCTTGACTACTTACAGTCTAATAAAAATGATTTTTACCACTTTGCTTTTAATGCCAGAATCTTAGAACACTAACTCCATTTATACATCCAAACACCTTTTGAGTCATTGTCATGCATTTTAATTTCACATATATTTTGAGCCCCTCAAATTGTTTTATATTGCTAATATTATTTATATTTACCCATATATTTACCTTTTCTGTTGCTCTTTATTCTTTCCTGCAATTACTTGCTTCCTTTAAAGATTTTTTACCTCCCATCTGAATCTTTTAGTGTTTCTTTTAATTTAGGTCTCCTGGCAATTAAGTCTCTTAGATTTTGTCTGAACACTTATTTTACCTTTTTTACTTTGAAAAATGTTCAGTCCTTCAGAAATGTTATACCTGTGAACAACCATGAAAATTTTACCTAGATTCACCAGTTAACATTTTCCCACATTTGTTTTCTTTCCCTATTTCTTTTACCTGATCTATTTGGGAGTTAGTTGCAGATATAGTAACATTTCCCCCTAAATATTTAATTCAGTATATAACTCCTAAGAACAGAGCCTTCTCCTACATAACCACAATGTAGTTATCACACACATAATTTATCACTGATACACATTACTTCATCCATATTCACATTTCTCCATGTCTCAATAATGTATTCGATAGCATTTTGTTTTATTTTGATTTTTCTTTCTGTCTTCAATCTGGGATCCAATCAAGAATCATGCATTGTTGTATTTAGTTGTAATGTTTTCTTGGTCTGCTTTTATACAGAACTATTTCTTAGCCTTTTTTGGACATTCATGTCAGATATTTTTGAAGTGTAGGCCAATTTTGTAGAATATCCTCAGTTTGAGTTTGTCTTATTGCTTCATCATGATTAGATGCAGGTCAAACATTTTTGGCAGGATATTATGTAGACGACATATTCTTTTCAGTTCAGCTCATCAGGGAGAACTTAATGTCAATTTGTAGTATTTTCATTAATTTTTAAAAGAAATTTTGCATTTTTAGTTGATAGTTTATCCAAGACTAGTTTGAGTTTGAAAAACTCCTGGTGAGAGAGGCTTTTTAATTTTTTAAAATTTCTCTTTTTATTGCATAGAAATCAGAGAACGTTATTTCCACATCTGCTTAATAGAATTTGATTATTTGTGATTTAATGTCACTCTTTATGACTGTCCTGTGTATACTTAAGAAAATGGCTCATTCTCTGTTATCAGGGTAAAAGTTTGATAGCTGTCTGAAAGATTTGACGTTATTAAATCGTCCTCTATTTCCTTATTTTTTGTCAGCCTGCTCTCTCTTAGAATGAGAATAGTGATACGTGAAAGTCTGTAATTATTAGTGGGTTTCTGTGTATTTTTCTTTTCATCTCCCATAGTTTTTGCTTTAAGAAGGTGGTTGTGTGATTTAGTGCATAAATATTAATAACTGTTGTATTTTCATTATACTGCTAATTCTAGATGTTATAAAATGTTTCATCTCTGACCTTCAGCTTGAATTTTCCTTGCCTGATATCAGGCCCATAACCCTTGATATCTTATTGTTTTAATTTGCTTTGTGTACTCTTTCTCATGTCTTTTTTTTATTAACTTTTGATTTACTTTGTTTTAGGAAGATGTTTTATATATAGCATAGAGTTGTTTTTTGCTTTGTGAACCAATTTGAAATTAAAAAAATATACCACTTAATCACATTTATTGGTATGACTTTTATATTTGGTCTTTTTAAAAAATATATATTTATTTACTTATGGCTGTGTCGGGTCTTCGTTGCTGCATGTGGGCTTTCTCTAGTTGTGGCAAGTGGGTGCTACTCTTCGTTGCGGTGCACGGGCTTCTCATTGTAGTGCGCAGGCTTCTCATCGCGGTGGCTTCTCTTGTTGTGGAGCACGGGCTCTAGGTGTGTGGGCTTCAGTAGCTGTGGCACGTGGGCTCAGTAGTTGCGGCACGTGGGCTCTAGAGCACAGGCTCAGTAGTTATGGCTCACGGTCTTAGCTGCTCTGAGGCATGTGGGATCTTTCCAGGCCAGGACTTGAACCCGTGTCCCCTGCATTGGCAGGCAGATTCTTAACAACTGAGCCACCGGGGACGTCCCTATATTTGGTCCTTAATGTCTTATTATTTTGTTATATTTACAGTTTTTTTATGGCCTGTTTTGTGTGTGTATGGGTATGTGAGTATGTGTTTTTTGGTACTTCAGAAGGCTTTTATTTTTTGTTCTACTGTTTAATTTTATAGTAATATCTTTTATCATGTCCTTATTCTGCCTTTTCCATACTTAATTGTCTTCTCTTTTATTTTTAAAAGATATCTTTTGACTCCTACTTATTAAGTTATAATCAATGAACTTATTTTACTTTCTCTCATCTTTCTTCTTCCATTTTTAATATTTGCATTATTTCTGCTTTTTAAGATAGTATAACATTTACAAATCATTTTTCTAATCTTGTCCCCACTCTTAGTTTTAGGTCTTTAATTAAATATATTACATGCTTACTATCAGTCTTTTTACTGAAGTTTACCCGTGCTGCTGCTTCTTTTTTTTTTTTTTTTTTTGCGGTACGCGGGCCTCTCACTGTTGTGGCCTCTCCCGCTGCGGAGCACAAGCTCCGGACACGCAGGCTCAGTGGCCATGGCTCGTGGGCCTAACCGCTCCGCGGCATGTGGGATTTTCCCGGACCGGGGCACGAACCCGTGTCCCCTGCATCGGCAGGCGGACTCTCAACCACTGCGCCACCAGGGAAGCCCCAGATTTTAACCTTTTTAAACATTTTAGATTGAGGTAATCCAAATGCCAGTATGTTAACAGAAGTAACCTTTTCTTCCTTCATTAATTTTTGTTAATGGGCAGAGAAAATGACCGTGTAAAGAATTATATATTCTCTCTTTTCTTTTAGCCTAAGAAGCCTGTCAAGGTAAAACCTCGTCCACCTGTAGTTCCTCGACCTTCCAGTAGTTCCACGCCAGCTGCTTGCCACAGATTGTTAAGGGTTCTCCCCCACATTGGGCAGTCTTGTTTACCTTCTTCTGGGAACACATATCTGCCTGACTCGGCCAGCAATGCCATTTCAAGTTTGCCAGCTCTGCCCCCTGCTGATATATCCATATCATCTATCGCTAGTGATTTTATTAAGGAAGACAATAACTGGGAGAGTAACACACAGTCTCATTCCCATAGTGGCTTCAAACTACCACCTCAGATACCCCCTATGGAGTTTGAAAATGACAAAGAGCTTGCTGATTCTGTTCTCCATCTTGGATCATCCCTACCTAGGCAGACAAAAAACTTTACAGGAAATTTGTCATCTAATAATGAGGATGACACTGTTTTATTTCCAACTTCAGAAGAGTGTGTAACTGAAGAATCGCTTCTACCTGAAGTGGGTTCGTTTGCTTCCTTTACCGAAGGAAATGCTGATGAACAGAGCAGTGGCTTAGAAGGCACACAGAAGATAAATCCAGAATTCTCACTCACTAATGGTGATAAAGGGTTGAAAGCTACAGAGCAGCATCTTAAACATGTTGCAAGAGTGTTGAGTGGTGAATCAGTAGAAACTGCAGTTCTCGACCACCGTGAATTAAGTCCTCACAAGAATAGACTCTTATCACCTCTTCACTGTTCTGCACCAATGTCACTACATAACTCTCTGGTGAAACCACAGAGACAGTCCAAATGTTTTGAGTCTGGGAACCTCCAGTCTTCTGCTTCACAAAATGTGCTTCGGTCGCTGGACATTCGAAATATAACTGATTCTTCTTTCCCTAGGACTACTTGCTTTCGAGCTGTTAAAGTCGATTCACCTGGGAAAAGATCTGATATTATTTCTAAAGTTGAGGCTCGGGATATCACAGAAATGGCTAACAAGGCATCCAAAGAGCCTGTTGGTTGTGTAAATAATATAGGTTTTCTTGCTTCGCTGGCCCGGAGCGCAAGCAGAGACAGCTTGCAGAGCACACGTGGGGCAGGCAGGCTTCGAACCTCTGGAATTGGGCTGTTTACAAACCTCCAGCATTTTCAGGAAGAAAGCCTTAGGAAAAGTTCTCCCCAGTTAGAACCTACAGAATTTTTTTTAGTAAGTATTTGCCTTTCAATATGTTCTACTAGTTATCCATGTAGTGATTCAACATATAGTTTGTTTTTTGTTTACACATTAAATAAAGAGGCCTAAGGTTGAATTCTTTTCATAACTTTCTCCTAAAATGTTTATCTAGTTTGTAGAAAATTTTTTTGACAGTTGAATTTTAAATAATGTTTTGGTCCTAAATTGAGAACTATAATTTGAAAGTAGCTTTGTGTAAACAGTTTATCATGTATTTTTAAATACTAAATATTTTTATTAATGTTTTTCCTCAATAAGAACTTTTATTTGAGCCATCGAATTTTACTTTCTTATAGATAAAGAGTAAGTACAATATTGATGGATGGGACAATCAGGTTCCAAGTTAATTTAATTAAAAACAGATTAAATAATTTTAAATGAAAGCTCAGCAGCATTTTTATAATAAAATATAATTATTTCATGTTTGGTGATCTTTCCTTCTATTTTCCATTAACTCACCTCTATAGATGTTTTGTGTTTTAATTGTAGTCTGCCCGTGGTATTGGAATGAATGGAAATAATACAGCAGCAGGGAAAAGAGTAGGTAAGCAACAGATAATTTTGAAAACAATATAAGGCTAATGGTCATAGTATTATGCATACTATGAATTTGAATTTTCAAAGAGAAATTAGAACATTCTCTGTGGCATGTACAGAGTAAACTTTCCCTCAACTTTGTTCCGCTTAAGAAAATGATTATGAGAACTGACTGTAGGACATATTTGAAGAATCAAACAAAAATTGAAATTGAGGTCTCTGTTGTCTGGGAGAAGATACGGTCTGTGCGAAAAGGTAAGCTGCATGAACAATTGACATGTAGCTCGCAGCCCTCCCAGTCCCTGGCCACTCTAGAGCCATGCTGGGTGCTGGATGGGTTTTGAGGAAGTACCCTAGAAAGATGTTTCTTAAAGTCGTCGTCCAATATCAAGGACAGTAGTAAGAGCTCCATTTGATGAACTGTTTTTTTCTGGATGAAAGAAAGGGACAGTCTCTTTGACTAGCCCTTTCCAAGGCATAGTCGCAGAAATGACTATATTCTTAGCACTCACTTATATCAATAACACCTTAAAGGTGCACTGGCCAGCCATAATTTCCTAAGAAGCCATTACTATCATCATTTTTTGTGTTTTAATACCCAGACTAGAGATGGAAACTCTACCGAAGATGTACCACCTTTGTAGGCACGAAGTTCTAAAGAATACATTATATATTGTGGTTGCCATGTTACTTTCATATCTTTAAAGAGATACCTAGGGTTTGTTTCCACTACTGTATAAGGCCCAAGGTTCTAAAGTCTTAATATATCCACTTTTTAATTTTTTTATTGTGATAAAACCCACATAACAAAATTTAATATCGTAACCATTTTTAAGTGTACAATTGAATGACATTAAGTAATTAACATTTTTGGCCAACCAACACCACCATACATGTCCAGAACTCTTTTCATCTTGAAAAACAGAAACTCTGTACCCATTAAACATTAACTCCGCATGCCTCCCTCTCCCCAGGCCTTGGCAACCACTGTTCTATTTTCTGTCTCTATAATTTTAACTACTCTGAGTACCTCATATAAGTGAAATCATTCAGTGTTTGTCTTTTCATGCCTGGCTTACTTAGCATAGTGTTCTCAAGGTTCATCTATGTTTTAGCATGTGTCAAAATTCCCATACTTTTTAAAGCTGAATAATATTCCATTGTATGTATATACAACACTCTGCATACCTCTGCATCTATGGATGGAGACTTGTGTTGCTTCCACATTTTACCTTTTGTGAATAATGTTATTACAGACACGAGTATACAAATATCTCTTTGAGACTCTGATTACAATTCTTTTGGGTATATACCCAGAAGTGGAATTGCTGGTTCATATGGTAATTCTATTTTTAATTTTTTGAGGAACTGCCATACTGTTTTCCGTAGTAGCTGTACCATGTCACATTCCCACCAGCAGTGTACAAGGTTTCCAATTTTTCTACATTCTCACCAATACTTGGTATTTTCTGTTTTGTTTTGTTTTGTTTTGTTTGATAGTGGGCATCCTAACAGGTGTGAGGTAGTATCTTATTGTGGTTTTGATTTGCATTTCCCTGATGATTAGTGAAGTTGAGTATCTCTTAATGTGCTTAACCATTTGCATATCTTTGGAGAAATATGTGTTCAAATCGCTTGCCCATTTTTGAATTTGATTGTTTTTTGTTGTTGAGTGTTAGGTGACTCTATATATTGGATGTTAATTCCTTATATATGATTTGCAAATATTTTATCCCATTCTGTAGGTTGCCTTTTTACTTTGTTGATAATGTCTTGATGCACAGTAGATTTTAATTTTCATGAAGTTCAATTTGTCTACTTTTTCCTTTGTTGCCTGTGTCTGGTGTTGTGTTCAATAAATTGTTGCCATATCCAGTGACATGAAGCTTTTCCCATATATTTTATTTTAGGAGTCTTATAGTTTTAGGTCTTACATTAGGTCTTGCATACATTTGAATTAATGTCTATATATGGTATAATGTAAGGGCCCAACGTTATTCTTTTCCATGTGGATATCCAGTTTTCGAGGCACCATTTGTTAAAAAGACTGTCCTTTTCCCCATCAAATGGTCTTGGCACCCTTGTCAAAATCATTTGATTATATATGTGAGGGTTTATTTCTGGGTCCTTAATTGTATTCCATTGATCAGTATGTCTGTCTTTATGCCAGTGCCACAGTTTTGATTATTATAATGTATCTACTTTTAATGTTATAATTATTTTTCTTTGACACCTATTTAAATCTGTCCAGTCCTAACCCACAGCTCAGCCTCTTGGAAGTTTGTGTTGTACTTGTCGCATCTCTCTCAACTCTAATTCAGCCTGCAGTGCTTTCTTCTCTTCTCGCTGCTTCTCTGAAACTGCCATTGCTGAGGTCACCAAAGATCTACATAATTTCAAATCCAGTGGATACTTCTGTATCCTTATCTTACTTGATTGTTATGGCCTTCTTCTTGAAATAGTTTTTTTTTTCTTTTCCTTTCTTTCTCCCTTTTTATTTCTTTTTTTATTCTGGGCTATTACATTTTTGTAGATTTTTGGTTTTGTTTGTTTTTGGTTTTTTTAAGCCTCAGTTTTCTTTTTAACTTGTTTTACCAGTCCCTCTGCTTGTCCCCAGGTGTATACTCTTTTGATTGATTTCATTTAGGTCAAGTCATCAACTGCTACCTGCAGTGATGATTCTCCAAACTACAGCCATGTAACTTGCTGCTGTTTTCTTTCATTAATAACTGTATCATTCTGAATTACCTAGAAGAGTCTGTGAAAGTTTTGGCATAAGTTTTGTTTAATTGACTTAATCGAGTTCCTCCATTGGTCCTCTTTGCTTTTCACTGTAGGGTCTCCCTTGGAAATCTTATCCATCTTCATAGCTTTAGTTATCATTTTTAGGCAGATGATTACCAAACTTGCATCTTGAACACCGTTTAATACTTTGCTGCCTTATTCTGTTGGGTGAATTTTTATAGTTATTGTGTTAGATCAAATATCAGACCATATTTCCTAAATATTGGTCTAATTAGACCAATTAGACCAATATTTAGGAAATGCCAAACAAGTGAGTTAATCCAAATATCTTTACTTTCATTCTGAAAAGCAGCTGTTCGCATTGGCATTATTTTATTGACTTTTTCTTTATTCATATGTTCATTACACATTTGAGAGAAGGCTTCAGAGAGGAGTTGATGATTGATGATATCTTCTTACAGGATGAGTAGAGTTTTATTAGGTTGACAAGGTTACTGGAGCATTTTAGAAGAAGAGATTGCACATGTGAATGGGTCTGGCGCATCATTCAGGGTGGGTATGATGTGGCAAATGACAGAAAATGACTCTGGAAAGTTAGAAAGGTATCATATTGGACATGTGACCTTGAATGTCAATCCATGGAAGTTGAATTTTTTCCTGTTGGTAGTAGGGAACCTATATATTAGGGCTGGTTCCTAGCATGGAGTATATGACTAATAATTTTATTTTTCTCTGGTTGGTAGAAGGATATATGGAAACCATTCTCATAGGAGAAGACTGTGGTTATGTTTCTGTGCCACCTTATTTCGGTCACTACTATGTTCTCTGTTTCTGCACATTCACAAGAGTTCTTGAATAAAAAAAAAAAGCTTGGGAAACATTGAATTAAGCACCCCCAAGCAAAGAAAAACATGAAAATATGACTACACTGAACTAAATTTTCGTCAACAGATTTTTCTTCTACTGTTGTTTAAGGAAGAATATCCTAAGCCTGAATTTCACAGATAATTGCAATTAGACGAGCTTCAGAGGATATCTGGTAGTATATGCCTTTCCTCTGTGTCCTGTGCAAATGCTTGTCTTATTTTTATTATTTAAGAAGAGGAAAGTGTCCCATCACCTTTGTGAAATGTTCTTGATAACTCTAAGTGCACTTGAAGAAGAAAGTGCTTATTATTAACTTGAGTTGGTGCCTGGCCACCATTAGGAGTCATAAGT
The DNA here is from genome assembly GCF_003031525.2 of Neophocaena asiaeorientalis asiaeorientalis. Taxonomy (NCBI): domain Eukaryota; kingdom Metazoa; phylum Chordata; class Mammalia; order Artiodactyla; family Phocoenidae; genus Neophocaena; species Neophocaena asiaeorientalis. The sequence continues at coordinate 2,078,846 of NW_020172627.1, forward strand.
TAGTTTCCAGTTTTAGGCAATTTTTTTTTCCAGTTTTGGGCGAGATCTTGGACTGTATTTTAGCCTAGTAATAAAGCATACTTAATTTTATTGGGCTTGTATATCCAGCACCCAGTTTGGGTTGTGGCAAAAGGCATAGTGCCAATTAATTGTAATTCCAACTTTTCGAACCCTTGAAGGATTTTCAGAGACTTTTAGCTGCCAGATAAACATTAAGCCCAGACCTCTCAAACCTTTTTCAGTAGTAGAGAATAGGTATCATCTGTATTGACACTCTACCATTTTTCTTCTCACTTCTTCCCTTTGTTTTTGCTTTCTTTGTTTGCCTCTTGTTTCTTGGCCTTTGGGTGCCACCACGCACTGTGTACTTATACTGTTAGTGTAACAAGTATGGATAGTGACATTGAGTCTCTCTGCTTACGAGTGGGGTTTGTTGGAATTCTACTCAGTTCTAAAAGCGTTTCACTTAGTATTTAAAGAAATTGATTTAATTCTTTCTCATATAATAGCAGGTGTGCTCTTATTTTTAAGGTAAAAAATCAAGTTGTTACAATAGCCCAGAATTTAGTAAATATTTTCTGAAAAGGTAGTAGTACTGTGAAATCGAGCAGTGTACCTGTGAGTCACTATTGATAATATGATATTTTATATAAATATAACATTTAAATTTTTCAGAATGCTTTTTGTATGTGAGAACTGAGTTGACTTTAAACACTTAGAAACTTAGGGAGAAAAATACATGTCCTGTTATCATAAAAATGAACAAATTGAAGTTTTGAAAGAATAACTTGCTTGTGGTTCGATGAATTTAGTTTCTATGGTATAATTAGGTCTAAAAGACCAGTTTCATGATATTCTTGTGCTCCTTCTTGGTGTGAAAGGACAGGGTGATTATAATACATATTATATTGTTCCTCAGAGGCCTCATAAATATGATTTTGAACCAGATATTCTTCTTGATTCTCCGCCAAAGTTCAGTATACTTTAAATGTACTGAGTGTCCTCAGAAATAATTAGAAAGGTGTTGGTATGTAAAAAATATAAGTCCTAAAAATATGTCTTAGTCAGTAGAAACCTACCACATCTTAAAAAATATAACAGTTCTAGTGCATCTTTACTTGCAATTCTGTAAATAATTTTAGATATAAAAAAAGCACTAATTAATTTTTTATGGCTTAGAGGTTTGCTGTGGCAGGGATGTGTTTAATGTTTTAATAGTATTTCACATCTAGAATTTTATGTCTGTATTAATCAAGGTGTGCTTTCTCTAACAGGAGAATGTACTCATCACCTCCCACCCGTGAAAGCCCCTATTCAAACAAAGAAGAAAACAACAAAGCATTGTTTTCTTTGTGGAAAGAAAACTGGACTGGCTACTAGCTACGAATGCAGGCAGGTTGGCTAGCTGAAAAGCTGGGATGCTTTTTTTGTGGTGACCCAGTGTGGGGATACAATACAAAATGTTCTTTAAATTGCCTATTCATAACATCATTAAGATGATGTTCAAATAGCAGACCCAGCTGAACTCCTTATTGGCTGAAGTAAAGAGCAAGTAGGGCTTCCCTGGTGGCGCAGTGGTTGAGCGTCCGCCTGCTGATACAGGGGACACGGGTTCGTGCCCCGGTCCGGGAAGATCCCACATGCTGCGGAGCGGCTGGGCCCGTGAGCCATGGCTGCTGAGCCTGCGCGTCCGGAGCCTGTGCTCTGCAACGGGAGAGGCCACAACAGTGAGAGGCCCGCGTACCGGAAAAAAAAAAAAAAAAAAAGAGCAAGTAGATAGCTTATGTGTTTCCAGTCATGAGATCCTCCCCTGCCCTTTAAAGTAGGATATATAAACCAATGGAAGTGTACTTTCTTTGTCTTATGATAGATATACTTGGTTTCTCTTTGACTGTGGCCTGGAAGAACCCCTCCTTCAAGATTCTATTTTATTTTATTTATTTATTTGGCCACTCTGAGTGGCATGCAGGATGCAGGATCTTAATTCCCCAACCAGGGATTGAACCCTTGCCCCCTGCAGTGGAAGTGTGGAGTTCTAACCACTGGACCACCAGGGAATTCTCGATTCTATTTTAAATTAAACAAAAAAGGACTAAATTTAACATTAATGTACTATAAATTATGATTATATGGTACACTTTTCAAAACAGATGAATAATATGTTTATAAAAATAATTTTTTCCTACCCATAACTATTTCTTTCATTAGCATTGCTAATATGCTCCGAGGATGGTGTCTGCCCTTAGGTTGAGGCTAGGCATTAAACAAAGCTGCTGCTTTTTAGAGTGTATTCTGTTCAAATGGAAACAGCTTATCTTGTTGCTAGAAGTACTTTAAAATCCTTTCATGGCATAGTTAGGTTTTACATAATTTAATTTTCTTATGAGACTGAATTTCTCAGAAATTCAGAGTTCTCCCAGGTTTACTAGATATAAGAGGAAGTGGTAGATATATTTATTGCTTTTTGCAGTTTTACTACTTCCTAGAGGTCAACAGCCTGTTTCACTCCAGAAGAGATTCTTTATTATAAAGTCTCATATTCATAGACAATTAACCGGTTCTTTTTTTGGGGTGCTTGTGCTTGTTTATGAGTAGAAGGGAAATGTCAGCCCTGCAATTCTAAAGAGAACTAAAGGGCTCGTGATGGACTACGTGAAATCAAGCTTTGATCTCCCAGAGAGATGAGGTTCTTGTAGAAATGTGACTATTCACATAAACTTTTTTTGTGCTTTAGATGTGGAAACAACTTCTGTGCATCTCATCGCTATGCAGAAACTCACAGCTGCACCTATGATTACAAGAGTGCAGGGAGGAGATACTTACAGGAGGCAAATCCTGTGGTTAATGCACCAAAACTTCCAAAAATCTAACTCTTGCTCTGCACCTAAATGTTCTGCCCGAGGAATCGTATTACAATGACAGAAGAAATATTGTTTAGACTGCATTATTTTTGTTCGACTCCAAAAGATTTGCCAAATAACAAAAGCATATAATGCATACTGTTGGAGAATGAGAATGCTACTGTATTTGACATCTTCATTCTTTGGTGGATCAAAAGTTTTAAAAGTAGTTTTAAAAACTTTAAACTATAATGATTTAGCTTTGTTATTGCATGTCATGTGTTAAGTATTTTATATTTGATACTGCAATTTTACTAGACAAGTCTTCAAAAGATGCACTTTAGGAAGTTAACATTGACTATGTAACCAGCTTCCATGTTGTACAGATATAAGCCTTCATGTAATGGCTCTACTCAAATCTACAATTTTTTTTGTGGGGGTGGGGTGGGTGGGGATTTAAAACAAATATCCCATACGTGAAAGTTTATTGAGTTTACTGGCAAGTTCCTTTTTATTTCAAGCTTCTTGTAAAAAAAGAACATTTGGTTTTCCAGTGTGGTTTTAACACATATATTTCTTCCATATTCAGACTGGCATTCAGATATGTATCCATTCTATAAAACACATCATGTTAATCATAGTATATATTTCTTAAAATACTACTTTTTGAATGGTAGTTTTAAAATAGATGATGTCCCACTTGTTGCCATTAAATACAGAACCCAACTTTTCACTTTTTGAAAAATGGCTATACAGAAAACAAAATCTCACAGCTTGGTTTGTTTTTCTTATGTTGAGCGCTATTACCAGGAGAAATTCAAATAAATATTCAATTTCATTATGATTTTGATTATTTACAATAATTTTTCTTTTATAAATACTTTAAAATAAAACAGTTTAATTAAATAAATCAGTAATTTATTGTACTTGGAAAAAATGACTGTCAGTATAAAAGAACGCTTTTAAGGTGTAAGGGCCCTGCTCCCCAGATGTAGCTAATATACCAGCTTTTGGGAGGCCACTTGCTTTATGGAAGCTTAGTTGAATCTGATGCTGAACCCTGGTAAATAGCTGGCAGGCAACCCAAGTAGACTCTGCAGCTCTGGTCCAACCCAAGTGGGATCTGCACTGGTACCAGAAGGCTAATTTAGGTGCTCCACAGGGCCACAGGGCCTCTTTCTCCATGCAAGGCTGAATGAAATGAAGAGTTCCGTTACCCTTCCTCTGCTTCCTATAAGAGGTTAAATGTTGAGTGGAGAAAGATTACTTCAGAGCAAGAAGGAAATACATTTACAAAAGGGAAAGGTGAGAAATTAGTGGAGTAGTGATGCAATTAGGGGTTGATAGCATACTTTTTAAGGGGGGCTATATAGGCTAATGAAAAATATTTCCATCTGTGTTGAGCAGTTCAGCTTTTACTCTATTACATGGATAGGCTGCTGAAAAATGGGCCAAGACGTATTTATTCTATAGATAAATATGGATGCTTACGACATGTTTGGTATATGCTTAGTGCACTATGCTTTATAAACCAAGACCATGTAGAAATAAGTCTTGTTTTAAGTTTACCAAAGATTTTGGTCAAAGTTGAGTCATTTTTTCTAACTTCTAAGTCACTGAGAAATAAACCAGTTTAATTCAAGAAATTATATATATATATATATATATATATATTTAAACATCTTTATTGGAATGTAATTGCTTTACAATGGTGTGTTAGTTTCTGCTGTATAACAAAGGGAATCAGCTATATACATACATATATCCCCTGGGAGGCATTTCTTTATGCCTTAAATTCTTACGGGGAAATGATCATAATTTTTAGAGACTTCAGATCTATCCTTGCATTGATAATAATTAGCAGAATGCCTTGCATATAGGCACTGGTTAAACATTAGTTAAATGAATTAATTTTATTGGACAGCTTACCATGACAAAAAATTAAGGCATTTATATTGTTTTATATAACTAAACTAACTTTATATAATAAAATCTAGTTTCTGGATTTTTTTAAACAGTAAGCATTTGGTTTTAGCAACACTAAAAGTCTGAAAATTTTTAACTTTTACCTACATGAAATATTTTCAAGTGTAGTGAACTTTAATCATTCTAATTTGGGAACCTTAAATACTAAGATGTTTTAAAATTTTATCAGTGTTGTTAACTTGTGGAGGTATTTAATTTTAAAAAGAAGGGAATTAATTTTCTGATATATGTTTCATATGGTTTTATGCCATCATGATAGATAATTCAGTCCTGTATGTAGCAGTGTTTCCCAAATTATGACCGCTATACCACTACTGGAACATGAGATGATTTTAAGTGATACATGGATGAACATTTTTTTTTTTTTTTTTTTTTTTTGCGGTACGCGGGCCTCTCACTGCTGTGGTCTCTCCCGTTGTGGAGCACAGGCTCCGGACGCACAGCCTCAACAGCCATGGCTCACAGGCCCAGCCGCTCCGCGGCATGTGGGATCTTCTCGGACCGGGGCACGAACCCGTGTCCCCTGCGTCGGCAGGTGGACTCTCAACCACTGTGCCACCAGGGAAGCCCAACATTTTTTAATAATTATATATTGTATCAGAAAAAAAATGTAACTCTAAGTAACTTAAGTTGAAAATAAAATAAGTTGATATAGGTTAAAAAAAACTGATTGAAAATTGCCAAGCAAGGGTACATACAACAAAAATCATAAAAGTTGACGCGAATGACTGAAATTTAGGAAAGAAGGTTTGATGTTCATTTTTCTTTGAAAATTATGTTAAACTTTCAAAACTATATAAAGATGAAAAATGAAAGTTATGTTAAACTTTCAAAACTATATAAAGATGAAAAATGAAAGTAAAAATGTCACCGTATACCTCCCCCAATCTCTTTTAATAATTTCTATTTTAGTTTTTATTTTAGTTTTTCTGGTAGTTTTATTTTAGTTTTTCTGGTAGTTACCGTCATAACAGTAGCCAATATAAACATTATTTTTTGATGCCCCATTATTACAGGTAAGGAATTTAGCATGATAACACATTACTTCAAGACTGTACTTCCCAATTTTTTAGTGCGTTAGTCTGCTCATTGCTGCCATAACACAAAATACCACAGACTGGGTGGCTTAAACAGAGAAAACTGTGAGAACAGAAATTAAACAACAGAAATTAATTTTCTCACAGTTCTGGAGGCTTGAAGTCCCAGTTCAAGGGATCCAGCAGGGTGGATTTCTGGTAAGATCTTTCTTCCTGGCTTTCAGAGAGCTGCTCTCTTTCCGTCCTCGCATGGTCTTCCCTCAGTGTGCATACATGGAACTTTGATGTCTCTTCTTACAAAGACATTAATACCATGGGATCAGGGCCTCTCTCTAATGACCTCGTTTAACCTTAATTACTTCCTTACTCCAAATACAGCCATGCTGGGGGTTAGGGCTTCAACATATGAATTTGGAGGAGACACATATTTAGTCCAAAATGATGTTATTTTTAGTTACAGTAGTTATTTCAAATTCACTCACTCCTCTGCAGTTACCCTAGTCCATGTTACCGTAGCTTTCACTTGAGCTATTGCAATAGCTTCCTAACTGGGCTGCTTAAATTAGTTCTATGTCCTTGATAACCCACTGTCTACTCTTAACTGTAGTGTGCTTGCAGAACCAAAAAATTGAGCACATCGATGCTCGCAGTGTATCAGTGACTTCTTGTGTTCTTAGAATAAAGACCCAAATCCTTAACCCTTCTTACTAATAAGGCTCCTGTGGTCTGGTCCCCATCTACTTCTCCAGCCTCATATTGTACTGTTTATCCATGCTTTCTGGGATTTGCCCACACTAACTTTTACTTTTCCCAGCCTGTTTTCCCTTGTTAACACCCACTCTTTATTCAGATGCCAACTCCATCTTTACTTCCTGAAGGAAGCAAACCTCTGTGTAACTATTGCCCACGTTAAGAAATAAGAAACATTGTCAGTACCCCAGAACTCATTCCTGCCTCCTACCCTTTCCCAATCACTCCCACCATCCTTCCATACTGTGATAGTCATTTTCTTGCATTTTTTAATGGTTTTACCATCTAAGCATGTATCCCTGCAGTTTTGCTTTACAAAAACAAAAACCTTTACCTAGTGGAATTGTATGGCATGTATTCTTTATCTGGCTTTTTTCATTCAGTGTTGATTATGAGACTTATTTGTGTCGCATGTAGTTGTACTTAATTTTTATCAAAGTATTCTTCTATATGACTGTGCCACAATTTATGTTTCCATTTACCGCTGATGCATATTTGGGTTGTTTCTAGCCTTGAGTATTATATACAATGCTGCTATGAACATTTGTGCACATGTCTCCTGGAGCACATGTATACACATTTCTCTTGAGTCTACACCTAAGAGCATAACTGCTGGATCATGGATGATTATTGTGTTCGTTCAACCTATTAGATGATATCAATGAATTTTCCAAAATGGATCTTACCAGCTTATCTCTACTCATAGCAGTTTGAGAGTACTCTGTTTCATATCCTTACCAGTACTTACTATCTCTAGTCATTCCAGTGATTGGTTTTTGTTTACTTCTCACATGTTCCTGCTTGTCTCAGCCAGCTCCAAGTTACCTTTCTTTACAGCTTTAGGGGTGAGGGGTGGAGTACGATCCCAGCTTTGGAGGGGAGAGCGTCTCCCTTGAATGATATTGAGCCTTGACTTCTGTCTCCCTGGCCCTGTGAGTCATGGTTTGGCGTATACACTTAGTATAGACAGGATTTCAGTGCTCTGCCTACCTCTTTGGATGCATGCTTTCACTTAGATTTCAGCCCAGTGATTCGCAAGACTCTTGCCAGTTCTTTGATTCTTTAAGAATATATACATTTAAAATTTTTGTCCAGCAGTTTCAGCCGGAGGAGTGGCTCCAATAACCTAGTCAGCTTTATTTCTGGAAACTGAAACTTTTAGTTGAATTTTTTCAATTCATTTTCTTGGATTATTTCGCAGTGTTAATCTCTTTCTTTTGTGTTACTGATCTTTTTCAAATACTTGATGATTTTGTACATGGCTATGAAGAATGTGACTGCTTAGTGTGGGTAGGGGCCAAGGATAAAAGTGGAAGTATTGCTTAATTTACGTGTGCTTGGTGATTGTGCTTGTCAGGTAATCCTCTTTTGGAAACTCCTTCATTCAAATATTTATTGAGTGCCTCCCACGTGCAAGTAATTATAATTAGTTGTTTGGAATATAGGTGAACTTGACAGGTGGAGTTTACATTGCAATACAGACAGACTTTAAACAACTAACCATGTCATTATTTAATTATAATTTTGATAAATACTATAAATATTATAAAGGAAAAAATGTGGACATATGCAAATATGCAACAGAAGCATCTGATCTAGTCCAGTGCTCTTTAAGTTGAAACCTCTCAAAGAGTAACAAGTGATAATTAGCTAGGAAAAGGGGTTAATGATGAGGGAGAGACCTAGGAGAAAAGAAAAGAAAAAAAAAAAACTCATAAAGACTTTTTTCCTAGTTGGGCTTTACCCCTTTATTCAGGAAGTGATGCCCTGATCAGAGACTTTATCCTATATGTAATTGACTATTATAAGGGCAGCTAGGAGATCAAAGTTTTAGCTTTTCCATTATAGCAGTTTCAAGCAAGGAAGAAAGAGACTGGAAGTGGAGACTGGGTCAGCTACCTACGGTTTCTGTTACAAAAGAATGATTAGATTCCAAAAGGGATGAGAATTTAAGGTTTGCTGGGGGTAGAAGCAAAACATAAAGGACAAAATCATAATGAAAAGAATTCAGGGACACTAGATCAGCCCCAAGCTTATATCCAATCTGCTCAAGAAGAGAATCAAACATTTTATTATATACAAAGAAAAAGAAAAAAGAATAAGGTTGAGATTTTAGTCTATATAGTATTCCTTCGTTTTAATCACATCCTTAATATATAAACATATTCAGTCTTATTTTTCAAAAACCAATGTTTACCAATAGAAATACTTAAAGTAGACATTTAAAACAAAGACATTAAGGGAAGAAAAGTTCATAAAGGATGGTAAGAGTGCTAATAGACATAAGTCATAAAAAGAAAAAGTTACAGGTAAGATAAAAAAATAAAGTCCAACACCTTGCTGTAGAGAAAATACCTGAATGAAGTAGAAAGATACAGGCAAATTTTAGTTTACTTTTTTTTTTTTTTTTTTTTTTTTTTTC